>NW_026020407.1:2699704-3299704 GCF_900185275.1 Solanum verrucosum
GTTGGTACCTATTCAACAAGAAGGATGCTAAACCAAGGCTGATTCGGTGGATATTGCTTCTCCAAGAATTCGACCACGAAATCAAGGATGGGAAGGGTACGGAGAATCAAATAGAAGATCACTTATCTAGGTTGGAGAATTTTTCACATGTGAATGAAAGTGAGCAAATCCGGGAAGAGTTTCCAGATGAACAATTAATGGCACTGGATATCTCTCAAGTGCCTTAGTATGCAGACATAGTAAATTTGATAGTAAGTGGTGATTATCCTTTGGGTGCTACCACCCAACAAAAGAAAAAGCTGAACCATGATGCCAAGTTCTACATTTTAGATGAACCATTCTTGTTCAAACAAAGGGTAGACCGGGTAGTAAGAAGGTGCATCCCAGAATCTGAGGTTCACAAAGTGCTGAAAAGTTGTCATGCTAGCCCATATGGAGGTCATCATCGAGGAGAGCGCACTGCTCATAAGGTACTACAATCTGGTTTCTTTGGGCCCTCGTTATTTAAAGATTCTTTTGCTTTTGTGAAGGGTTGTGATAGATGCCAAAGGTTGGGTACTATTTCAAGACGACATGAGATGCCACTAAGTAACATTTTGTAGGTGGAAATTTTTTATGTGTGGGGTATTGACTTTTTGGGTCCCTTCCCACCATCAAGTGGAAATCAATACATTCTTGTGGCTATGGATTATGTTAGCAAATGGGTTGAGGCGGTCTCTCTTCCTTCCAATGACTCAACGGTGGTGATAAATTACATGAAGAAGCACATCTTCACTCGCTTTGGCACTCCAAGGGCAATCGCAAGTTATGGAGGTCAGCATTTCATTAACCATCTTGTTAGAACCTTGTTGCTAAGTATGGTATTCGTCATAAGGTTGCGACAACTTACCATCCTCAAACAAGTGGCCAAGTAGAGGTGTCGAATAGAGAGGTAAAGTAAATTTTACAGAAAACGGTGAATGCATAGAGGACAGATTGGGCTAAGAAGTTGGATGATGCGTTGTGGGCATATCGGACTATATACAAGACACCCATAAGGACTTCTCCCTATCACCTTATACTTGGAAAAACATGTCACCTTCCAGCGGAATTAGAACATCAAGCCTACTGGGCGATTAAGAAGCTGAACTTGGACCCCGAGCTAGCCGATAAAAAGAGAGTGAATCAACTGCATGAACTTGAGGAGTTTAGGCTCCGCGTGTATGAGAATGCCAAACTATACAAAGAAAAGACGAATCTGTGGCATGACAAGCATATAGTAGCTCGTACTTTCAATCTGGGAGATAAGGTATTACTATTTAACTCTAGAATAAGGTTGTTCCTCAAAAAACTCAGGTCAAAGTGGAATGGTTCGTTCGAAGTGATTAGAATGACACAACATGGGGCAGTTGAACTTCAAGGTGAGACTGGCCCTACGTACTTAGTCAATGGGCAAATAGTGAAGCACTATTTTGGTAAAGATTCGGATCATGATCGGGAAGCGCTTGAGCTAAATGATGAATGATCCAAGCTACATCGTGCAGCGACGTTAAATCAAGTTCTACATGGGAGGCAACCCATGAACAATATGTAATAGATAGGGAGTTTGTGTTTGCAATTTTGATTTTTAGCATGGTTTCAATTCGTAGAATCTAGGAAGTTCATTTAGTTCTTAGTTTTAGCTAAAGAGAATTTTTTGTAACTTAGCTTGTAAAAAAATAATAATTTGGAGTCAGGCGTACAGGTTGGCGCGTCGTGCCTGGCATCGAAAGTCAGGGGGAACCCTCAGGCGCGGTGACGGGCGCACCGCGCCAGGCATTGCCCATCAGAGTGCCATCTTAGGCGCGCTGAGCGGCGTATTTCCCATCCCATCGCCCCTATGCCCAGAATATTTTTTTTTCGAGTTTCAACCTAGCTTCACCCGACCCACCCCTTTAAACCCCCAAATCCCATATTCATCCCCTATTATCACTTCATCTCACCCGACCCAAACCCTTAAAATTCTCCAAACTCTTTCTTCTCCTTTCTTCTTCCCTAATTTTTCTCCTTCCTCCATTAGAATCTTTCGCATTCCCCATAATCAACTATCTTTCTTCCTCCTACACCCATAAAAACAAAACCCTCCACTTCACCCACTTCCTCTTTCCTCCAACTCTACTAATCTCCATATTTTTTTCTTTCTTTTTTCTTCTCCTTCTTTTCACCACTGCCTAACCCGACCCCTTCTTAACATTTCTAATTTTTTTTCTTTTTCTCTAGTTTTTCTTTTCTTTACAGTTTACAATGGCACCAACAACAAAAAATGTGGCGGGTTCCAAGATGAGTCAAAGAGATGAAGCTTTTGGGTCCTCTAGTGGCCGGGAACCAGCACAAAAATTTGGAAAAAGGCTGTGCAAAGGTATGGATGGGAATGGTTCAAATGTCAACAATAGGCGAAGTATATGTGCGATGAATTTGTTAATGAGGTACGATTACAGTCGCAATTTCCTGATATATAACAGACTGTGAATGAGTTGGGTTTGCGGTTTATTTTTGAAAATCTGGGGGATTGCAATTTGACTTTAGTGCGCGAATTTTATGCCAACTGGCTTACTGAGACCAAATATAAAACTGTGCCAGTTAGGGGGAAAGATATAAAATTTAATGCCCAAATTCTGAATCACTTGTTAGGGACTCCTAATTGTGATCCTGATGTGTTTAATAGGGATATCCGTCATACGTTGTGTGGGGTGGATTCAAATGCTAGGTGGGAAAGAAGTAGATACACGGGGAGACATAATACCCTCCATTTCGCTAACTTTAATAAAGTAGCGAGGGTATGGTTAAAAATAGCATGTAGTATGTTACTTCCGGCCAAACATCTCACGGATGTGACCAGGGACAGGGTGGTGTTGGTTTATATGTTGAAGAAAGGCATGCCAATTAATGTTGGGGCCACACTTCGGCCGAATATGATGAAGATTAGGAATAATCTGAGGTGGAGGTTCTATTATGGGGGTTTAATAACCCATTTTCTGAGGGGGCATGGTATTGAGGAAGAGAATGTTGATATGACTATTGCCCAACACCCGGATCTGACGGGTAAGTTGGTGGATATGACTCGCACAAAGTCTTTAGACACGTCCCATGAGCCTGTCCTATATGCGCCAGACATGGAAGCTCGTGATGACAACATCATGGCCTGTATGTTCGGTATGGATGAGTTACAGTGGCGGATTGGAGGGCAGCCGGTTACTGACGATGAGATGGGGACCTTGACGGATCGCTATCCTTTGATCGATAGTGCAACTTTTCTGTGCAAGTTTGGACCTGCCTTTTTGGAGCCTTTGGATAATGATGAGGCTACTACTGATGATGAGATGGATGGTGATGATGATGATGCTGCAGTGGATAAGGCAAATGCCTTAATGGTGTTCGACGGCGGCAATGACGAGGCCTAGGGTCCGAGGGAGTATTCCTACCCTTACTCTTTGTTCTATTTTGTGCACTGGGGACTGTGTTTATCTTTAAAGTGTGGGGTGAGGTGTTCTCTGTATATATAGATATTTACTGCTTTATCGAGTCTAGTTGTTAGTTTTAGGTTAAATTTTTTCTTTTGGGTTCCTCAACATTTGTTTTCCGTAATTTTACTAAGGATTGTCCCTTTGAACCGTATAAGATTAGTTTATTGCTTTATTGAGTCATAGGTTCGTCTTAGGATGGACATTTCCCAATGACGCATGAATGACGACCGTCTTAAAGGAAAATTAGTCACGTGGAGGAGTAGGATGAAAACCAACCTTGGTGTTTGGAAGCTATGGCCGGATAAGTTAGCCAAACTTCATGGGTAGTTACACTTGGAAGAATGCAATAACTTGTTGACCGTGTACTTAGCATGTGTTCTTAAGATTGACTCAAAATAATATGAAAATGGGCTTAATTGTGTAGTTATACTGTAATGCAAGTTAAATAAGCATGTTACTTGATATATCTTTATATGTGTCATGATGCCATGTATGGTGAGTGTTGATTTGTTCTTGCTTAACTTGATATCTAGAACTTGCCTTGTGTGTGTTGAAGTAGTAGCTTGCATGATTTAGGGAATGTGATTGAGGCATTTCTTTGAAATAGCCAATTCTTAACTCTACTTGGATGCCTACCATTGAAATCATCCCTAGTGAAGCCCCATTGAGCCTTTAGCCTTGTTTATTGATAGACCACATGATAAGCCGAAACCCATTTGTTGATACCAAGCCTTTTGATCCTATGAAAATCCTTAATGCACTATGTTGAAGAATTAGGGTTGAAAATTGTTGGTTGATATAGCTAAGGGAGAAATGCTACATTGTGTGGAAAAGAAAATTCTATTTTGACCCTGGTCCTTAGTGACAATGTGCACCTCAACTAAATTGAGGGTGGCTAATTTAGAACTATGCTTGAAACATTGGCCCTGATCCTATCAAGGATAATGTGTACCCTACTCGGATGTTAAAATCTAGAGTTAGGATGGCTAGTGCAAAGACATGAAAAAAGAATGATGAACAAGAAATAAAAGGCAAATGTGGAGCAACAAAGGGGGTACATAGCCATGCAGTGTGTACTAGGAGGAAAGAAAAAGTTATGAAGGAGATTGTTGGCTAAGTAATAACATGTGCATTAGGGAGGTTTAGTCACTGAAATGATTCCCAAATATTCCTTCCCTTACCTTAAGCCGACATTACAACCAAATAAAAGTCCTCTTGATTCCTTGAGAAATATAATGCGAAAGTAAGAATACACTATGGGTAAGCTTATGGTATGTTGAGGAAAGTAAGAATTTCTTTTGTGAGAGTGAGTTGTTTGTCTGAAAGATAGGCCTTATTGATTTTGAAATTGCTTGAGTGAAAGGCTTTACTAAACATAAACAAGTGAGGGAATTCATGGCATGTGTAAGATTATCTAATTGATGTGTGGTATGAGTTTGCATTAGCCCGGAAAAATAACAAAATAGTCATTCTTTGAGCATGTGTGTACTTGGTATAAATGTTGTGAATTGTTGCATCCAATTTGAACTATAAGATCATGATTAGATATGTTTGGTTGGTTTTGAGGTGGATTGATAAAGCCAAGTGTTGTGAAAAAAAGAGTCGATAGTTTAAAGATCATTTGAGGAAAAACAAAATTCTAAGTGTGGGGTGGTGATCTTAGGCATATTTATATGCCTAAGTAGTCGAAATTGACCCACGAAGTGATGATGTTTGATGACAATTTTGAGTTATTAGCTTGATTTTTAGTTTAACTTGTGATGATTGCATACTTACACACGTGATTAGTTGTTTCAGGAAATCTTGACGAAATATGGATTGGGAAGATGGAAGAAGGAGCAAGGCGATGCAGAAAAATGGTGAAGGCAAAAACCACCAGTGGTTGGCGCACTGGTTGGCGCGGCGTGCCACTGGTGGTACTTCAGAAAGCCTTTTGAGGCGTACTGAGGGGCGCAACGCGCCAAAAGGGAAACTTCAGAGGCGCTGCCCAGGCGCTGTGCTTGGCGCGGCGCACCAGGAACTAAATGACTAAAGAAACTTTGAGGCGCGATAAGGGGCACGACACGCCACCTGTTTTCCTATTTTTCCATATTTTAAATCTTAATTAGGAGTCCTTATTTGTGTAGGATTGGTTCCCAACTTTCCCTACTATTATAAATGGATTCTTAGGCCTCCATAGTTAGGGTTGGACTTTTGTTTAGTGTGCAAGAGCAAGAATTCAAGTTTGTAATCCCTTAATTATCCTCTTTTTCTGAATTTGGTATGAACGTTTATCTATTATTGATTTCTAATAGCATGAGTAGCTAAACACCCTAGTTCTGGGGCTGTAGCTATGAATTATGTGTTGAGTTTGAGGCTTGATGAATTGATTTTTGGTTGTCAATCCAAATTACTTCTATATTCTTGTTTTACTATTTTATGCTTGCGCACCATAGAATAAATCTAGTGTCTAATCTTAAAATCGAACGAGGAGAGGTTAGATAGACCAAAGAATATAGAGAGCTCGGTCCACCCATTAAATTGAGGTGATTAGTGTTCAGGAGTGACGCCTAGACGAACACGTTGCTTTGTTACGAAATAGGATGAAATATACATGCTCGCTAGTTAGTTTATTTATTCCCGCTCAACGATGTAGTTAGATGGCTAATTGGGGTAAGCGGCGAGAGGGGAACTACCCGGACCATACTATTAACCCTATAAACCAGTAATTTGACAACTGAAGTGAATTCTAAGCCAATGATATGATGCATGATATTCAATGTATGCTGCAGCCCTGGAATTGTTTTTAAATTTGCTTGAACCATATTAACAAAGATGTTCACAATCGGTTACTTTCATTTCGTGTATAATTATGCGTAGGTACTTAACTAAAGCATCAACTCTTAAAAAGGTTACTTGATTACTTTTAGTTGTAGAATTAAACAAATATAAGTTGATCATAAGTCCCTTGGGAACTATAACTTGTTTCTTAAATAATTTGTACTACTTGTGCGACCACGTACACTTGCGTGTAATTTGGGGAGCAGCAATGAGCTTCCTCTAAAATTTGCTTCCTCAAACCATCAACATACGGAACACATAATCGACCTTGTTACCTAAGTACCCCATCTCCCCCTTGGGAGAAAGCCTAAACTGACTTATTGAGTATCGACTCTTTCAACTCAACAAATATAGGATCACGGCCTTGCTTAGACTTCACATCCATAACAAAGGATGATTCAGAAACATTATGGATCATGGCACCACCGTTGGTGGAATCCACTAGTTAGACACCTAGTCGGACCATACTATGCAACTCACGAACAAATTCTTTCTTTTCATTCTCTACATGAGCCACACTACCCATGAACAATCTACTAAGTGCATCCGCTACAACAGTATCTTTGTCGGGGTGGTAAAGGACACTTATGCCATAATCCTTCTTCTACATTATATGTTCCTTTATAATAATATTCTCTAAATACACATGTATATTCGTCTATGTAGCACATATTACATATAGCTAATTTTAGCATTAAATTCCTATGTAACTGTTTTTTTTTATTTTGTTCTTCTACTTCTGTAGTTGTACTACTGAATTCATTTCTTATTGCCATTTCATATTTATTTAATATATCGATTGGTGTAGTCGCAATTTCTCCGTCTATTTTCTTATTATTTCTTAATGTTTTTATGATTTCTTCTGCTAAATTTTGTAACCATAATTTTACTGTTCCTATAAATGTTCTTTCTATATATCCTGGTACTTCTGTCATTCCGATTTTATTATCTATTATTTGTTTTGATATATATCCTACCCATAGTTGTATTGTTTTGTTTATATCTGTTACACAATCTAAGTCTAAAAACCCATTACTTCGGGATGATGATGTGGATGGTGTCCATTTTTTTTTAAATCTTTTATTCTATAAACTATCATATCTGTCAGAATCTTCATAACTAACTGTATAATAATTAGGTCTTAGTGTTTTTGGATTTTTCACTTCTGGTGTACTCGTACTTGCTTCATTTTTAATTTCTTCCGTATTTATTTCTATCTTATTGTTAATTGTTTCAGTTTCTTCTATTCTTTCTATTATTTCCTTATATGTCTCACTTATATCTGAGCCTTGTTCTTAGCAGTTTTCATCTATATTAACATTATCAATTCCTATATCTGGGGTTTCTTTGGTCATTTTTTCTTTAAATTTTTCTATCTCCAATTTTAAGTTTGTTTCTATTTCTTTTTCTTTTTGTTTAGCTGCATATAATTCTTTAAGCATAGTTAGTTCTTTTTCTAAAGCGATTATTTTATCATTTTTCACTTCTTCAATCTGTTGTATTTCTAATTTTGCTTGTTGTTTTATTGTATCTATTTCGTTTTTCCTATCTATTTCTTCATTTTCTCTAGTTATTCGTACCATTGCAATTAGACTATCTTCTAATCTTACTGTTTCTTTTTCTATCATTAAATATAGATTTTCACCTATTTTTTTATACCTTCTTCCTAAGTTTGAAAATATTATTTTTATTTTTAATCCTTCCGGATTTTCATAGGTTTTTTCTTTCATAGCAAATTCTTCCTTATTCATTTTAAATTATGTTTTAATTTATACTCTATTTTTTGTATATCTAATTGTATTTTAAATATTACTTTTCTTTGTGCTAGTAAAGACTTTTGACATACTCCTGCATATATGTTGTATTGTAGTCTTTCTTGCTTATGTTTTAACTCTTGTCGTTTTGTTACTACTGTTCTTATTAATTCGTATCTATGATTCTCTTTATTATCCATTTTTATACTCTTTTTTATTACTTAGCTCTGATACCAATTTTTGGGTCCATTCTTTTATAGGTTAATTCTTTCATAATACATTTTTTCTAAAGGAATTAATCAGATAATTTCTTTTATGTTTTCTAGTATATATTCTATGTATTGTATGTCGTGGGTTTGTTGGAATGCTTCTATATTTTCTTTTATTAAATTACTTAATAAAGTAATGTTTATTATAGTTTGTTGCCAATATTCTAAATATTCTTGATTTATCATTAATCGGAATATTGGATTTCTAAATAACTTAAGTTAAATTTTAACATTTCAATTTCTACTCTATCTATCTCAAATTCATACCATACCTGGTTCATTAATTCTTCTTCTTCTTTTTCAAATATTTTATTCCATATTATCTTTCTTAGATCAATAATTTTTATATCTTTAAGTATATACAGGATTAATGTTTTATATGCTAGTATCATTTCGTCATGTAAATAAGACATAATAATTTCAAAATATAATTCCCTTATACCATAGTCTTGACGAATATTATTCATATTAGATTACTATAAACTAGATTATTTTCAACATGTTTTTCTGTCACTGTTAACATCGTACTTTCAAAAGTATTCTCTTCCTAACAGCGCCTCAACTATGTTTACTCCCCTCACGGCTTCTCATGCCTATGGTTTCAAATTTAGGATGGCATAGTTTGGAAGGTTTCCTTTTTTTCCTCATGTTAACAAACTAGAAAACATCTGACAATAATTCTAGTATATAATAACTAATATAAATCTATTCTATCATTACTATGATATTCAGGAATTAATAGATTTAGTTATGCATAATCATAAATGTATATACCTGTGTAGTATCTGCACTGTTTTGATCCATAGTTTAACTGAAACTTAGATTATTTTTTTTAGAGAATATTTGTTTACAAAAGGGCTGTGCTTTCCGTGTAGAAAGTCTTGCGTATTTATGCCATAATGGCTATCTATTTATACAAGAATAAGTAACCTTACTATAGTTACTTTTCTATACTATGATTATTTTACATCTAACTATAGTAACTTTACATCTTTAATACTATTTATAGTCTTTACTACTAATCTAACACGTTGCTATACTACTTTATCTAAAGTTCCACTAACTTATAGTAATGTACACACGTTACATATTTATTCCCACTAACTTTTCTTTCCACTAGCTTTTCCTATTAGGACAAACAACTTTTCCTCCTTTGCTGATTTCTATCCTTTCTTTAGCTTTTTCTTTATCTTGTCGGCTTTTGTTGTTCCTACTCCAGCTGTACGTCTGGGATTACATTATCTTCTCCTTGGCATTTAGAACATTGATGATCCGGATATTTGTTTCCGATAGTTTTACAATATCTTGTCATTATTTCCGATGAGATAAAGTTCTTTCTTATAGCTCTTGTAGTTGGCTGTTGCTCAGGTTTTAGTAGACTTAGTGCCCATTGCCTGAGTTCTTCCATATCTGCTGCTCTAATTTCTCGACAATTTGAATATATCATTGTTTTCTCTCTTGAATAATAACTCCATATTGAATTTTCGTTTAAATAATTAGATGTTAACTCATTTAAGATAGTAGCTATTCCGATAATTCGTTTTCCTGCATAGAATGCTGGTATCTCCACTTTTTGTATTTCATCTTGTTCTTCTATCTTTTCTAGTATGATCATTTCTCTAGTTAATCCATTTTTTATAACTTGTATAATTGGCTTAATTTCATCATGAAGTATCTCAGCTGGTGCTGAATAGAATCTTATATAGAAAAGGGTTCCCTTAGTTATTCTTTTGTAGTGCATGAATGCTTTGTGTAGCTCCGGTATCGTAGCTATTTCATCTCCTGTCTGGGTATATACCGTGTTCAATAATCCTTAGTTATAGCAAGTTGCCACTAGATTTGCATTTGTCTTAGGTAAAGCAATTAGTTTATTGTATCCTTGTAAAGTTTGGGTAATATAATCTTCGTGTGGATTTTGGGTGGTTTTAGATCTGGGATTTTTGTTCAAAAAGGTTTGTATTTTGTGGATGTTTTCTATATAGGCTCTGGTTATATGATTATAGATTTTCTTGTCCTGTCCTAACCTATCTTTGTAGGTATTTACTTGTGGTGGTATAAATAAGGGGTTTTGATTACTTATAGTTTGACTCACTGCATTTCACAGAAGGAAAATGAATAAAAATGCTAGTAGGGGTCAGTACAGGGCAACATGTACCGAGAAGATATCATCAGCCGACTCAAACTAGAAACCAATATGCAATAAGTAATAGTGTAAAACGAACTATAGCACTTGACATGTGGCAGACCACAAACAACATGAACAAGTACCAACAACACCAAAGCAAGTATGTTATTAGTAAACAATATTAAGAACACACATGAGGACTCAGGCCTCCACACCAAGCTCTTTTGGGAAATGGGTTCGTTGAGATTGGATACATTAAGTTGTATTTATATGTTTTCCTTTAATGTTACCGTGTCGGTACGTGACACCCGATCCAATAATATTGTGCCAAAACATGACACCCAATCCAAATATATCGTGCCAGCTCATGGCACCTGATCCAAATATATTGTGACGGCTCATGGCATCTGATCCAAGTATATCGTGCCGGCTCGTGACACCTGATCCAAATATATTGTGCCGGCTCGTGGCACCCGATCCAAATATATCGTGACGGCTAATGGCACCCAATCCAAATATTTTGTGTCAGCTCGTGGCACCCAATCTAAATATATCATGCCGACTCGTAGAACCTGATCCAAATATATCGTGTCAGCTTGTGGCATCCGAACCAACAACATAATTAATTTATCATTCTTTAATCACTTACCACTTTCTTAACAATATTTCATCAAGTCTTCTTTATTCAAGGTATCACTTTAAAAGAACAAGTACAAGATTATAAAGTGTAGGTTGTCGGTAACAAGTACAAAGTCAACGATGAGTTGGGGTCGATCCCATGAGGAATGGTACTGAAGAAAATTCGAATACGAAGTATAAAAGTGCTCCAACTTCTTGTAAAGTGGAAATAAATAACATGTAACATAATGTAAATATATAGGTTTCAATTATCAATATCAAGAGAATTTGGTAAGCAATTGTTAACGAAGACAATTAATCCGAGGTTTGAACAAGTAGAAAGAGGACCTTAGGAGTGTGTGTGCAATCGAATACTAATTTCGCTTAATGGGTAATAACTAATTGCTTTAAGTTGTTAAATCTCAATGGGTAGGAAGGGTTGTAACTATAACAACCATTTTTCAATTAACTATTATATTTCAAGTAAGTTCTTTCGAACCTTAACAAGCTATGTAACGCAACCCACATCCTTAATTTAACCCACTTTATCAAGGTGGGTTGCAAAGACAACAGTCAATACAACTATTAATCACATACTCAACCCTAAACAACTTTCCAAAGCAAGCATAGAGAGCTAAGGCTAAAACTGAATTTACAACTTCAGTTCATAAATGAAAACATGAGTCAATGACTGAAATCATTTAAAAAAATATTAAATTAATCAATTAATAAAACCCACAAGTTAATTTGTGTATTCGATAATATAACCACACCCCTAAGGCAATGGGGTTTAGCCAAACATAACAAAAAATAAGAAATAGTTACCAAAGAGATGTTTCATCAAGATGTCATAATCTTCAATGCTCAATGTTAAAAATAAGACTAGAATCCTAAAACCCCAATATCTTCTCCCAAAATCTCTCCAAGAATATTTAGTATTGTAAAAATATATAAAAATCTGTCAAAGTCTGTGTGAGTCCACCTTCTCTCTATTCAAAAACCATATTTCACTATGCAGCTGAATCGGCGAAATTAGTCATGATCGCCAAGTGACTCGAAAATCCACCGATGAGAGCTCTTCATCACTAATCAACTCCTTCAGATTTTGATTTGTTGACTTCTCAATTGGCGAATCCGATAGATGTCGTCGTTTGGCTTCGACGACTCATCGTATGGTCGTTTTCTCGCCGATTGGACTTGACTTCTTCAACTATTCTGTTCATTTAGTCTTTTTCTCTTCGTTTTCTCATCGTTTGGTTCACCGAGTTGGCTTAGTTCATGAGCCAACCCACTAGCTCTTTTGGCAAGCTAAAATCTCACTCGATGAGTACCCAGTGACTTTTACGAGCTCCAGCCTTGCTTTTCTTCAGCTTTGCCAACATTTTCGCTTCTCTTTTGCAATGTAATGTCCTTACCTTGTTCTTAAGCATTCATGGATGAACATAAACAATTTAACATCAGTTATGAATACAAAATAGACATTGATGACACTAATTCATTAAATAACCAACCCTTAATGAGTCAAAATTCCTGACTCATTAACACCCCCAACTTAAACTTTTTCTTTTCCTCAAGTTAAACACAAGATCAATCGGTCAACAGGGACGTCTACAAGTAGTGCTCTTTGAGAATCAACATGAAAGTGCACACAAGGTTCAATCTAAACATGCAATGTCCAATTGTGTACTCAAAGTTTCAAACACTAACTAGCCATCGTCAATTAGAGTTTATGCTCACAAATGCTCACTTCAAATGCAAATTTATGTCCAACAAAAGTATTCTAATGCCCTCACATCAAGAATGATTCCATGCTCTCACAAACCCAATCAATGATTACAATCAAGGAATCAAAATCAACTCTCATACTCCCAATGAGAAAAAACATGCATGATTTTACCCATAGGTTTGCCCGTATTTTCCAACCAACACATCAATTGGCTCATGTACGATCAAAAAGGTCTTTCAAGGCTTGTAATTGGACTGAGGGTAAGGGTATGATCATTTAGGTTTAGTGACTCTACCTTCATGAAGCATCACTCAAATTTCACTTCTCTTCCTTTTTTATAATTCTTTTCATATTCACAACGTAACTCATCTTTGGCCTATTCATAACACACAAAAATTTTGGTGGAGCTCATGGGACATCCTTTTTTTTTCAACAACAACACAACAGACTCAAATTATTCATTTCATTTCTTTCTTCTTTATTTCTCCTTTTTTTTTTATATCGGAGGGTTTCATGTTTTTTACCATAAGCATCTAGGGATGAATTTCATGAACTTCTTGCTCGATTTCTTTCCTCATTCTTACCACACGCTAACTTAGGCTTCTGGCTTAAGTTGGCTATTCAAACAAATCAATGCTTCACGAAGGCTATAGGTGAGAAGGACATGGCAATTTCAACAATTGGTTTAGAAATTTGTGTTCATGTTTCATCCAAAGAAAAGTTTAGGCTCAAATGATGCCAAGATAGATTCACACACTCACAAGGTGGTCACACAAAGGTATAGCAGTTAGGTTCACTCTCAAAATTCATGCCTATTATCATTTCTCTCATTCACCAATGCTAATCAATTGGACAAACGGAGCATGTTCTGAGTATCATCATATACACTTTTCAAGTAAACCTCACCACACATGGCATTTATACCCAATCATGGATCAAAACTCTACAAGTTAAGCTCACGTGCAATGGTCATTGCAAGACTCATACTTGATATTCGACCACTCACAATGAGATGCTAAGAGTACACACAAGACTTATGCAACTCAAATTACCTCGTTGGACTAACACAAACATATTGTTCGTCAAGAGCTCTATTAAAGTCATTAATATTCATCACAACCGATACAAAAATGTACAAGAAAACAAAATCATACATTCACTTTAAGGCAGTTAAGAGAGAGGCCAATGAATCAAAACAAAAACATCAATGTATTACTGTCACGACCCAGGGGTACACTCTAGATGTAACATGGCGAACTTGACGTCGAAAGGGTCTCATACAAGTCCTTAGCATATCATAACATAAGATAATAGAAAAGTATGGAAATTTTAAAACATTTTATCCATACAATCGAATTCTTTTATAAACGCAAGCGGAAGTTTTACTACACTTTGTCTCAAACCATCTAAACTCAACTTTGAATAAAACCTTTGGAACACAGCCCATACAATAGTCTCATGACATGAAAATAAAAGACGTAAAGGAAATGGTGGCTTTATCCCCGATGCTATGAGGACTCACCAAGTCTTCAACTCCTTGCACTCTTAGAAATCTATCCTCAAGAATTGAACTCAAAATCACCGAACCCTACATTTGCTAAGAATGTAGGCAAGAGTATGCGTTAGTACACAATGTACAAAATATGATAACTAGCATAACATCATATGAGCATAACAAAAGTGTTAGCCAATATAAGACATAAGTCATAAGCATAAGAGACAATAACATAATCATAAGCATAATCTCCAACATAGGCATAACATGAGCATAAGGCAATTTAAGGCATAATCCAACAACATAGGAAATATAACATATTCATAAGCTTAGTTCATACTGAATTCCTCTTAACATAGGAGAAACTTCATAAGTAACCTTCAAGTTATACTTGTGCAATGCATAGAAGAGACCCCATAATCCTAGCTAGGCTAAGTATCACTTTAAGGCTATCCTATCTCTTTATCATATTTGATCTTATCCTTTAGCTTACTTCTCATAGACAAGGGATCCTCTCACCTTTATTCAATCATAGCATGGAAGGAAACTATGGCAACAATCCAAACTAAGCATACAACATATAAGAGCAACACCTCATAATTAGCTTCAATTCATACTTATGCAATGTATGAGTAAGACCCCATAATCCCACTCACACTAAGTACCACCTTAGGCTTTCATACATATTGATCAACTCTTTGATCTCATGTTAAGCTAATCAGAAGGAACAAGGGGAATCACCTCAAGTCATACATGTTTAGCTCATCATAAAGGACAAGAGTAATCACCTCAAGTCATACATATCATGGAATCATAAATACAAAGGGAATCACCTCTGGTCATACATATCAATGAATCATAAAGACAAGGGGAATCACCTCTAGTCATACATATATATCAATGAATCATAGGTTTTCGCCTCCATGTTCATTTTAATGAGATATATGTGTTCGCCTCCATATCCATTAATAAGGATCATAGGTAATCGCCTCCATGATCAACATAAAGCCTAAGGGGTAATCACCGCTTGCCTTGGGAGTTTTACATACTTAAAGTGTAATCATCTCATATTTCCCATATCATGACATGGATAATCACCTCATGTTTAACTAATAAGCAGTAAGGGAACTCACCTCACATTCCTATCATATAAAGGTCCTTTGGGGAATCACCACAACCTCATCACATTCCATAGTCCTTGGACTTAGATTTATTTTAGGTGAGAATAGCCTTTAAACTTAGAATTATTCTATGTGAGAGAACCTTTCATAACATATATATCATATTTAGGCATAAATCCATATCTAGAATTCTACATTAGACATGGATAATATCACGAATCAAATTATTCTCTCACATCCTACCATTTATCATTTATAAGGTGTTTAGGTTGGTAAAGATCTTTCATCACAATTCTATTCATTAGCCTTATATTCATCATATTAGATTTACTCTCAAAGCCCTAGTGATCTTCATTCATGACTACAAGCCTTACTCTCAAAGCTTTACTTCTTACAATCATCATACTTATCTTGATCACAAGATAATCTAGTCACAAGCTTCATCTTTAAGCAATTCTAGTCTTAATTCATTATAAAGGCTCAATCTCATTTATTACTAGTCAAGATCCATCAAACAATATTTAATCTAATTCAATTCATGTTTACATACTTTTATTCTTGATCAATTGCTATACATGTCATCAATTCTAAAAGATCACCTATGAATCCTCAATTTCCCCTCACAAGGCATAAACCCACATTGACAAATTTCATCAATTAGACTAGGGTTAACCATGGAAAACATATAATATCATCATAATATCTTAATTCAATACTAAATCAATCATAAACAAGTACTATCCATTCAATTGGAATCATACTCAACTAAACCCACAAATTTGGAAGGAACCCTAACTTGAATTGGGGATTTCATCTTCACAATTGGGGGAAATCTAGGGCGCTCCATGGATGGAAAAATCCATGGATGAATAAGCTAACATACCTTGATTATAAAGCCCTCATATTTCTTGCAACAATGGAGGATTTTGACCTAGATTGTTGTTGTTCTTCTTCTTTGCTTCCTAGATAGAGAATTTCTTGGAGGGAATTGGGTTTGTTTTGAGGTCCTGAAAGAATGAGTTAATTGATTTAGTTTAGGGGTCTAATAGCTTTATATAGGTGGTCTAATTACTAATAAAATGACCCTACTTAATAATTAACTAATTCTAGAATATTCCCTAAGTCCCCAACTGAGAACAACTTGAAGCCAACACTGCCCAACCCACGAGACCCCGACCCACGGGCCATGAGTGGACCCACGGGCAGTGATGGTCAATCGTGGGTGGTGGCTTGGGGGTCTACTTTAGGGGTATTGACCCACGACCCCTTCTCATGGGGCGTGGGTCCACCTACGGGGCGTGAGTCCCATCCGTAGGTGGCCCCTATTTGGGCAGATTTTAGGGACTGTTGTGGGTCCCCCTCAAGGACCCTTGGTTGGTCCTTGGGGGTTCGTACCTTGATGCCCTAGCCATAATACCTTCACTCTAAGTACGGGAAGTCATATCTACAACTCTAACCCCCACTTAAAGCTCTAAAACCCTTACGTAAGGCTCTAGTTTAACCCACTAGTTTTCCAGGTGTTTCAATATCTCTCCCTTGGGATCATTCATCATCAATGACGCTTCTAAACACTTCTTAAAGGAAACGACTCTAGACTAGCAGCCCATCATGCATGCAACTCATTTAAATGCTCATAAACAAAGCAAGAAAACTTTAATTCCAAGCTAATCATATTCAATGCAACACTAGGGAGTAGGAACTACATCTAATAACCCAAAATGCATGAAATCTATATCTACTCGTATTCAAGGAGGAACTACCATCTCTTAGCTAAAACATGCTCAACATACACTCATGGAGCCTAAATGCAATTTACTCACAAAAAGCATTTTTCAAGGAGGAATCTTTCAACCCCAAACTAAGGCATGCTCATATATTCATCTCATGAAGTCAAATAGGCAACTCATACTCAATGCACCACAACATGAGGAAATAATCATACAAACTCATTTTTCTTTAAATCATAAGCTTTCATGAACATGCATCATATAAGGAAGGCACACCATTTCCCCCTTGGGAGTAAGCCTGTACAAACTCTTCTAAATATCATCTATGACATGAAAGCAACAATAAAGCTCATTCATACTAAAGACAACATTAAAGTCTATCAAGTCATAAAAAACAAGCAACACCGAAATCTAGATAAAGCTTAAAACACATACCGATAGTCACATAAGGAGGTCACTCTTGATCATCTCTAGATTGGAGAGCTTAAGATCTATTCTTCCTTGGAGCACTCCCTCCCAAACCAATTGGACCGGAGGAAAAGTAGGGTTGGGACCTACGACGAGTATCACCTTCATTTCTAGCAACTTTAGGGCAATGCCTTCTCTTGTGGCCCAACTTACCACACCCAAAGCAAACATTAGAACCCGCTAGGCATTCACCCTCATGCCTTCTATAGCACTTACTACATCCCGACAATAGAATGTCACTACCATCTTCTTGAGATTTAGGGTTAGACACCCTCTTTTGGTTGAATTTAGGAGTGTTTGAGGACTTTACCCGGGAACTTTTGTCTAAACCTAGGGCGACCATGTCCATCAGACTAATCAATCAAAGCACTTATCATAATCCATTCTAGACCTTTTCTTCTCCATGGAACTCTCTTCCTTGAGTTTTGATTCCTCAATATGTTGGACGAAAACCATAAGACGTGAGATGTCCATATCACAAACAAGCATTACATATGACATTCTTTTTCTACTAAGTGGGACACTCCCATCACGAACTGATTCATCCGAGCCCTTGAATCCTCCACTAAAGTTGGAGCATACTCGGAGAGTTGAGCAAATTTTAGAGAGTACTCTTGAACACTCATACTACCTTGCTTAAGGTTAATAAACTCTTGCATTTTGGCCTCCCTCAACTCTAGGGGAAAGAACCTATCAAGGAATGCATCTTTAAACACCTTCCACTCTATGGGACCCACTTCTATCGGTCTACTCTCTTTCTATTGACCATATCATATTTGTGCTATCCCTCTCAATTGGTAAGCGGATAACTCCGCTTTCTCTACCAAAGTCACCCCCATGATATCAAGAACCTTATAAACTTCATCTATAAACTCTTGACGATCTTCCTCGACTTTGGAACCATAAAATTCCGGAGGTTTCATCTTATTAAACCCTCACTCTTAAAGCTGCGAAATTCACATTAGGATTCACCGGAGCAACCACTTCCCTATTGACTTGCACCGTCATAACTTAAGCCAACATTTGGTAAGCCAATCTAAACTCCGCATGAGTAATATTCTCCCCTATAGGGTTAATTGGAGCTTGGGGAGGAACTTCATGATCCACATTTTCTTCCTCATTTTCCCTAGCATTTGCCCTTGTATTAGCCATACCCTGAAAACCATAAGGCACGAATTAGGAGAAGGGCCTACTAGAGCCAAACTCTATGGCATGACTTAGAGAATAGAGAAGTGAAGTTTCCTATACATCCAGTAGCCTCCTATTCATAAATGTGACGTTCTTCACATTTATAAGCAAGACTCTACTAGAAGTGGTTTGAGACAATCCTAGCACCATTCTAAACCTTGTGCTCTGATTACCAAGTTTGTCACGACCCAGTGGTACACCCTCGATGTAACATGGCGTACTTGAACCTGAAGGGGTCTCATACAAGACATTAGCATATCATAACATAGGATTATAGAAAAGTATGGAAATTTTAAAACATTTTATCCATATAATCGAAGTCTTTTATAAAAGCACGCATAAGTCTTACTACACTTTGTGTCAAACCATCTAAACTCAACTTTGAATAAAACCTTTGGAACATAGCCCATTCAATAGTCTCATGACAAAAAAATAAAAGAAATAATGGAAATGGTGGCTTTATCCTTTATGCTATTAGGACTCACCAAGTCTTCAACTCCTTATACTCTTAGAAACCTATCCTAAAGAATAACTCAAAATTACCGACCCCTACATTTGATAAGAATATAGGCAAGAGTATGTGTTAGTACACAATGTACTAAATATGATAGCTAGCATAACATCATAAGAGCATACCAAAAGTGTTAGACAATATAAGACATAAGTAATAAGCATAAGAGACAATAACATTATCATAAGCATAATCTCCAACATAGGCATAACATGAGCATAAGTCAACATAAGGCATAATCCAACAATATAGGAAATACCACCTATTCATAAGCTTGGTCCATACGCAATTCCTCTTAACATAGGAGAAACTTCATAAGTAACCTTCAAGTTATACTTGTGCAATTAATAGAAGAGACCCCATAATCCCATCAAGGCTAAGTATCACTTTTAGGCCATCATACCTCTTTATCATATTTGATCTTATCCTTTAGCTTACTTCTGATAGACAAGGGAATCTCTCACCTTTAGTCAATCATAGAATGGAAGGCAACTACGGCAATAATCAAAACTACGCATACAACATATAAGAGCAATACCTCATAATTAGCTTCAAGTCATACTTGTGCAATGTATGAGTACGACCCCATAATCCCACTCACATTAACTACCACCTTAGGCTTTCATACATATTGATCAACTCTTTGATCTTATATTAAGCTCATCAGAAGGAACAAGGGGAATCGCCTCAAGTCATACATGTTTAGCTAATCATAAAGGACGAGGGTATTCACCTCAAGTCATACATATCATGGAATCATAAATACAAGGGGTATCACCTCTAGTCATACATATCAATGAATCATAAATACAAGGGGAATCACCTCTAGTCATACATATATATCAATGAATCATAGGTATTCACCTCCATGTTCATTTTAATGAGATATATGTGTTCGCCTCCATATCCATTAATAAGGATCATAGGTAATCGCCTTCATGATCAACATAAAGGCTAATGGGTAATCACCACTTTCCTTGGGAGTCATAAATGCTTAAAGGGTAATCACCTCACACTCCCCATATCATGACATGGGTAATCACCTCATGTTTAAATAATTAGGAGGAAGGGAACTCATCTCACATTCCTTTCATATAAAGGACCTTTGGGGAATCACCACAACCTTATCACATTCCATAGTCCTTGGACTTAGATTTGTTATAGGAGAGAATAGCCTTTCAACATAGAATCATTCTATGTGACAGAACCTTTCATAACATATCATATTCATGCATAATACCGTATCTAGAATTCTCCATTAGACATGGATATCATCGTGACTCAAGTGATTCTATCACTTCCTACCATCTATCATTTATAAGGTAGATTAGGTAGGTAAAGATCTTTCATCACAATTCTATTCGTTAGCCTTCTATTCTCATACAAATTTTACTCCTAAAGCCTTAGCATACATAGTTCATCATATTAGCTTTACTCGCAAAGTCCTAGTGATCATAATTCATTACTACAAGCCTTACTCTCAAAGATTTACTTCTTACAACCATCATACATATCTAGATCATAAGATAATCTAGTCACAAGCTTCATATTTAAGCAATTCTCGTCTTAATTCATCATAAAGGCTCAATCTCATTCATTACTAGTCAAGATCCATCATATAATCTTTAATATAATTCAATTCACGTTTACATACTTCTATTCTTGATCAATTGCTATACATGTAATCAATTCTAGAAAATCATGTATGAATCCTCAATTTCCCCTCACAAGGCATAAACCCACATTCTCAAATTTCATCGGTTAGACTAGGGTTAACCATGGAAAACACATAATATCATCATAATATCTTAATTCATTACTAAATCAATCATAAACAAGTACTATCCACTCAATTGGAATCATACTCAACTAAGCCAGAATTTTGGAAGGAACCCTAACTTGAATCGGGGATTTCATCTTCACAATTGGGGGAAATCTAGGGGGCTCCATGGATGGAAGAATCCATGGATGAATAAGCTAACAAACCTTGATTATAAAGCCCACATAATGATTGCAACAATGGAGGATTTTGACCTAGATCAGTTCTCTTCTTCTTCTTTGCTTCCTAGATAGAGAATTTCTTGGAGGGAATTGGGTTTGTTTTGAGGTCTTGGAAGAATGACTTAATTGATTTAGTTTAGGGGTATATTATCTTTATATAGGTGGTATAATGACTAAAAAAATGACCCTACTTTATAACTAACTAATTCTAGAATATTCCCTAAGTCCCCAACTTAAAACAACTTGAAGCCAACACTGCCAAACCCATAAGACCCCGACCCACACTCCGTGCTGGTCAATCGTGTGTGGTGGCCTAGGGGTCTACTTTAGGGTTCTTTACCCACGACCCCTTCCCACAGGGTGTGGGTCCACCTACAGGGGGTGAGTCCCATCCGTAGGTGGCCCCTTTTTGGGATGATTTTAGGGACTGTTTTGGGTCTCCTCAAGGACCCTTGGTTGGTCCTTGGGGGGTCGTACCTTGACTCCCTGGCCCTAAAACCTTCACTCTAAGTACATGAAGTCATAACTACAATTCTAACCCTCATGTAAAGCTCTAAAACCCTTACGTAAGGCTCTAGTTTAACCTACTAGTTTTCTGGGTGTTACAACGACCTCATCAGTGGGCTTAGACCCACTAGAACCAATCATGGAAGTGTCACATAATGATGCCTCTATGGCCACCTGTGACATGTCACCCTCTAAGTCCTCCAAGTCCTTATACACATAAATCTCCTGATCAACTAAGTCCTTCTCATCTGCCTCGGGTGTGTTGGACTCCCTATCCTGATTAGCTGTAGTAGAATCTTCGATCACAGTAGCTGGAGGGATCTCAGAATCAGCTGGAACCGTAGGAAACTCAGAACTGGGGACCTCTGGGACATCCAAACCACCCAAAAGCATCAATATGTCAGTGGACTTCAAGTCGTCCATATGCTGATGCAAACCAGCAATATCAACCTTCAGGCCTGTCAAATAAGTGGAGATGTGGTCTGTTGTCTCACACATCTCAACCCGAGTGATGAGGGCATCCAATTCTAGTCCATTGGTAGTGATCAACTCTCGTTGTTCCCGGGAGCAACTGCAGCAACAATAGTGCGATCTATCATCGAAGGGACATCGACCTCAACCAGAGAAGCCCTCACATCAGCCGAATGGGCAAGGTTGCCCATTTTATAAATCATAGCTTGGGCCTCACATAGCTGTTTTTTAGGTGAGCTAGATCAAGCTCGTTGTTCTATTCGGGGCATCGCCGAATATTACTTTGGTTCTTCGAGTTGGATTAGTTCATGAGCCAACTGGCTAGATCTTTTGACGAGCTAGAATCTCACTCGGCGAGTCGTTGAGTGATTTTTGCGAGCACCAGCCTTAATTTTCTTCAGCTTTCCAACTTTTCGCTTCTTTTCGCAATGTAATGTCCTTGCCTTGTTCTTAACCCTTCATGGGTTCTCATAAATAATTTAACATCAGTTATGAATACAAAATAGGCATTGAGGACACTAATTCATTAAATAACCATCCCTTAATGAGTCAAAATTCTCGACTCATCACAGACCAATCACAACAACACATGAATCATGAAAACAACAACAATTAAGGATATAGAAAATTTCATAGAATTATTCAATGACTATCAGTCACTATAAAGAGTCTCTCTATCACATATAATAAATCATAACCTACCTCCACCAAATAACTGAAGTCAAGCAAGCTAATTCCCCAATGTTTTTCCTTTTCTCAATGTTTCCAATCTATCAAGTATACATTATTCATAAGAAAACCAGTCCATAGACGCGTGTATTACAATATATCTATCCTAGACTCAAAAACCCACCCAAATCTATAATCAAATTCTTAAATTTTGATATCAACTAATATATCAAGTCTCATATGTTCCTAATTTTTCAAGCCTAGGGTTAAGTCTTAATTCCTCCAATTATCATAACTTTAATGGTATCTAAATAATACAATACACCTAATATTTAATTACATATCTTAATATATCAAAGTTTATTTATAATATGGCACCATAAGAAAATCGAAAGCAACAAACTAAATTAAGAAGCCATTAACGCCCCTCCACCAGTAAGAAAAACTGTAAAACTAAACTTTATTCGTTATTCCTATATACTAATTAATGATGACCCATAATTATAATCCAATCCAATCATCACTTTTCATTGTAAAATCACTAAGACATCCTTTAATTAACCAATCATTATCACCCTCACTTTTTTTTATTCAAAAATCCAACTACTAGTTCATACGCCAACACCCATTTTTTTATCCCATAATAATATTATTCCCTCAAATTCAATTTTGTCATCAGTGACTCTGTTTCCAACTTTTCAATTCAATTTTCCTACCCCCTTTTCACTATCCATAATATAATAATTAATATGAAACAACCACAGTGTATTAGGAGGGGTGATTGATTCACCTGAAGCCTCTATATTCTCCTTGTGTTTATGTGTCGTTGATGCACAATGAGTTTGACGTCCTCTTTCTCCCCAAACTCTTATTCTTTCTATAAATTATTTACTCCCTAATTATTAT
Source organism: Solanum verrucosum (assembly GCF_900185275.1). Lineage (NCBI taxonomy): Eukaryota > Viridiplantae > Streptophyta > Magnoliopsida > Solanales > Solanaceae > Solanum > Solanum verrucosum. The sequence goes on from NW_026020407.1 coordinate 2,723,563, forward strand.
ACATGACCAATTAGAAAAGTGGTGAAAGTGAGCCACTACTATTTTTAATGTTATTTTCTTTTAACTATCAACTAAATTAATTATTGAAATTATCCCATTAAGTATATAATTGTAGTTAAGAATAGCCCAAAACACTCATTTAGAATCTATCAAAGGAGTCTTTTATGAAATAAGAAGCTCTAGTACTCAAAACAACCAAATGGATCGTTACATCATTTCCTTAAATCATTTCTTTTCCTTTCTTTGTTCTTTTTACTTTTTATTTCTTTATTCAATTCAAAAATTAGTTGTCATAACTTTTTATAAATTGTATTTTCTTAATATATAAATAGATTTAATTTGTATTTGTTTTAATTCTTAGATTATTTCTTCTACTACAGATCGATATCTATATGTTATAATAAACCTAAAAATATAAGAGTGATATGACATCCTTCTTAGTCCACATATTTATTCATTTGTATCATTTTCTTTTGACATTTTCTCTTATATGTTAAAAATAATTGCTTAATAATAATATCAACAATAATAATAATAACAATAATAATGATAATAATAATAAGAAGAACAACAACAACAAGAATAACAAGAACAAGAACAACAACAACAACAACAACAACTACAACAACAAGAACAACAAGAACAAGAACAAGAACAACAACAACAACAACAACACGAACAACAACACGAACAACAACAACAAGAACAAGAACAAGAACAACAACAACAACAACAACAACAAAGAAAGTCATAATGTACATGGTGTTTTGGGCTTGAGACTTCCATGTTGGATGCTCTTGTTTGAAACCCCTTGCCAGCAAAAGCAAGGGGTTTTATTTTTGGGTCGAACTCATTGCACCAGGCTTGCCTAGTGCGGATTACCTCTCATATGTGGTTTACGAGCTATTGCATAGGAGAGAGAGTTTTACCCTGTGCGCATCCAAAGGGTAGCGGCTATGGATTTTTCTTATCATCAAAAAAATAGTACACAAGTATATTGAAAAATTTCATATAATATGGTACGATGCAATGCATATATGGCCAATCCATTAACTAAAAAGGCCAAAATTGTCTTGCTAGGTGCGCCGCAGACTCTCCAAGTGCATTTCGCAGATGCACTATCGCTCAACTATAATTGAAATAAAATAAAACCCAAAGTAATCTCCTCGGACCTTTCTAAATGTTCCCTTGGACTCATTACAAAAGTAGAACCTGAAATTATCTCTTGAGCCATCCAGAATGGACCTCAGACTAATAACATAATGTAAATGAAGAAGGAGTCCTTATAGCATCACCATGATTTGTAAGTAAAATTTGAATATCTTTCAAAAATAGAAATTAGTAACATACTGGTAAATTACTTTAAAAGACAAAATAACACGAAAATGGTGCATCCCTCCATTAAAAACCTGATTTTTATCAATAGATCCAACTTTATAGTAATATTAGTAACACACTCCCACAAAGCTCAAATACAGTAAAACTAAGCCACAGTTCATCGCCTCTACTAATGCCATGATCAAATTCATGTGTGATGCACATGAATACTTGCCATCATGAACATACAAACCATAATACAATCATATCTTGCACATGCAACGTAAAACATCCTCCACGGTAAAGATGAACTAACCTAAAACTCATGCAAGTGCACGTTCAAGGCTCCATACCCAGAAATCATAGTATAAAGGAAGATAAAGCACAACCATCACAAGAAAATCACATAAATACACTAAATAAGAAACAACAATAGCTATAACTAAGTTTAAAATTCTCTAAAGCATTCTAATCTAATCAAGTCAAGAATAAGAACAACCTAAACTAAGTCTTAAGAAAATGATACTAATATAAAGTCTCAAAATGGCCAAAAAGGACATAAGACCATGCCAAGCCTAAAATACAATCCAAAATATTCCTAACATTCATGAACACATAAAATGTATAAAATCTAATTAACCTAAATCTAGGAAAATAAATGGTAATTTATCTCAAATTCGAACCATAATCACTAATCATCCTGCAACAATTTTCCCTTTCCAAAGAGTCTTGAATTGTTTATACACTATAAAAAATCTACTTATAAATATGGGACTAATGATAACTATATCGATTGCACAAAATTCAGACTCAAAAATGGGTCCAAAATTGACCTTCAGGCTCAAAGCTAAAATAGAAAACTGATAACGCTCAACTACACTTCATTTGATTCAAAGTGTAGGCGGTCACAATCAAGTATAAACCCAACGAAGAGAAGAGTTGGGGTCGATCCCACAGGGAGCGGTACGGTAAAGAATTCAATTACAAAGTAAAATAGTGTTCTAATCATTTGTAGAAGTAGACAGTTTTGAAGCAATTAAAGTAAATGGCAAGGGTTTGACAATTAATGTTAATTGGGGGTATAGAGTGAACAAGTATCAACTAAGAACAAACGAAGGTAATCATGTAAAGAGGGATCCTTGGGAGTGTGATCGATTGAACGCCAATTTCGCCAGCACTATATGGGTGATTATCACTTATTAAAAGTCGTTGAATCTTAGTGGGTAGGCTAGGGTTTAGGGGTAATAGTCATTTATCAATCAACTATTACGAATCAAGCGAGTTTTCTAGAACCTCGACAAGTATAACAAATATAAATAGCCCAATACCTCAATTAATCTACTCTTTCAAGCTAGATTGGTAGGATTGAATTTAGACCCACTTTCTCAATCTAAGTTCACAATAACCCAATCACTACAATCATCAATTAATAGTTTTAACTCTAAAACCTCTTTCTCAAGCAAGCTTAGAATGCTAGACTGGAACTGCATTAGCAACTATAATTCATCAATTAAAACACAACTACTAATTGAACCCACTTCAACTCAACAATCAAATTAGTAAATACTTACACCCATAAGCTAATTGAAGCATTCAATCACATAATTAACCCCCAAAAATGGGGGTTTTATCCACACATAATAAAGAGCAAGAAATAATTACCGAATATGTTTTCCCTTAGTTTGGGTAAGAATCCATAAGTCTTCAAAATGCACAAATTGAATTCCAAATCAATTAAAACCTATATCTCTACTCATAAACTTAAAGAACGGTGTTAGGGATAAAAAAAACTAGTGTAGGAACTCTCCAAATTTCAGAACTCCCTAAAACTCTTTTTAAATCACATATATACGCTTCCAGATTTTATGTTTTGGAGCCACTCGGTGGAGTAAGTCGAGCCTCGCCGACTGATTCGGTGACTCACCGAGTGCTTCCTTCCATCGCTTTCTTGACTTGGCTTTTCCACACTTTCCCTCTGCGATTTTAGGCAATCAGAGCTTCCTTCGTTGACCTAGTCGGCGGTTCACCGATTCACCCTTTCAATCACCGAGTTGTCTTTGTCCATGGACTAGCCTGCTGTAACTTTAGGCAGGTTGAAGAGCCACTCGATGGTTCGCCGAGTGGCTTTGGCGAGCATCAACCTTGCTTTTCTTCATCTTTTTCAGCTTTTTGCTCCTTTTTGCCTGGTAATGTCCTTGCCTTTCTCTTTTTCCTTCATTGCTGCAAATTAGCATTTAAACATCGATATAGAGAATAAAATAGACATTGAGAACACTAAAACTCTAGATATTAAGTCCTAAATGAGTCAAAATTCCCGACTCATCAACACCCCCAACTTAAACTTTTGCTTGTTCTCAAGTAAAACATAAGATCAATTAGTTCAATAGAGATGTCTACAAATAGTACTACTCAAAACTCAAAATAAATGCACAAGAGGTTCAATCTACCCATGCAATATTGAATTGTGCACTAAAAGTTTCAAACTCTGACTAGCCATCATCAAATAGAACTCATTCTCACAATGCTTGCTTCAAATGCAAATTCAAGCGCAACAAAAGTATTTGAATGCCCTCGCATCAATAATGATTCCATGCTCAAACAAAACTCATCAAATTTTCAGATTTAAGGAATGAAAAGCAACTCTCACACTCTCAAAGATAAACACATGCATGATTCTACCCATAGGCTTGCCCGTATTTTCCAATCAACACGACATTAATCTCAATCAAGATCACAAAGGTTTTTCAAGACTTGTAATGGGGCTGAGGATAAAGATATGATCATTTTGGCTTAGTGACTTCTACCTTCATGAAGCATGGCCTGCATTTCACTTTTTCTCCTTTTCTTTCACTCTTTTTTATTTTCACAGTCCACCATATATTCTTTTAAACATGATTCATTGCAGACCCCATTTCTTTTATCCATTGCACAAGTTCAAGATTTATTGCAACATTCATTTTCTTTTTCAATCTTTTTCTCTCTTTTTTTTATATGTAGGGGTTCCATCTTTTTCAACACAATCCATCAAGAGCAAATTATCACCCACTTCAAGGCTTTCCTCCTTTTTCACCCCACCCCCAACTTAGGCTTTTGGCCTAAGTTGGCTATTGAAACGGACCAATGCTTCATGAAAGTTCTAAGTGATGGGAAGAAGAGGTCAAATGTTTTCATGCTTTCATGCAAAGAAAATGTTAGGCTCAAATGGTGCCAAGCTAGGTTCACACTCTCACAAGGTGGTCACAAAGAGGTATACTAACAAGTTGGTTCACTCTCAAAAAGTTTTGCCTAAGATCATCTCTATCATTAGCCTACATTAGTCAATTGGACTAACGAAGCAAGTTCTTGGTATTACAAAGCATATGTTTCAAAACAATCTCACCACACATGACATTCAACACAATCATCAATCAAGATTCTCCAATTTCAACTTGCATGCAACGATCATCACAAGATTCATTTCAACAACCGGCCAGTCAAAATGAGATACTAAGAGTTCACAAATGACTTATGCAACTCAAATTTGCCTTGTTGGAATTGCACAAACATATCATTAAATCAAGAGCACTATTTAAGTCATCGATATTGATCGCAATCGATACTCAAATATACAAGAGAACAACCACATTCACAAACATCAAGAGGTGGAATTTTAAATTTGGATAAAAAACTAACCAACATTCACATTAAAAATAAAAAAAGCCATAATCACAAAAATAAGCATAACAAGCTATCAAAAACCAATCAGTCACAAAAACAACCCAAAAGAGGAAGGTATGAAGATACCACACCCGCCAAATAAAACTAATGATTGTCCTCAATGTAAAGGAAATAAAATGTAACGACCCAACCCTAGGGCCTAGACGTGACATGGCGAATGAGGAACCCGAAGGAACCCCAAACAAGCCTCTCAAACTTGTCATCACACTTCATCGGTCGCGGAAGTACATTCAACATTAATTAACGGGAAATAGGGACTAAGGGCAAACCATTTCAAAATGACATCATAGAACAAGAGTCAAGCTCATTTACAAAATACTTCTCCAACGCACACCTCTACATACATAGATAGGACGGGACCATGACATACTACCGGCTCCCCTCATAGTCAAAATACAATTGCAAGCTAAAGTCTCAAAACATAGGAGTAGGAAACATAACATAGCCCTCGAATCATTGAGGACTCACCAACAACTCGGATGAGCACCGTACTAGCCACGTGAATGGAGAGAAGGATCAAGAGTAGTTCCGGTCCCTACATGGTGACATCATGTAGGCAAAATATGCGTTAGTACTTGGAATGTACTAAGTATGCGGGGTGCAACACAACAATAGACAAGGACACAATCAAAATACAAGAAATAGTTTCATAGGCATTATGAATAACAATATGAGGATGCATGATCAAAGTGAACTCAAAACATGTTTAAGTAAATCTATACTAATAGTAGATATCATATGTGTATGCATGATCCAACCAATCTATAACCCCAACTTAGGATGGGGGATGTCGTTCACACCCAGACACCCTGGTGGCAAGGTATAAACCCCTCACATGGTTGATGTTGGTCACACCCCAAGCATCCTAGGTGGTGAGATATAAACCTCTCACATGGTTGATGTTGGTCACACCCCAAGCATCCTAGGTGGTGAGATATAAACCTCTCACATGGTTGTCCGGTTCTTTTCCCCCGGATCGGGCATGGTCATGCAACACTTTATATAGGAAATTCCCATTAGGCTCTAATGCAATCTCACATATGGAATGAACATATACACAAGCTTAGTTTGTCATCAACACATCTCTGGATTTCCATACATCTCATAACTCAAGCTTTAAAGCATCGATTCATCAATTCTCCATAGTTGGACATTTTGTCAAACACCTTGAAGGCATGTAATGGAATCAAAGAGCATGGAAAATAGGGTAGTAATTATGCAGCCAAACCAGTGAACAACCTACAACAACACCTTTTTAACACCCACAATACCACATGAAAATCTCCACATCCATTCCAAATTTAGGTTCAAGTTCTAGAGTCACAACATGCTCAAAACAATCACTTTTCATGTTTAAAATTCAATGTGCAGGAAATTATTACAAAGAACAAGACTAATTTATGAATCTTAACTTAAACCATGAATTAGTGAGTAGAATAGAGTCTAGGCACTATGGGTGGAAGGACCCATGAGTTCAACACCACATACCTTGAGTTTTTATGAAGGTCTTGAGAGTGTCTTCAATGGAAGCTTGGAACTTGGAGCAAGAGTCTCTTCAATCTTGAGGAAGGTTTTGGATTAGGGTTCTTGAGAGAACTTGAGAGAAAATGTGTCTAAGTATGAGAGAGGTGTTTTGGGAAATGTTTTAGAGATGGGAATTAAACTAATGGTATATAGGAAATAACATATGCCCTTTGGAAAAATGGTCCAACACTTAGAAAAAAAAATGAGGCGGGTGAACAGTAAAAACGCTCACTGGAAATTGCCCTTTTCTGCCGGACAGATTTTACGAAAATGGGCATAGCTTCTTCGTCCGAACTCTGAATGAGGTGAAACAAAGTGCGTTAGGTAGCTAACTCAAAGGGCTTTCGATGGATATGTTATTAGCCACCCAATAATTTGTGTGCTAGGAGATATGACCCTCCAAAGTAGACCCTCGAAAAAGGCTTCACTTGGAAATTTCGGATTTTGATACGGTTGCTCTAAAATTTGGGTTAAACCCATTTTCCACTCAATTTGACCCCCTAAACAAGAATATGAAGTCGGATTTTCGAAAAGCGAAACGGATTTTTTTATATATAGCTAAACAAGTTTCCGGTAACTTCCATAGCACAATTTAAAGAACCTTTTGGGTCATTTCATAAAAAGTTTGGAAATAAAACTGAAAGAGAGTCAAGATCCTCCTGTCAGGCTAATCCTGAGGTGAACTCTGCATATCTGTGGCTCCCTCAATCTGGGCATCAGTGCCCAAGTTAGCTCCATCCTTCGCTCCACTAGAGCACACCATAGATGTATCCCAAAGAGAGGCATCCATAGTTGTCTAGACCATCTCGCCCTCTAGGTCCTCCAGGTCATCATATATTGTTGTATCTCGTGTACCAAACTCCTCCTCATCAGTCTCGAGAGCATCATACTCGTCTCTAGTGTAATTAGCCTCGATCCTTCGGATGTCAGTAGATGAAGTGGGAATCACTTCCAGATCCATCTTCTCTACCAATGGCACTCCAGCAAATCGGCACAACTCTGTAATCAACACCGGGAATGGGAGTGAGGTATGACTCTGCTTGGCCCTCATGGCCATCTCTGGCTCGATAATCAGCCTGAGATTTAGATTATCCCGGGTAATAATGGAACCCAACAGAACAGCCTTAGGATGCCCATGGATAGACTCGTTCTACGAAGGTATCAAGGTGCTGCTAATAAAGTCGAACCAATATCGGGAAGCCACATTCAAATCCTTCTTTTCTATATGAACTCCTGGCTCGATGCATGGCGGTGTGATGTCAGAGATAAGATGAGCTAACCATCCTTTTAAATCATCAAGAGTCTTATTCTGTATCTGATCCATCAAGAAGTGAAACATGTTCATCGTACACCCTAGCACCTCATTGATATCAGATCTACTGTATTTCACCTTTCTACCACGCAACATCACATGATAAATTGGTGCGGACGAGCTTGCCTTCTTCTTCCCTTTGGGCACCAAGTTTCCATACTTAGCATAAAAATCACAAACCCAGAAAGGTGTGTATGCGCCTTGGGGCTGTGTACTCAAACTTGTGGAACTTGATGGTGTTCCACATTTCAGGGTACCTGCCCACTACTCCATCTGTAGATAGCCTCTTCGCCTCTAAGATAGTCCTCAACCCGACAGCTTTCAATCTGTTCAAAGACTGAGGTAGAGGTCCTTGTACTAGGGGCACAAGAGGTACCTACTCAATAGCCTGTGTTGGAGGTGGAGGAGGTGTAGGAGTAACCGGTATCCTGGACGGATCATGTAGCGCCTTAGAGCGCATCTCAACTCTCCTCCCCTGTAAGGTTTGGTCATCCTCCGGCTCGGATATAGAGACTGGCAATCTAGACCCGGAGTTGCCCTCACTATCAGACTTCGAGGTGGCTGTCATAGATGCCCATACTATCTGAGCTAGCCTGCGCTGAATTACATTTGGCAGGCCTCTTACCCTTGCATGTGTTCTTTCCCCCCTATCGGAGGAAGTTTTGCTTGTGTAGCTTGGGAGGACGCAGCACCTTCGTTGATCAGTATTCCCCATGCTTTCTTATGGGGTGGTTGATTTTTGCCTGGCACCTTAGGTCTGGCCATACATGCAAAACAACTTAGAATAATTCAATGCATTAGGAATAGTTCAAAAAAATATCAAAGTATGACAACTGCACGAAAACTTGCCGACTATTTTGGCGAGCTAGATCGAGCATGCCGACAGTTCTAGAACAAAATTACTCACATATTTGTACAATTCGGCGAGGTATAGGGCCTTTCGAAGATTCATCGACACCATTTGGCGAACTAAAAGTAGCTAGATGAAAGTTACAAAATATTTTCTAGAATTAGGGCCCGAAAAGGGTGATCTAACAAATATTCAGCGAGTCGCCGAGTGAACTCGGGGAGCTCAGGCATATCACCAAATGTTACAGAATAAAATCATAAAAAATGAGGAATGAGAAGGCGATCCAAGAGTCTCTTGGCGAACCACCGAGCCATTCGGTGAGCGCGACTAAGCTCGCTAATTGGACTTTCGTGCAAGATTTTGAACCCGACCTTAAATTTTCAACCCACAACCCATGATTTCACTCAATTTAAGCATGAAATTCAACAAATATAGGGTACACACAGAATCAAGCACAATACGATAGGAGCCCATAAACAAAAATCAATCAACTACTCAACATTATTCATTAGATTCAACAAACTACAAGCATGCATCAGAAACTACTAAATATTTAGGCAGAGTTCGGCACACCAACCTCAAAAGTAGATACAAACGTTAAGTACTCATGTTCGGAATCAAAATATGCAAATACCCCGAGCAATTGATCTGCACACGAAATTATCAATCAACAATGATATAAAATTTGATTGTAAGAGTGTAAAGGTCGAAAAATGAGAAATGAAGGAAGTTTTTGAATTTAAAATGGTTTAATCCTTCTTTACCCTTCAGTTTGTGCGCCAGTCGGCAATTTTAACTTATGTCATCGACCCTTCGGTGATACGCCGAATGGTAATTTGTCCGCCAAAAGTTACAGAAACTCCAGCCATTTAGTTGGTCAAAACGGTGGTCCGGATTAGGCTCGCCGACCAGTAACTAGGCTCGCCTAATTGCCTCTTTTCCAAAATTTCAAATTTTCAACCTGCACATCAAACATTTGTTATTCAAACAACAACATTAAAAACTAAAAACTTAGATTACCTCCCAAGAAACGCCTTATTTAACGATGTGGCACGACGAGGACATGCTTCCAAACTTCATTCTTTGGGTATCACTCGGTAAGCCTTCTTTTGGTCGTGGGTTTAAATGAGTCAAGATTGGACCCATTTGTTTTCCAGCTACTTAATCGATATCAAATGTGATGTAATGTTTGCTTGAGAGATGAGACATCATCTTTCATTTCTTTTAGCACTTTATCCGATCCTTCCACTTTTTTGAGAATCCATGCAAGCATATGTTCAGTGCGGAAATTTTCAGGATCATCCCTTTGCTTTTTTGTATTTTGACGCTCTTGGGGAGGTACATATCTCTCTTTGTCACCGTCTACTTCTCTAAAATTCATACCACGGTCATGCCATTCCCTATCCCGGTCTCTCCAACCGTCATCATGATCCCTATTCCAGCCTTGGCTCCCACCGGGCCTTGGATTGTACAGGCGGAAACCTCCTCCTTGATTTGTTAAGAAGTGAACTTCCTCATTGTAAATAGCTTCAAATTGCACTTCATCGGGATTCACTCTATTAACTCAAATCGTATGCACAGCCTTAGAACCACTACCCATGATGTGTTTTGACAATAGGTCCATTTGGGTAATCATCTTGGCCATGTTTGCATACCGCACATGGTACTTTTCAATTTTTTCCTTTGTCAACTTTAAGTTGAGAGGAGACACTTGATCCTCTAGTGTACCAAGCACGACTGGTTTTTGTCGTCTCGTCAAGAAGATTGAATGCTACTTCAAACGGTTGTTGCATGATTCCTCCTCTAACAAGCTGAGAAGCCACACCTTTGTTGACTGAATCTAAACTCTAGTAGAAATATTATCGCAACACATTGTTTGGGAGTCCATGAGTTGGGCATTAGAGCAGCAACTTCTGAAACCTCAACCATGTCTCATGAATCAATTCACCATCCACTCGTTTGAAGTTCTGAATATTATCTCTCAAAGTCACCATCTTCAAGGTAGGGAAAAACCTTACATAAAACGCATCAGTGAGCTCATCCCAAGAAGTGATTGAATCTCTTGGTAACTCAGCCAACCACTTCGTTACTCCCCCATCAGGGAATAGGGAAACAATCGAAGTCGAACCGACTCTTGAGAAATATTCTTGAAAGAAAATGGCCCACACACATCTGTAATGTTTCGGATGTGGTCATGAGGATCCTCAGTAGCAAAACCTCCAAATAGACCCTTCATTTGCAATAGTTGCAACATAGTGCTAGTCACGTGAAACACCGCATTGCCCACGACCGGAGGTAATCGAATAGCACCCACACTTCCTAACTGATCTTCATTGACATAGTTCAGGTTACCGATGTCATCATTATGCTAAAGTTGATTAGCATTGCTCCCATTAACACTCATAACTTCACATATTCAAGAGCAACCAACAAAACACAAAATAAGTTGATTCAACTACAACACAATCAGTTCACAACTAAACTTCACTAAAAGAATTCGAAACACCGCTCCCCGGCAGCGGTGCCATTTTTATAAGGTTCAACTAAACTTGATCGGATTCGAAGTGTAGGTGGTCGCAATTAAGTATAAACCCAACAAGAGTTGGGGTTGATCCCACAGGGAGCGGTACAATAAAGAATTCAATTACGGACTGAAATAGTATTCTAATCGTTTGTAGAAGTAGACATTTTCAAAGAAGTTAAAGTAAATGGCAGGGGTTTAACAATTAATGTCAATTGGAGGTTTAAAGTGAATAGTTAACAACTAAGAACACACGAATGTAATCAAGTAGAGAGGGATCCTTGGGAGTGTGATCGATTGAACACCTATTTTGTTATATGGGTGATTATCACTTACTAACAGTCATTGAATCTTAGTGGGTAGGATAGGCTTTAGGGGTAATAGACATTTCTCAATCAACTATTACGAATCAAGCGAATTCTCTCAAACCTCAACAAGCATAATAAATATAAACATCCCAATACCTCAATTAATCTACTCTTTCAAGCTAAATGAAGCATGATGGTTATGAAAAATGATACCCGTCAGATTTTGGGATGTATGCTAGAAAGTTGTAGGCTACGATTAGTTGATTGTGTTGGCTCTGAGTATGACATAGTAACAATCGACTTGATAGCATGACTTAAGCTGAAACTTGAACTGGGTAATCTAATAACCTGATGATGGAACTATGTGCCAAGAGTGTGTGAGAATCGTTGAGTGTTCAAACAGTTTTTGTGCAAAGGTAGAACTTGTCTGGTTAGTCCTGCTAAGACAATTCAATCTAGAGGTTAGGAAGTGATCATAGGCCATTGTTCTGAAAAATCCACAAAGAGCCTAAAAAAAGGATCCAACCAAATGAAATAAATGCTCCCTTTGATCCAAATAATTTGAGCCTAAAATTAAACCATTTCTTTCTAAACCCTGATCTCACTTTCCCATAATCTACTATGTTGGCCCCGGTCCCTACTTGGACATGTGCACTTTGACTTAGGCCAAAAGCCTAAGTTGAGGGTGGCTAATGTAAGCAACCTCAATCTTGGCCCTGACCTGACATCGGGTATTGTGTACCTCAACTAATGGAAAATCCATAAGTTGAGGGTGGCTATGAAAGAGGGAACTGAAAGAAAAATGGGTATGAAAAGAGTGATGTGAAAAAAAAAAAAGATAAAAGGATGTGACTTGTTGAAAGCTAAAAGAAAAAAAAAGTAAAAAGAGTTGCAAAGTCTGAGGTCACATTCGTGGTTGAAAAAAATTAAGGGAAAGAAAATAAAATGATAGGATGACAAAAATAGGGCAAAAAGAGGTTGAAATCCAAGTGTAATGTCAAGGAGGGAAGAAAGTCACTAAGCAGTACCCAAATGTACCACACCTGACCCTGAGCCTACGTTACAAGCCAAGAAAGCCCTATAGTGATCCTAGAGTCTATTTTGGAGAGTCTAAACAGTGAAAATAAGGGCAAGCTTATGGCATTGAGCACTAACTGTATTTGAAATTACTTCTGAGCGTGAGTGTTGAATAAATCATTGTACCATGATGTCATTCATTCTTGGGAAAAGGAGATTTCGTTTGAAGTAAGGGCACTGGTTACATTGTCGGGAAGTTGGTACTTTGGTGATAGTGAGAAGGTGTATGTTGTGTGTCAGTTGGTCCATCTGTGTCATGGTGTGATCCACATGAGTTGGCTTGCTGAGTCTAAGAGAACGAATGTGCACCCAAACAATGAGGAGGGTAGGGAGCCATGTGATTGCTTGGGTTTGAAAATGCTTGCTTCTACACAAGTGTCGTTTAGAGCTGTAGTGCGTCGCTTGAGGACAAACAATGAATTTAAGTTGAGGGTGTTGATATATCGTGAGTTTACGGTATTTCTAATACATTTCACTTACAAGTTGTGTGTGTCTAGGGCCTTTTTATATTGGTTTTTATGTGTTTTTATCATGTTTTGCAGGAAAGGTGTTCAGACGCGGAAGTATAGAGACAGCTGAAAAGAAATGCAGAAACAGGGCATTCACGGAGGTGATCTACGGACCGTAGGCCCATTCACGGTCCGTAGATGATGACAGTAGATCAGCATGCATGGTATTGAGGACAAATCAGGGAAATCTGACCAAGTGTGGAACCACGGTGTCCATTGACGGTCCGTAGATTGATCTACGGACCATACTGTTGATCCGTAGAAATGATACTGTGAGGGTTCCAGTACCTGATTTTTGAAGATTCTAAGTATGGAGCTACGGAGGGGATTGACAGACCGTAGATCGATCTACGGTCCGTACTGTTAGTCCGTAGTTTGCTTCAGAGAAGCTGATTTTTTGGAAGCAGAAATATTTTCTAAGTCCTGGCTGACGGAAGGGACTTACGGACCGTAGATCCATCGACGGTCCGTAAGTCAGTCTCGTGGATTGAAGACGCGTACCTGAACAAACTTTCCTTAATTTGTTTCCCTTTTAATTTAGGATTTGTTATCTATAAATAGGACATGTAAACCTCGTTTTTGGGGGTTAGACATTATTATTCTATTTTTACTTTGTGACTTTGGAGATTAAGTTGCAACCCTAGCAATTATTGATTTCCTACATTCATTTTGAAGATTTTGGCTTTGAAATTCAAGTTGAAATTCTGGGTTTATTATTCTCGTTACGTAAGTTCATGATTTATTCATCTAATATTATGAATTGTGTTCTTGCTAGTATGGGTAACTAAATCCACAACTAGGGTTGTGGGAACATGAGCGATTAACAAAGTATGAATAGTAAATAAGTAATTCTTGAATAGTGTTTTGCATGCATTGATAATTCTTTCGTTTAAAAGTCTTTTTAACGAGTGCACGTGTTATAACTCGCCTTGTTGCTACTTGCCGGATCAAGGAGGTAATCAACAAGAAAAGAATTATCAACATAGATTTATTGTGATACTATCTAATAGGCTAGTGTCGATTGGTGCGAAGTAATAACTAAGCCAAACATTGATTATGATGTCTAATATGAGGTAAAGGTAAGGGTTAGTAAATTATACACACGTAGCCAGATCAAGGTGCGGGGTGAAATTCTCTAGATGCCGGATCAAGGATTTAGAGATACCTAACTTATCACTTTGCATGTAACACACTAGGAAAGGATTGCGATTACTAGGATTACTGAGTTATGAGTTTGTGGGGAACACGGTTACCCTAGTTAATTTTCTCATCTTGATAACAACCGAAATTGACTTTTGATTATTGATTACTTACTGAATTCTTACAATTTGTTTCACAAATTCCCCCCTTTTTATTTCTTGTTTCCGGCAGTATTTTGGCTAATTGAATATAATTGTTGGTTAAAGTAAAGTCTAAACCATTTTCCTCGTGGGATCGTCCCCAACCTACAAGTTGGGTTCTTTACTTGATAACGATCGCTTATACTTCTTTAGGGAGGTGTAATTTGAGCGTATCTTATAGATTTCCTTGGACTAATTTATTTTTCTTAGCTTTAGATACATCCTTCTTTACAACTTGATGAACTTTGGGTTGCAATAATCCTCACGGTTATTTGTTCGCTTTTGTGTTTGTTTACTCTAGCTCTCCTTGTAGCTTATATGCTATATTTGTGTCTTGTCGGGGTGGTTCGATTACTCTATGAGGTGTTCAGAATTTGGATGAGTTTTTTCCTCATATGAAGCTCTTGTGTTGAAAGAGTTGACTTCGGTCAACATTATTTATAAGGAAGCTAGGATGAGATTTATGTTTGCATCATTAGTTTTGTGTATTAATATTGATCTAGTAGGACCTTTGGTTTAGATTCCATACTTGTTGGGTTAATTTTTAGAAGTTTGATTGCTTGATAGTTTTTAGTTGTTTTGGTTGTATTGTTGACTTTAATCAATGTTTCATTGAGACGACTTCCATTGGTTATTTTGATGATTCTACTAGAATGTCTTTTCTAGTTTGGAAGCATGTTTGGTTTGTATTTGCAGGACTTTGAATGAATCTGAAAGGTCCATTTGGTACCTTGAAATTTTGCTCTATGTTGTTGAGGTAGCTACTCCTGCACTAAGACTGACGCACTAGCAAAGGTTGGTCTAAGAAGGCAGTCACAATTGTAGAGCCTCAACACTTCGGCGATGGCGCACCGGCTTGTGGTCGCTTGGACAGAGCTAGAGGAACGTGATTGCCTCTTCTCTAGCAATTGGACTGATGAATATAGTTTGTAAGAGCGACAATTGTTGAGCGTTTTAAGTCTCTTAATTTTTTTTAAGTCATCCTAGACTTAACTATCATTGAAGAGAGCTCAGTTTACAAAGAATTTCCTTTTTTCATAAATTTTTTTTGTGATTCAAAGGAAAATTTCTTCCCCTTTGCTTCTTATATCTTATTTAAATTTCGATTCTGCAATTTCTTTTCATTTTTCACCTCAAATCCTTGATTTTAAGTTCTTGAAAATACCTTTTTGGACTTTTTGAGGTCTGAATTCACTCCCGACTTCTCCCAATTATGAAGCCTATGATCCTGATCTCAAGGGGAACTTAATGTCAGAATTGGTTTTTGATGAGTCGGGGATTTAGACTCATTTAGTGCTTAAAATCTAGAGTTTTAGTGTCCTCAACACTTATTTTATGCTCTAAACTGGTGTTTAAATGCTAATTTGCAGCAATGAAGGCAAAAGAGCAAGGTAAGGACATTGCCGGGCAAAAAGGAGCAAAAGCTGAAGAAAAACAAGGCTGATGCTCGCCAAAGCCATTCGACGAACAACCGAGTGGCTCTTCAGCCCGCCTAAAGTTAAAGCAGGCCAGCCCTTAGACAAAGACAACTCGATGATTGAAAGGGTGAATTGGCGAACCACCGACTGGATCAGCGAAGGAAGTTCTGATCACCTAGAGTCACTGAGGGGAAGTGTGGAAAAGCCAAGTCAAGAAAGCGATGGAAGGAAGCACTCGGCGAGGCTCGAGTTACTCCTCCAAGTGGATCAAAACTGAAAAATCTGGAAGCATATTAATGTGATTTTAAAAAGAGTTTTAGGGAGTTCTAAAATTTTGTTGAGCTCCTACATTGGGTTTATGATCCTTAACACTGTTCTTTATGTTTTTGAGTAGATATATAGGTTTTAATTGATTTGGAATTCAATTTGTGCATTTTGAAGACTTGTGGATTATTACCCAAGTTAATGGAAAACATATTCCGTAACCATTTCTTGCTCTTTATTATGTGTGGCTAAAACCCCATTCTTGGGGGTGTGATTATGTGATTGAATGCTTCAATTAGCTTATGGGTGTTAATATTTACTAATTTGATTGTGATTCGTAGTGTGTTTAATTAGTAGTTGAGCTATAATTGATGAATTGTAGTTGCAAATGCAGTTCTAGTCTATCATTCTAAGCTTGCTTGAGAAAGAGGTTTTAGAGTTAAAACTATTAATTGATAATTGTAGCGATTGGGTTATTATAGACTTATCTTGAAAAAAGTGGGTCTAAATTCAATCCTACCAATCTCTTCATCATGCTTCTACACATACGATCCTAAGACATGTCGATTCAACAAAAATTAAACAGTCCCTTTGGGAAAAAGAACACAGGCAAGAAAACCCCAAGAGAGGATTCATGAGTTGGGTTATTCAGATTTCAACCTATCACTCACAATCCATTTACCCTACCCCCAACAAAAATAGATGCAGTTGTCCCCAATGCAAACATAAACATTAAAAGAAAATGGATTGGGTGAAGCAAACCTGTGGCGCAAAGCGCCGGCGAATCATCAACAAGCAGGGGGGTCCGGCTTCCCGGAACCCGCTGGAACAACAGTGGGGGCACCCTCAGTAGTGCCCACATCAACAATCATAGCACCCTCAGTAGTGCTCTCTAACAATCTCTCCGCACCATCAGTGGTGCTCACCATGTCCCTCAAAACAGGCTGAACCTCTGCAACTGGGGCAGAGCTCGATGCCCCTGCAACTCTCTCATGCACCCTCTGCTGGCACAACTCTTCGTCTACAATCGAAGCCCTCCTAGCCTCCTTCTTTTGCCGACGCTGTCTCTTGTGAGCTTTCTCTTCCTCCGTGCGATGAGAATGGTGCCGCTTGCCTTTGGCATGTGTCGGTGCAGGTCCCTCCTCGGCGGTCCCACTAAATAGAGCATCTAGCACTGTATCATCAGCCAGTGCAATAGGAGCAGTCTGATTCTCAACTGAAGGTGCAGTAAGAATGGCATTAACGTCAGTCCGGAGGCTAGCTACGTCAGCCTGTAAAGCAGATAGGTCTATGGCCGGAGCTGATCGCTCGAGGACTCGCAACTCAAAGGAATCAAGACGCTTATTAACAGCCTGGATCTTCTGATCCATCATCCCCTCCATCCTGCGCTCCATCCTAGCCTCAGACTCGGCTATCGACTTTTGCATCCACGGCTGGATGTGATGCAGCAGTGTGGCCATCTCTGCCTCTAACTTCTGTACTCTGGCCATCGGAACAACAGTAGCCCCTAACTGTGGTGCGGACCGGGAAGAGCTAGGAGCCATACTAGCTGCCTGAGATTAAGAGCCTGGGACAGTGTCGGTGTGGTCTGGGATCATGGAGTCACCGCCCTGTTCCTGCTCCACTGTGTCTGCAAGATCGGTACCCAAGGGAGGTACCTCAATCTAGGGCTCTCTGCGAGGTTCTGCCACATTTGCCTCATCTCGAATAAGGCCAATGTCTAATGCCCCTGTAGGGTGGACTAACCTGTCACAATGCCAGATCGGCACTCCAGAGTCCCTGCACAAATGAAAAATCAGACATGGAAAGGGGTAAGTAGTGGAGGTTCTGAAAGCCCTCTCGTGAATTTCTACTAGCAGCATGCGGGCAAAGTCGATCTCCACTCCTGCCACCAATGCTGCAACTATGACTGCTCTGTCCTAAGTTACTTGATTATCAGCTTTTGTAGGCGACACTCTGTTACGCACTAGCAGCCAAAAGAACTTGGCCACAAAATTTAGTGTGGCCTTCTGGATGCCCAACCGTGGAGCAGCGACCCATTCTGCACACTCGCCATTTGCAGCAATGTACCTAGCCAACCATAGTAGAACAGCCTTTCGCTGCTCAGCATTCCTCTGGAAAGCGTCACTCCGCACGATGTCCCATCTGTAGTCAAACTCAGCTGTGTTGAGCGACTAAGAGTGACCCGTAGTAGGACCATAGAGAAAGCGTCTGATCGTGGCAGGTGATATGTCCACCGGGCACCCTCGAACCAAAGTGGAAGTGAGCGGATCCTGCGCTAATGGCTTTGACCGCTTAGAAATGGAACAGCGGAGAGTGGCAGTATAGGAAGCATAGAACTCCCGCACAATCTCCTCGCTGTACGTCCCTTGGTCTTGAGCCATCCAGTCACACTTGTAAAGGTTGAACAACCGGTGAATGTCTGGGACAGTATGCAGGCTCCCCATGAGGACTCTGCGCTCCTCTGTAATTAGTCAAGCCATCTTTTGTTTGTCGTTGACCATCTTAGCATCCCGATAAATTTGCCATTGACCCTCTACACACCACCTATTTAACTCGCCTACTACAGAAGTGGGGTCATCATTCCGGGGTGCAGGTATGGACTCTGAGCTATTTGCCTCATTAGACGAGGCTGCTTGGTCATTCTCTCCAGACCATGCAGATGATTTGGCATTGGACCTTGTAGCATGGGCAGACTCGGGTCGTGAAGAGTGGGCAGACTCAGAGCCTGAAGCATGGGCAGACTCGGACCCGGACATAGACCCCTCTGATCTGGAAGCAGCCCAGTCGGTGACCCGATCAGTGTGTGCTCCTCATAGGACTGGGAGACAGTGACTACGTCGGGGAGCACCTTCCGGGGGGTGCCTCTGGGTGCAGCGCGAGAAGTCCTAGGGTTGAGAGGCACATATGTTAGATCAGTGTCGGCGTCTGTGTCTTCATCAATTAACCGAAAACTAGGGGCAACAGATTTGGACTTGCCCCTCTTTGAGTAGGTGACCATCTTTTTGGGTGCCATCGTACTTGCGGGAGCGATATTAGTGCCCAAGACTAACCATACGCAGCAAAGAAAACTTTTAGGATTGGTAACGACTCTCAACTAAGCCCACAAAAAAAAATTTAGACAGATGCTACAGTGGTCATCCACGGAGGAGACCTATAGTCCGTAGACTGATCTACGGTCCGTGGATCTCTTCCGTGGATCAGAGAGCCTGTCATATAGGTCGCAGATGGAAACCACGGAAGTGCATAACAATCCGTAGATGAACCTACAGACCGTAGTCCACCTCTATGGTTTCACACTTGGTGAAATTTTTCATGTGCATCCATTTATGAACCCCATCTACGGTCCGTAGATGGGGTATCGTGGATGCCATCTGTGCCAGGTATCATACATTTTTTGCCTTAGTTTTCAACATTAACACCATTTCATCATGCATTTACTACATTAAATTATGCTAGTTCTTCATTCTTAAGATTCCGACCGATTATTATACCAAACAATTTAGACTAGTTGTGGAACCCTAAGTCGAAACTAGCATATAGTTTTTACGATCACATACAATAATGCTACACAATCACTATCTATCGTTCCAAGGGCATTGTAATTTTCAAGTTTATCAAGCAATTTAATCTAACAATTACCCAAGGTCAAGACCCAACTCCCGACTTTCTATATTCAATCTATGAATCAGAATTCAAAGTGAAGGGAAAGTCTATTACCTTACAAGAAACAAGGAGTGGGGTGATTGCGTGATGATACTAAGCTTAGCAAGACCAAGGAGTCACCTCTTCGTTACTGACCAAACACCGGACCCTTTTTGTTAGATTATGGGATGGGTTGTATTTGAAATGGAAGGGAAATTTGGGAATTATGGAAGGAATGATATGATGGAGGAGTTATGGAGTGATTTAGGGAAGTTAGGGAATGTTAGAAACGGTTTTGGGAGTAATGGAGGGAATGGGAATGGTTTAAAACAAATGGGGGTTTTTAAATGGGAAAATCTGGGTCGGGTCAGACAACCTGAGGTATGGACTCACGAGACCTCGTCTACGATTCGTGAGTCGATCTACGGTCCGTAGATAAGGACCGTAGATCACTCATATACTTGAAAATTTAGAAACTTACCTGGGATCTACGGGCACCATCTACGGTCCGTTGATGGATCGACGGACCGTCGATTCCGTCTGTAGACTTCTGCACCAGACTATTTTCTGCAGAATTTTCGTGGTGTACCTGCACATGTAGCAACCAATAGGCTATTTTTTTTACATTTTCTGGACACTTTTTAGACACGGACCCTATTCTAATTCTAGCCAACACTAATACAAAACTAAAATTTGATACATGGAATAAATTGAATAGCGCAAACTACTAGAGAAGAAAAAAAAGAAAACTATATCCTATCGTTGGCTAGATTGTACATCTTGGGTTGCCTCCCAAGCAGCGCTTGATTTAATGTCGCAGCACGACGCAGGCCTCCTGATTACTCAGACTTCATCAAGATTGTAGGCCTCAATCACTTCTTACACGGTTTCAGCATTTCCCAAATATATCTTGATCCTTTGCCTGTTTACCATGAACCTTTTTCCATCATTTTTTTCTAGCTCAACCGCCCCATGGGGGAACAATTTTGTGATAAAAAATGGTCTGGTCCATTTGGACTTGAGTTTGCCTGGAAATAAGCGCAACCTAGATTTGAATAGAAGCACAAGATCACCAACCACAAATTCTCGCTTTTCAATTCGTTGATCATGATACCTCTTCATCTTCTCTTTGTACAAGGCTGAACTTTCATAAGCTTTTAGGCGAGACTCATCAAGCACATTCAAGTCATCCATTCTTTGATTAGATTCGGCGCCCCAATCCAAATTTAATTTCTTCATTGCCCATATCGCCTTATGCTCTAGTTCTACTGGTAAATGACAAGACTTCCCATATACAAGTTGGTAGGGAGACATACCTATGGGGGTCTTGTATGCAGTGTGGTATGCCCATAGAGCATCATTAAGCTTCTTTGACCAATCCGTTCTATTGGCATTCACAGTCTTCGCCAATATCTGTTTGATCTCTCTATTGGATACTTCAACTTGACCACTAGTATGTGGATAGTAAGGGGTGGCTACATTGTGGCGGACACCATATTTCTCAAGTAGTACCTTGAACAACTTATTGCAAAAGTGAGAACCTCCATCGCTAATAATAGCCCTCGGTGTACCAAATCTGGAGAAGATGTTCTTTTTCAAGAAACCGGTGACACTTTTACCTTCATTGTTGGAGAGCGCAACTGCTTCCACCCATTTCGATACATAGTCAACCGCAACAAGAATATACTTCATCCCATATGAACTCACGAATGGACCCATGAAATCAATGCCCCATACATCAAACAACTCAATCACCAATATAGGATTCATAGAGAGCTCTTGCCTCTTCGAAATCCCTCCTGCTCGTTGGCAACGATCACAAGACTTGGTGAAACCATGAGCATCTTGGTGAATGGTAGGACAGTAGTATCCACACTGCAAAATCTTATGTGCCGTCCGAATACCACTATGATGCCCACCAACAGGCGATGAATGGCATGCTTCGAGTACACTTAACATCTCAACCTCGGGCACACAGCGACGAATAATCGCATCAGTACAACTACGATACAAATAAGGTTTATCCCAAAAGAATTTCTTCACATCATGCATAAATTTTTTATTTTGGTGAAAAGACAAATCGGGAGGCACAATAGCGCTTGCCAAATAATTAGCAAAGTCTGCGAACCAAGGAATCAGATCATGAGAAGCAGCCAATACCTGTTCATCTGGAAAAACATCATTAATTTCGGCCCTATCTCCAAGCTTTAGCATGGCCTCTTCCTCTAATCTGGACAAATGATCGGCAACTTGATTTTCAGTTCCCTTTCTATCTTTTACCGCAAAATCAAACTCTTGCAGCAACAGTACCCATCTAATCAATCTTGGTTTTGCATCTTTTTTTGCCATCAAATACCTCAATGCAGAGTGGTCAGTATGCACTATGACCTTAGTACCAAGCAAGTAGGAACGAAATTTCTCGAATGCAAAAACCACCGCAAGGAGTTCTTGTTCGATCACAGTATAATTCTTCTGGGCCACATTTAGAGCTTTGCTAGCATAGTAAATATGGTGAAGAATTTTCTCTCGCCTTTAACCCAATACTACACCAAGCGCCACTCCACTCGCATCGCACATTACCTCAAACGGTTGTCCCCAATCCGGTGAAATAATGATAGGTGATGTAACCAACTTCTCCTTCAGCTCTCCAAATGCTCTAAGACAAGCATCATCAAAATAGAACTTACTCTCCTTCTCGAGCAGTTTGCACAAAGGATGTGCAATTTTTGAGAAATCTTTGATGAATCTCCTATAAAAACCTGCATGTCCAAGAAAACTTCTAACACCTTTTATTGAAATGGGTGGCGGAAGTTTTTCTATTACCTCAACTTTAGCTCTATCAACCTTAATACCTTTCTCTGAAATTCGATGTCCCAACACTATACCTTCTTTAACCATGAAGTGACACTTCTCCCAATTAAGCACCAAGTTGCAGTCTTCACACCGTTTAAGCACTTCGGCCAAATGATCTAGACACCGATCAAAAGAGTCACCCACAACTGAAAAATCATCCATGAACACTTCAATAGTGTCCTCCACCATATCAAAAAATATCGACATTATACACCGTTGGAAGGTTGTTGGGGCATTGGATAACCCAAATGACATCCGTTTGAAAGCAAAAGTCCCACATGGGCAAGTGAAGGTGGTCTTCTCTTGGTCTTCTAGAGTTATAGAGATTTGATTGTAGCTTGAATACCCATCAAGAAAACAATACTAACCCTTTCCTGCAAGTCTATCCAACATCTGGTCCATGAATGGCATAGGAAAGTGGTCCTTTTCTATCCACACATTCAACTTCCGGTAATCCATACAAACTCTCCATCCAGTAACAGGCCTTATTGGAACAAGCTCATTTCTTTCATTTGGAACCACAGTCATACCACCTTTTTTAGGCACACACTGCACTGGACATACCCAACTACTAGCTGAAATGGGATAAATAACTCCTGCATCCAGCCACTTGATGATCTCTTTTTTGACTACTTCTTGCATAGGTGGATTTAGTCTTCTCTGGTGCTCGATACTGGGCTTATGATCTGGCATGAGTTGGATTTTGTGAGAGCAAATACCGGGAGGAATCCCAATGATATCCGCTATAGTCCACCCAATAGTTCGCTTGAACCTTTTCAACACAGTCACCAAGCACTCTACTTGTCCTGCATTCAAATCTGCCGCAATGATGACCGGCAAAGTATTCCCTTTGCCCAAGTATACATACCTCAAATGCGGTGGTAGAGCCTTAAGCTCCAATTTCGGTGCCTCCACAATAGATGGTCTTGCGGGTGGGGACTCGCGATTCTTCATGTCTAATTCATACTTGTTTGGTTTGGGCTGGTATTCACACCTATCGAGTGCGGCTGCCAACTCATCATACTTTTCAATGCCATCACTATCGAAGTTCATAATAACTGCTGCTAGTGCCTCAACACCTAGTCGCTCCTCAATTTGCACTTCTGTCCCAGTCTCCACTCTGTAAGTTATGGCAGATACTGTTTGGAGCTCACCACTCTGCTTCATGGACCTACAGATATTGAAAGTTGCTTCTTCATTATTCAGTCTGAATTTCATCTATCCCTTTTCCATATCAACCAACGCACGCCCTGTGGCAATAAATGGTCTCCTAAGGATGATGGGAACCTCAAAATCAACCTCACAATCAAGAGTCACAAAATCTGTCGGAAAAATGAAAGACTCCACTTTCACAAGCATATCATAGAGTACACCAATGGGCCTTTTCACAGTTCAATCGTCCATTAGTAACCGCATTGCAGTGGGCTTTGGGTCCCCTAAACCCAATTTCTTGTAAATAGACAATGGCATGAGGTTGATGTTAGCACCAAGATCACACAATGCCTTAGCAAAGTGTAACAACCCTATAGTACATGCTATCGTGAAAGCACCAGGGTCTTCCTTCTTCTACACAAGAGATCTTGTAGCAATAGCGCTACAATGCTACAATCTATCATCATCTTCAAAACTCACAGACCTTTTCTTTGTCACCATATCTATTATAAACTTCACATACCCAGGCATTTGTTCCAAGGCTTCTATCAAAGGAACATTGATAGAGAGTTGCTTCAACATAGTAATAAACCTACGATATTTACCATCCTCAGTCTTCTTTGCTAACCTCAGTGGAAAAGGTGGTGGAGGTCTAGGTATGGGAACCACTTTCTGAGATATCTCCACTTCTTGCTCTATTGCTTTCTCCGACTCTGGTCTAACCACTGTCACATCATCTTCTTTTCTAATCTCAAGTTCCACCACAGACGGCCTAGGTGGATCTATGGTTTGTTTACCCCCTCAAGTAGTAACTGCCATACAATGACCATCATTCTTTGGATTCTGGATGGTGTTGCTAGGAAGAGTGCCAGGTTGACGTGGGTTCACTGCAGTAGACAACTGAGTCATCTGCTGCTCTAGATGCTTTATTGACACTGCATGGGCATCAACTTTTTGTCCAATACCAGACAAGTCGCTTCTCATCTCCTTCACATTCTCATCAGTTGCATCAAACCTTCTCATCATCTTCTGCATCATATCTTCAATACGCGCCATATTGCCTCCAGTTTCCCTAGCACCAGATTCCCGATTTTGAGGGGGAACATAAGGTCCAACCCGATCGTTTCTGTTGCCATAGTTGTTCCTGTTGTAGTTGTTGTCGCGATTGAAGTTCCCATCCCAGACATAGTGACCTTCTCGGTTGTAATTTCCATAGTTCCGACCTTGGTTTCCTTGACCTTGGCGCCAATTTTCCATGTTGGATCCTTGGGTATTTGGTCGGAAACCCCCCGTCTGATCATTCACAGCATAAGCATCTTCTTCATAGTAACACTCTTCCACTAGTGTTGGAGTTCTAGTTAAATAATTCACAGCATTTGCCTTTTCTGGTCCTCCGCTCACATGCTTCAATACCAACCCCAACTCGGTCCTCATCTGGGCCATCTCTTCACGAATATCATCTGCAGAGTTGTTATTTGTACTATGAACGGCAAATGTGTTTCTCCCAGTATCTGGCCTCCGAGTGCTCCATGCTTTATTGTTGTGAGAGATCCTCTCCAGTTTTTTAGCAATCTGTGCATATGTACAATCACCATATGAACCTCCGGCAATAGTGTCAAGTACTGCTTTATTGTTATCATCCTGTCCTCGATAGAAATACTCCTTTAGTGACTCATCATCAATACGGTGGTTTGTGACACTTCTTACGAAGGCAGTGAATCTGTCCCACGAGCTACTCACAGACTCTCCAGATAATGCCACAAAATTGTTGACCCTATCTTTGTGATTGAGCTTCTTAGACACTGGATAGTACTTTGCTTTAAACACCTCTGCCAGTTGGTCCCATGTGAATATTGAGTTAAACGGAAGCTTAGTAAACCATACTGCAACATCGCCTGTCAGTGACAGAGGGAACACTCGTAATCCAATGATATTCATATCCAAGTCTGGTCTACCTACACAACTTTTGCAAACCACTCTTAGCTTGGCCAAGTGAGCATGTGGATCTTCCGATGGCGATCTTGAAAATAAGCCTCTTGCTGTAAGCATTTGCAGCAAACTACTAGTCACCACAAATGTGTGCCCTCGAGGTAGAGGAGGTAGGACAATGGGTCCATCAGAGTCTGCTATATCAATGTTGCCCCGATAGTTGTCATGTTGTTGTGGGCCTGGTGGACCATGCACTCTCACTGCATCTCCCAATTAATTTTCAACTAGACCTCGGTTTTCCCCACCAACTACTCTTGGCTATTGTAACTCAACTGCTTCATCTAGATTTCCTCCGATAGGATTAACTGAAAGTCCTTGATTGTTCATTCTTCGCAAAGTTCTATTCAACTCTGGATCGTACGGAGTAAGTGGTTCGCCTTGGCTCCGTGTACTTGGCATACACTAGAGTTGGAACCTGAGAGAGACAAAAACAAAGGGAAAACGTAAAATTAGGAAATATTTGACTAACGTTCAATAATGTAGTTAAAAAAATCTAAAAGCCAGATACCCCGGTAGCGGCGCCAAAATTTGATACGCTCAAATTATACCTCCCTAAAGAAGTATAAGCGATCGTTATCAAGTAAAGAACCCAACTTGTAGGTTGGGGTCGATCCCACGAGGAAAATGGTTTAGACTTTACTTTAACCAACAATTATATTCAATTAGCCAAAATACTGCCGGAAACAAGAAATAAAAGGGGGGGAATTTGTAAAACAAATTGTAAGAATTCAGTAAGTAATCAATAATCAAAAGTCAATTTCGGTTGTTATCAAGATGAAAAAATTAACTAGGGTAAACGTGTTCCCCACAAGCTCATAACTCAGTAATCCTAGTAATCGCAATGCTTTCCTAGTGTGTTACATGCAAAGTGATAAGTTAGGTATCTCTAAATCCTTGATCCGGCATCTAGAGAATTTCACCCCGCACCTTGATCCGGCTACGTGTGTATAATTTACTAACCCTTACCTTTACCTCATATTAGACATCATAATCGATGTTTGTCTTAGTTATTACTTCGCACCAATCGACACTAGCCTCTTAGATAGTATCACACTAAATCTATGTTGATAATTATTTTCTTGTTGATTACCTCCTTGATCCGGCAAGTAGCAACAAGGCGAGTTCTAACGTGTGCACTCGTTAAAAAGAGTTTTAAACGAAAGAATTATTAATGCATGCAAAACACTATTCAAGAATTACTTATTTACTATTCATACTTTGTTAATCGCTCACGGTTCCCACAACCCTAGTTGTGGATTTAGTTACTCATAGTAGCAAGAACACAATTCATAATATTAGATGAATAAATCATGAACTTACGTAGCGAGAATAATAAACCCAGAATTTCAACTTGAATTTCAAAGCCAAAATCTTCAAAACGAATGTAGGAAATCAATAATTGCTAGGGTTGCAACTTAATCTCCAAAGTCACAAAGTAAAAATAGAATAATAATGTCTAACCCCCAAAAATGAGGTTTACATGTCCCATTTATAGAAAACAAATCCTAAATTAAAAGGGAAACAAATTAAGGAAAGTTTGTTCAGGTACGCGTCTTCAATCCACGAGACTGACTTACGGACCGTCGATGGATCTACGGTCCGTAAGTCCCTTCCGTCAGCCAGGACTTAGAAAATATTTCTGCTTCCAAAAAATCAGCTTCTCTGAAGCAAACGACGGACTAACAGTACGGACCATAGATCGATCTATGGTCCGTCAATCCCCTCCGTAGCTCCATACTTAGAATATTCAAAAAAATTAGGTACTGGAACCCTCGCAGTATCATTCTAAGGATCAACAGTACGGTCCGTAGATCAATCTACGGACCGTCAATGGACACCGTGGTTCCACACTTGGTCAGATTTCCCTGATTTGTCCTCAATACCATGCCTGCTGATCTACGGTCATCACCTACGGACCGTGAATGGGCCTATGGTCCGTAGATCACCTCCGTGAATGCCCTGTTTCTGCATTTTTTTTCAGCTGTCTTTATACTTCCGCATCTGAACACCTTTCCTGCAAAACATGATAAAAACACATAAAAACCAATATAAAAAGGCCCTAGACACACACAACTTGTAAGTGAAATGTATTAGAAATACTGTAAACTCACGGTATATCAGTATATGAAAAATATTTTTCCTCACCGGATATCAAAGAACAATTTATTTAAAGTTAAGAAAAAGAAAGAAGTCAAATAATTTATCTTTAAAAGGGAAAGTTTCCTACTTGGGCTAGTGTGGTGTATATTTTCACGCTTCAAAGAAGAACGTATAATATTTATTTCAAAAATTGTCGAAGAGAGGAGAAATTTGAAAGATGATGAAGAAGGTAGTATAATGGGAGATAGAGAGAAAGAAATATTGAAAATTAATAAATCGTTATTTTTTTACAGTAGTTTCATTGTTTTAGTCATGACTTTTCATTTGTTTGTTATTAGATGTGAGTCACGACTCACTTTTATTTTTTTATTATCTCAAGCATGTTCTTTTGGGTAAAATATGAATAAAGCCATAAATCTGAGAGAACAAATAAATAGCAATATTGAAATAGGTGAGTGTCACATCACTAGCCTAAGATTATATATATATATATATATATATATATATTCAACAATACATTTTAACAAAAAAATAAAAAAAATCAAACTTGTTCTCTTTATATCATTAAAAAAACTAGCGTCAATTTAGGAATGTCAAATTATTTGGGCCCCTCTAGAAAGCCCACGTGCTAGAATATTACCGAAGTATATTAGAGAGGATAATATCATAAATTATCATTAATTATGAAACTATATAAGGGTTTGACCATTTTAGGATTTTAGGATTTCACACATCACTTTAGTCTCGCTTCTATACGATTTTTACTTCTAAACTAAGGCTTACATTGGCGGCCACGACTTTCAACTTTTGTGAGTTTTTTTACTTATATTTATTTAAATTGTACCTACAAAGTCTTGAAGACTTCATCTGTGATCCATTGTATGTTTAAATTTTGTTTGAAAGATTAAATTTTTGTTTAAGTGATTAAAGAACAAGATCTGATTTAGGTTCGCCATACATTCTTGTTTTCAACCTAAATTTTTTTCGTTGGATTATTTTTTGATCTTCTATGAAATATTTTGAGCTAATAATAAATGGAATGGTGAAGATTTGTATAATAGACTGTGACATATTTAGAATTAAGGTGTGCTGGTTTTTTTACTTTTCATGAACTATTTTTACGAATCTTTCTTACAACTCAGTCGCATAAATGATATCTCTATCCACAAAGGTAGTGTTAAGGTCTACATTCTCCCTATCTTTTCCACACTCCACTTGTTAGATTACACTAAGTATGTTGTTTAACAATCTTTATTTTAGTTATTAGTGTTTACTTTTATCTTCGTTTCGTATTTTTGTTATCCCTAATTTATTTTCTTCATGTTTTTAATTTAGCATAACTACATAATTATTTTAGTTTTTGAAATTACACCTCCTAATATAAGAAATATTGTGTCATTTACAAAGTTGAATTTTAATGAGTGATAGTTATTAAAGTAGAATTTTATTATTAAGTGAGGTTATAGACTTAAGTTTTTATTTCTTTTGTTTTTAGAATTATATTTACTTAAGGCATGTTGAAACTTATTTTTTACTATGTTGAAATTTGAAATAAGACTAATATTTTTAAAATTGGATTACACATTTAGCTTATGGTTTATGGTTTCAATTTTAATTATTTTCTAGTACAATTGATAGATTATTTTTTGTCAAACATTTGAGTTATGTTTTAACAGCATATTTATAATTTTTATCCTTTGGCCAAGTAACTCGGTCATGATGTTCTTATAAAATGTGTTATTTTACTTATTAAAATTAATTTAATTAAAATTTTGTTAGTTTGAAAATTATATGTCAATATTTTTTTACATTATTAGTTACAAATATATGATTATCAATTAGTATATTTTTAAAAAAAAATATGTATCTTAAATATCGTATTTAGTGTCATTTATAAATGCACATATTTTTCAAAAAGTAACTTCAATTTTTATATGATTAAGTTTATTTTAGAATTAGTTTAACTGTGTAATTGTACTCGTGCAATAAAACAATACGTCTATAATTATACTGCAATTACTTATGAAAAACAAAAATATTATCATAAATATTATATTGAGTAATTATTAGATTATGTAATTATATAATTACAAGGGTGGTAATTACAATAACTGTAATTACCAAGTAGCTTTCCAAAGAGATCCTAAGCAATTTAAGAATGATATCAAATTCAGTTTTGCTATACATTCTTGTTTTTAGCCTTGCCAATTTTTTAGAAGTGTTTTTTATATTTTTTTTTATTTCATGCCATGAGATGAGATTAAATGGAATTGTGAAAATTCATATATCTAATCATAACATGTTTGCAATTGCGGTGGTGATTGTTCTTTCTTTGTTTCTATGAACTCTTGTTTAAAAATCATCATTGCAATTCTACTTTGAAAAGTCTTTTTTAAGCTGATAGTCTTCTGTAAACAACCTCTATACTCCTCAAATAAAATGTAAAGGTTTGCGTACGTCCTATCATTTTCAGAAAATACATATAATATTACACTAGGTATTTTGTTGTTGTTTACGAGTGTATGTTTTAGTCATTAATGTTTACCTATACAGTATTCTATTATTTCAATAGTATCTCTATTTTTCTGTCATGTTAGTTATTATTGATTTTACTTATTCTCCTTTTTCCTAATTGTCAATGATTTATATTTCATTAGTTTTTCTATTTTCTATTAAAAGTTTGAATCATTATTTACTTTTTTTAGAGACAAGAAATAATAGAATCAGATTTCATTTAAACAATCAGCATCAGAAAAAGGAATATGAGTTTTTCCGATCAACCACCTTCTCCTCTACACTTTATGCCAATGCCATTTGCCCGTGGTGATGCTGGAGGTGTTTGGCCTAATTCTCCAATGAACCATGATATTTTTGAGTCCTATTGTCAATTTGAGCATGCACCTTCTTTCAAGAGAATGACGGATTTCGATAGCAACTTACCAAATTCTGCAACATTCCCTGCTATTATACCCGGAATGAACTCACCAAATCTTCAAGAAAGCAAAGGGACAAGTCATATATTTTATAAAACCCGCATGTGTGCTATGTTCTTGAAAGAAACTTGCAAGAATGGGAAAAATTGTACATTTTCTCATGGTGTTGAAGATTTGCGGGAGCCTCCTCCAAATTGGCAGGATCTAATATGTGTAAAGGATAGGGAGTTGAATGAGGATCAGGGAAAAATGCATAAGATGAAAATTTGCAAGATATTTTATGATGGAGAGAAGTGTCCTTATGGATATAAGTGCAAATTTCTTCATGAACGTCCTTCAAAAATTAACAGCAAACATAGTAAGGGATAGGGAGATTTCTGCAATATGTATCAAAACTACAAGGACTATAATTGATCCTAGTATGATTGACACTAGTAAGCATGAAAATGATATTGTCCGTATTGAGATGCCTATATACTGTAAAACAAAGATATGTATCAAGTGGGAGACAACAGGTCAATGCCCTTTCCGTGATCATTGTCACTTTGCTCATGGAAAATCTGGTAAGCTAATTCTTTTAAACTCTCACATTTTCTATCTTGTATAATTCATTTACATATTTGTTTTTAAAAAATAAGGGCGAATATTACTAGGTATTTATTGAGATCCTAGAGGCAATGTTTTTTGTTATGCAAGTTCTTTGTTTAAGATGCAATAGTTCAAATTAGAACAAGAATCTTGCATAAAATTAGATAGAGAAAGTGTCTTATTATAATTTATTTTATGTATAGTAGTTATATTAGAAAAGAAAAAAACAATATCTAAAATCTTTTTGTACCCAAAATAGTTATTCAACAATTGTATTCATTCATTAAACATGAAAATCTGGATAAGTTTGGATTATGCCCATATAGTATTCCAAAAATGGGTTGTGTTACAATGTCCTTTTATGGATGTTTTGCACATTCACAACTATTTATTGTTCTCCAATAATGACTATCTTATTTTTTGTAAAAATACGTTAGATATGTAGTTTCTATGTTTGTTCATATCTAACATTTAAAATAAGTAACATTGTAAAGATTACAACATCAGGCCTACATCTTGATTTTTATAGGTCTAACATTAAAGTAACTTTCCCGTTGTCTATGTGATGATGGGCTTCATGAGCTACGTATCTCTTAAATCTTAATTTTTTTCCATTTGACTTTCTATAGTAAAATATGAGATTTATTGACTTTATTTGTGATCGCTTACTTGGAGTCATATTCTAATTTTTCTATTTAAGTCGAATCTTATAAGCTCTTTCTTGTAGGTTTTTTGTTTGTCTTCTCATTTTGCTAATATTGGTTGTTTCTTTTAACAGAGCTGCAAGAGCCTATGTTGACTAATTTTGTCCCTATTACTCCAAGTCCCTTCTCTGTTCCGCTTGGTTCAAACACAGTGGTCAATGCATCGGTAAAAGAAGAAAAAGGGGTAAAGAAAATCCTGAAGTGGAAACCATCGAAGGGGATCGCTGATATATATGGAGATTAGCTTGATGTCTATGTTCCACCCCATCTCTTATTTAGCAATACCCAGAGCTAAATTTTCAGTTTGCAATTTTCAATCCCCATTACATAAATGGGCGTATCCCTACAAGGATCATAAACTAATATGGAGATCACATTCATATTGTATCATTCAATAGTTCGTTTGTTATACATTTCTTTACATTATGTGTAAACTGTTGGCTTTTGAATTTTGAAACTGCATTTTATTTTGTTTTAGCGTAATATCTATCAGAATTCCATAGAGATAAGCATAGAAACATCATAACTTTATTTTACTTTATCAAAAAGGATTGTCATTATTTTATTGGAAAAGGGTCAAAAATACCTAGAAATGGTTCATAAATACCCTCCTTTCACCTATGGGTCAAAAAATATCCTTAATGTTTGTTTCTTGGATCAAACATACCCCTCAAACTAACAGAATTAGACTAACAGAATTAGAGTCAAGTTTTGACTATTTAAAAAGAGACACGTGGCATTGCTGATTGGTCCCAAGTTTTGATTTCAAATTAATTATATAGAAACGCACCCAATTTTTAGAACTCAAACCCATTTTAGGTAATCAGAACTCTTCTATCTAGGTCTGCATCTCCATTTAGTCTGACTATTTTGAAAAGATGAAAGTTAAAATGGGTTGGTTTTAGACAATTTGAAGTTGAAGTTGTTGTGTTCATGGAAGCAATTATGCATATGATTATATTTTGATGTTGTAGTTGCTACGATGTTCTGCGCGCAAGAAATTAAAAAATGACTAATTTTGATGTTTTTGTGATGAATCAGTTTTGCCAATGTTATGGGCTTATGGCAATGATTATGCTTTATGGTGATTGACAATTAATTATTTTTCTATTTTAGTTTAGTAGCAGTTAGATTCAACAATTGGTTATGAGAAATATCAATAATAATGTCTGTACATTTCAACAATTTAGTATTCCGCTCTCTTTCAAATCAGTGAAGTAGCCAAATATACAGGTGCATGCTTTGAATGTGTAGCAATACTATTTATTTTGATTAACACGGTTTCAGCCAAAATTAGTGTTCAACAATTCAATATTTCTCATATTTTTTTTTTAATGAGTCAACAAATTGAATAAAGAAGAAAGGACTCTAAGGAGATGAAGAATTGTAATGTTCTTTAAAACGGCTATGGGTTTTGGGTTCCAAAGATTGGTGGGTTTCTATATAATTAATTTAAAATTAAAATTTGTGACTAGTTAGAAAATGCCACGCAACTCTTTTAAAAGAGTCAAAACTTGACCGTAATTTTGTTAGTTTGAAGGGTATATTTTATCCCAAAAAAAAAACAAACATTAAGGGTATTTTTGGACTCAAAGGTGGAAGAAGGGTATTTACGAACCATTTCTCGAAGGTTAAGGATATTTTTGTCTCTTTTCCGTTATTTTATTTGTTATTCTTTTCTTTTAACAGTTTGGTTTAATTATGATGGCACCGAAACATCAATATTTATAAATGCTCATTTTTGTCTACATTCATTTTAGTTACAAGCCCAAACACTATTTGAAATTTCCAGAGCTTTATGGGTCAATTGACAAAATAATAGCCCATTTATCCATGCTTTTGGTAGGCCACAAGTCACGACCCAAAATGTCTAATCATGATGGCACCTACATATATTCCACTAGTAGGTAAGCCGAACCCATAGACTGGACCTAGAAGTAACGGACTATCACACGAAAGAGAAGAAGGCTAAAGCAACAAACAAATACAAGAAATAAAAGAAGAGTCAAGATATACATAAACATTCCCAAAACCTAATATCAGTCGGTACTCAAGTTATTAACCATAAAATAAGTAAAAGATAAGTACCGTATAGAAAACAGTTCCCAAACAAAAAATAAAGACTAGTCCAGCAAAAAACAAAAGGATAGAAGAACAAATCTAAAATAAGCTCACCCCTAGTCTCTGATCCATAACTACTATGGTGATAACTCGTACTATGATCTATAGGGTGGAAAGTGTAGTATGAGTATCAAACACGTGGTTCTCAATAGGCATAGATTGATTGAGCTCCAAATATATAGCCATCATGAAAGGCAGCTGTGATTCTTCTTCTACCAATTTCATAATTCAAAACAAACTAGCACATTGAGTTAAATTTCATCAATATTATGAAACAAAACAGGAAATCAACACAAATAATGTCTAATAAGTTTGGAAAGGTCTAAGGGTATGTCCATAACGATTGAGGTTTCAACTCGAAGATGAATATATTAATCGAAACAACATCGATTGATACATGGATAACGCTTGGTCTAGGCTACACTTTGATAATATCCTTAACTATCAAGTTTATATCCATTGGGTTCTTAAAAACTCCAATACCCTTTCGAACAAAACACCAAACAGCCATTGAGTAATTTCAACAAGTCCCATTATGCTTTTCCAAGCCAAAACGATGTTAAAAAGCTCAATCAATGTCTGCAACCACTATTTTTTAGATTAAAACTTCAAGATAACAATAGATCCATTCCATACAATCGATATTGGAGTTGATCAATCAATACCATTTAGGGTTTAACACCACCATCTAGCACACACAATCCTAGATGAGGGTCTAGCTACTCATAGAAGAAGAAATAAAGACAATACCTAGAAAATCTTCATTCCAAGATAATTTGATAAGAAACAACTAAAACCCAAGCTTAGATTGACATAACTCTGAGGTTTCTTCCTTTACAAGCTAAGAGTCATGCATGGTCCCATGATTTCGGAAGCCAAGTCATGGTTGGAATCTTGAGGTTTCAAAAGTTAGATTCCATGGTTGACAAGTATGGTTCGTGGATGGATGTACAGACCGTAGTTGTGTCACAACCCAGGTGTACACCCTAGATGTAACATGACATATAGAACCCCGAAGGACTCCATACAAGCCACATAGTCCTCATAACATAAGAAATAGAACAATAAGAGTAAAACAACATTTAAAGTCCAAAAAATTTTATAAAAGAACAACGGAAGTCTAGACACTTTGTCTTATCATAGACATCTATTACAATATAATGAAATTTGGGCATAGTCCATACATCATGTCAAAATAAAAATATATGAAAGAAACTGAATACAATAAAACTCCATCCACGAAGCTTGAGGACTCATCGAAGCTCGAAAAATATCGCAAGTCAACTCCTAGCCACGAAATTGATGACCCTGACTGTTGAACCCAATATTTGGTAAAAATGTAGGAAAGAGTATGTGTTAGTACAAAATAATATTCCAAGTATGATAGTCATGCATAAAACATTTAAAACATGATAAAAGGTACATTTCATTTCATGACATGCAATTTAACAAAGCTAAAACATCATATGAGAGACTTGGAAAACATAAGTCATAACATCATATGCAATGCAAGCTAGCATCATCCTTAAAACCTTTGAACACTACGGGATACTTCTTGAAGTAGCTTTAGTTCATTATTAATCTTGTTGTGGGAATTTGCCTTAACCGACATCGAGACCATGTGAGCTATAACATGATCCCCCAGTGTCTCCCACACCGAAAAGAGTTGGTCTACTTTCCTAAGGTAGAATCATTAACTCTTAGCTTAGGTGGATCCACTAGCTAAATAACTTATGGGGACACATAGTTTAAGGGATAAGGAAATTTTTACTAGTAGCCGACCTCTTCTACGGGAGAGCTTCCATCTCAAGAGATTGCTTCTACAAACATGGCCTCTACTACATGAGAGTTTCCATCTCAAATCAATATACACTAGGTGCTGAGAATAAATCCCATGGAGTAGTTATTAAGTCTTGACTTAACTCATGTATGATGGAAAGATGTCCTTGGATAACCAATCAAAGTTAGTTCTTTAGGATATCTCTTTAGACCATGCGTGATAAAACCTTTCACCATCCATGATCACTTTTAATCTTAGATTCAATTAGGTGAGAAAGTCTTTCAACCTAAGAATCCTTACTATGTGAGAATGTCCTTTCACAATCATGCCAGTATGTGTTTTATGAGAATATCCTTTCAACAACACAACAACAACATCATCATTGATACTTTAATCTCCAAGCAATTGCATATATATATTTCGTAAGAAAATGCATAATTCCATAATTTACATCTTGAGGTACAAAACCTACTTTCAATCTTCAATACTTAGAAACATAGGTTAGATATGGATTTCATCATAAATTCATGTAAAGCTTGTAATACATTCTCAATTTATAAAACTCTTCCTTCTCAGTCAAAATCCCACATCACATGATTCATAACTTGAAAATATGGGGGTTAGATGGGTTCATGGGGAAATAATCATAAAATCATCATATTTCATCAATTCATGCATAAGAGATCATAATTCAGTCAATTAAATGAACTTTGAAAAGAATCCATGACGATTGAAGAAACCCCTAACTCAATTGGGGAATTCTACCTTGAAAATTGAGGAATTTGGGAACTCCATGAATGAAAGAAATCCATGGATGAAAACTATCATACTTACTATCAAATCCCAAAGCAATTAAAGTATGTAAGCTTGCTCTTGAACCCTAGCTTAAATCTCCTTCTTCTTCTTCAAGTTTCTAGATAGAGAAATATTTTGGAGAGGAAGATCTTTGATTTTCTTTTGGGTTTTAGAAATAATGACTTGAATGGGTGAGTTTTAGAGTTAAAATGACTTATATAGGGGTCGTAGACCTAGGCAAAATGGCATGGCTTTGTTTTAATAAAAAACCAGAAAATACCAATTAACCCCTAAGCTACAGTGGTCTGCTTCATGACCACGTGAGGTCCCACGAGCCGTGGTCCCTACCATGAGTCGTGGTGCCCTCCCTGGTTTTGGACTAGTAGCTAAGGTGCCACCCTTCAACTACCTAAAAACTATCTCATCTTCACGAGCACTCCCACAGCCAATGGGATCCTTCACGAGCCATCAAGGCTCTTGTGTAAAGGAGGGTGTTTTGGGCAGCCTTGGGGTAGCTACTGTCCGGCCTACCACATACCACACCACGAGTCGTGGTAGTGGTCGTGGGAAGGTAGGCAGTGTCTAGGGAAGAGTGGGCTACCCTAGCCCTCTTCCTTGGCTCTAGCCTCTCACTCTAGCTCTAGTTTAGTCTACTAGATTCCGAGGTGTTACAAGTTGGGTCCCATGGAAGTGAACTTTAGAAAGATGGGATTTCAGTGAAGTGAGTTGCATGGAAGGGGTGCACAGACGATGGAAATGAGTATGGGTTGTGGTCCTTGGTCCATGGTTTAAAGATCAGACACTCTAGATTTCAGTATCTCAATTGACAGACAACCAATACGGTCCATTGAAGAGAGTATAGAACGTTCATGGGATAATAGATTCAATTCAATAGTTTTTATCCAGGGTTAATTGAGTCCTTTCCTACTCGTTTAATTCCTAAACTATGTCATTTCTAGACTATTCCTAATCCCTACAACTTTTTTTAGACTCAAAACCCTCCCATTCACTCTCAATCTCCCAAACCTCTCGAGTCTTCTTCTCCAAGGATCCTCTCAAGGTGATTCTAGGGGTTTTCAAGCTTCAAGTCTCATTTCCATATTTCAAGCTAGGATTCCATAAAGGTATGTGGGAAGTTCATCAATGGTTCCTTTTCATCCATTGAGTCCCAAAAATAAATCTAGTTCCAACTTGTGATTTCTACCCAAATTGCTATGGTTTTCATGATTTTTCCATGGGTTCAATTGAAGTAAAGTTTTTCTTTCATGAATAATCTTCTTATGCATAATTTGATCATATTTAAATGTTCTCAATGATTTTACATGAACCCATGACATATGGAGTATTTTTATGATATGATCAAAGCTATCTTAAAATGCATGCATGATGTTATGAATGAATGATGCTTCTCATTGTAAGTATCAATGACATTTTATAAAAAAAATGAGGCTTCCAATTGAAGAACCTCGTATGATGAAAGAATGATATGATTTGCCTACTTCCAATGGAAGTACCCTTTTTAGTACGAAAAGACTATCATGATTTAGATGCTTTCTACTAAGTGTCTCTTATGAATATATTATGAAATCATGATTTTAAAGGAGCTATTGTTATGATATTTTATGAATGAACTGGTATTACTAGATTCTTACCATTCCAAAAACTATGAATATGTTGTATTTATGCATGTTTCTGTTGGGAGTTTATTTAGCATCGAGTTGGACTAGTGGTGATTATCCAGGTCCCTAAACTATGTACCCCCATAGGTATGTACCGATTAGACATTAACTAGTGGATCTACTTTAGCTCATGATTATGATGCCTACCTTGACAAGTAGGACACTTTATTTTCAGTGTAGGAGTAGTACACTAAACTCCATGTTATATCTCACATGGTTTATGCCTCTTATTGGCATCTCCTATAAAGTTTTATGAATTTTTTCAAGACTTATGCTATGATTATGTTTTACAGAATATTTTATGACCTTGTTCTATGTTTTATGGAGTCTTATCATTCTATTGATGTTATGTTTACTTGGTCGTTGCATTATCATGTTTCAGACCTATCATGCTATTATGTCGTACTCTTGCATCATTCCCAATATTCAGTACATTCCAAGTAATTACCACATACATCTCTTGTGCACTTATTATTTTATAATATAGGCTTGTCGAGTGGATCGGGGAGCCTGACTTACTTCGCCGAGTGGCTTTTCGCAACACACTTTTGGTGACTATAAATACATTTTTGAACATTTTGTTTAGTATCAATTATTCTTTGGAACATATTTTTACTAAGTTTTGAACTAGAAGATGAGTTTTCTCTAGTCTTTCCTTAGCTTTGAAGAATTGAAGTTTTTCACTTTTGAGAAATTGGAGGTGGGTCTTTGAGATTCTTTGATTTGGAACATTGTAAAGACGAATTCAATCTTACCCAGTTGATGGAAACTCAATTTGGTAACAATTTTTATCTTTTTATAATGTCTAGTTAAAACCCCAATTCTTGGAGTGTGATTATGTGATTATTGGCTGATCTAGTTTATGGGTATTGCTAATTGTTGGTTTAAATGCTATTTAGAAGTGAATTTAATCAATAATTGTCATTTAATTTAAAAATTATAGTTGTAAATGCAGTTCAAGCCTTGTGTTTTTGGGTTGCTTGAGAGAGAGGTTTTAAAACTAAGCTTATTGATTGATGGTCTGTGGGTATTGGGTTTACATGGGTTTAGCTCAAGAGAGTGAATCTTAAACCCAATCCCACACATTTTGCTCGAGAGAGTGAATGGACTAAAGTGTGGGCTATTCTTATTTTGCATGCTTGATGATGTTCGAGAGAAATCAACTTGATTCGAGATAAATTGTTTGAGACAAAGTTTATCTCCTCTATAGCCTAGCTTACTTACTAATATTTAGTCATTTTCTAATAGTTGCAATTACCCATTTGTCTATATTAGCCTATAATCGAATCACATCCTAAGAACCCGTCTCATTATTGTTATTTCATGTTGTTCGTCACTATTTGTAGTTGATAATTTCCAACCAAAACCCCCATTTGACATTCGTTTCACCCCTTGATTTGAATGATGTTTTTATTCGATAACTTCTATTCCTATGACTGATTTGACCATGTTCACACTTCACTATTGAATCTTAAACACGTACCGCTCCCTGTGGGATTCGACCCCAACTCATTTAGTTGGGTTATATACTGATTAACGATCGTTGATGCTTAGAATTGGATGAAGTATCTTTCATAGCGTTATTCAATCAAAATGGCACCGCTGTTGGGGAGTGGTATTGTTTAAGATTCCTTTGGTGAAGTTGAATTTTGTTCTTTTTAGTCATAGTTGAATCTACTTACTTTTAGTTTTGGTTTTTGGTGTTACTTGTTGAACAGAGGAAATGAGCATGTCTTGTAACAATGTTAGCCAACTGGACCACCCTCCTTCAAAAATGATGATTCTTAGAGATAACATCCTAAATTTCAAGCAAGTGGAGGGTGAGACAATCCATGAGTTGTGGCTGAGATTTAAGGCACTATTGTTGCAGTGCCCAACTCATGGAATTCCAGATAACACGCTACTGGACTTCTTCTAAAGAGGTTTTGGTCCTGAGAACAGAGGAGTGGCTGACCAACTTACTACGGGTGGTCTAATACGACAACCCTAGGCAATAGTAGCCCAACTCTTTGATCACATGACTAAGACCAACAAGGCGACAGAGAAGGACCCGAATTTTGCCACACAGTTGACTCAGCTCGATCTCTTGGCCAGAAAGATCATTGAATTGGAAGTGTTGTACAAAAAGAAAGATAGGTACATTCCTCCTCATGAGCATAGAAACCCCAAGAACTATGAGGATGGATAAGTGGAAGAGATACTCTCACTCATTCTCCATAAAGTCGAAGATCACGACAGAGTGTTGAAAAAGATAAGAGAGAATGTCTCAATGCTAAATCAGATGACCGTTTCTCATTCTAGATCTATTCAGCTACTGGAGACTCAAATGGGACGTGTGTTGTCTCGTCTCTACCCAAGACAATAAGTGGGGTTGCCTAGTGATACTATGGCAAATCCCAAGAATGAAGTTTGAGTGAGGACTTGCATCTTGCCACGACGTTAACTAAGGCGCTGCTTGGGAGGCAACCCAAGTTTTTAGTGTCTTTCTTTTTGTTCTGGGAATAATCGTGTGTTGATTGTGCAGGTGAAAAGGTGGAATGTGTTTGAAATATGCAGGTTGGCGAGCTAAAGGTCCAGTCGGTGACTTGCCGAAGAGGTAAATTGAGTATCTTTGAGTGGAGTAGTATCATCAAGTTCTAAGTCCCGAGTATTGAGTTCCTAACCCTTTTGAGATTATATTCCTAATCATGGAACTATTACATGTTACCCATGAAGTCCTTGAGTTGAGTTGTTCATGCCCATTATTCTGCCTGAACCCTATAAGTTGAACATTCCTGAGATGAGTAGTATCATGAAGTCCTTGAGTTTAGTTGTTCATGCCCATAATTCCGCATGAACCCTCTGAGTTGAGCATTCTTGAAATTAGTAGTATCATTGAAGTTCTTGAGTTCTGAGTTGTTGAGTTTCGAGTATTGAATTCTATGTGTGGTAATTGAAAACCTTGAATAGAGTCGTTCACGTCAATAATTTGGCATGAACCCTCTTTTGAGAAGTCTTTTACAAATTTTTCTAAACTTGTTTTAAGACAAGTATTTGAGTTAGAGAAAGAGTAGTGTTGAGTTCATTTTCTTTCAAGTGATATATGGGAACTAATTAGTCCGAAGAGAAATATTTTCACATTTAAGATGAGAGAAAACACTGATTTCCAAAAGAGTTTTTGAGAAGTTTGAGTACCATCTCATTTAAGAGAAAGATTTTTTAGTAATAATCTCAAACCACAAAAAGATTTATATTTATAAACATATGAGCTAGTTGTATTTCTGGAGTAGTATTGAGCACCGACATGAGGACGAGTTAAGATAACTCAAAGTATTCATAAACCATGTAGCCAACGTGGGTAGAAAGGTTCAAACATTTTAGATGATTCCTTAATGCTTTTTAGCATAGACTAGTGGATCCACTTAGTAGTAGGTTTTATACCCTGGCAAAGTACAGGACAATTCTAGAAGCGTGGGTAGACGATGTATCATCACATAGCTCATAGTAATGGTTGTAGGTTAGAAAATCTCCCACAGAGTTATATTGTATTTTTATATACAGACAGAGTTATATTGTATTTTAATATACAAACTTATTTATTATTATATTCTTCAATACATTGATTTGCTATCTACTGGTTTAACAGTTTTCCATATATTACATCTTTTATTGTTGCTTTATCATGAGTTGAGTATCTAGAGTTGAGTATCCTGAGTTGAGTATCTGTCACGACCCGAACCTACACCCCGGATGTAATACGGCGTACAAGAATCCCAAGAGCCTCCTACAAGCCTCATAGCATTCATAACATAAGACAAAAGAATATGGGATAAACATAAAACTTTTTCCTCTACAATGGAAGTATGTGATAAACATTAATGGAAGTCTATACTTTGTTTCAAACCATCTAGAATTATCAGACTAAAACTTTGGGACGCAGCTCACACAAAAGCTCTAAACATAAAATAAAAGACAAATAGGAATAGGTGGGTTTGTCCTCGAAGCTATGAGGACTTACCAAATCTTCAACTTCTTGCTCCTTAGAAACCGATCTTCCAAGAATAGAACTCAAATGTCCAAACCCTACACTTTGTGAAAAATGTAGAAGAAATATGGGTTAGCACAAAAATGTACTAAGTATGATAGCCATGCAAAAATCATGCTAAAACAAACATTTTTGTTAAAACCATGTTGTATACTGAATTTGAGAATCATCTTGAACATTAGTGTAAAATAACAATACATAAGCATATTCAACATATAGATCATCATAGCATAATAAAACAAACCATAATCACCGTCAAAGTCTACTTGTGTGCAATGCATAGATGAAGTCC
Source organism: Solanum verrucosum (assembly GCF_900185275.1). NCBI lineage: Eukaryota > Viridiplantae > Streptophyta > Magnoliopsida > Solanales > Solanaceae > Solanum > Solanum verrucosum. The sequence goes on from NW_026020407.1 coordinate 2,766,375, forward strand.
CATACCCCATCTATAATATGTAAAGCTCCTTGAGTAGTCATAGTTCATACAATCATAGTCAATACTTACATTCTCATATCAAATAGAACCATCATCTTAAAAAACCCTAAGTAATACTTGTGCAATGTATGAATGGCATCCCAAATATCAATCATACTAAGTACCACTTTGGGGCCACCATAAACATACTTACCATTCTTCATTCTCATCTTTAGTAAATACTCATAGATAAGGAATATTCACATTTACTAAGTCACATCAAGGCAAGCAACTCATAGCAACAATCCAAATTAAGCATACTTCATTGCATTTAGCCTTCATATCGACATTCTCATTAGCATCATTATAAGCACATTCATTTCATTAGGCATTATAACATTAAGGAACACACCATGACTACTTTTAAAGCCTACTTGTGCAATGCATGGTTGAAGTCCCATACCCCCACCCACACTAAGTAGTGCATTCTTGAGAAGCCATAATTCATTATCATTCATTGTAGGGGTAAGCCTTAACCGACATAGACCAAGTGAGCAAATCATGGAATCTTGGTGTTACCCACAACGAATAAGGGATTCCTACTTGCTTAAGGTAGGACTGTTAACATTTAGCTTAGGTGGATCCACTAGCTAATAACCTATGTGGGCATATAGTTATGGGATAGGGAGATTGCTACTAGATACCCCCGCCTTAACTAACGGTTGAGCATCAATCTCAAGAAATTGCTACTAGATACCCTGCCTCAACTCATGGATGAGCATCCATCTCAATCCATATCAACTCGGTGCTTATCATTATTCCCCATGGAGTACTTAACATTCATTGCGTTAGTTTATTATTATGGGATATGATATTGTTACTAGATACCCCGCCTCAACTTATGGATAAGCATACATCTCAAACCCAACATTCGTTCATTAGATAACTCATAGATTTAAAGATGAGAATAGCCTTTCAACTAACAATCCCCATATTATGAGAAAGTCCTTTCACAACATGTCATTATCATTCATTAGTGTACAATTAAGTAATAGTCTTTCAATTAACTCATCATCTTTAACATAATCATAGAAACTTCATTCACTCTTCACTCATGAGTGTGTGTGTATGTGAGAATATCCTTTCAACAACCACACCATTACATTATAGTCATGATCATATTACTTTCATTGGCATCATGATTATACATCAACCTTCATAAATTGCCCTTCAAGGCCATGAATAACAATTCACCAACACACCTAGAATTTCTATAATTAAGGCATGAATAATGATATAATTCAAATAGCTAAACCATTACAAGAACAATTGCATAACATTCATCTTACTACAATTCACCCACATCACATAGTCTTAAATTATGGTTGTGGGGAAATTATGGATTCATGGGGGATTGTATCTTAAAACCATCATAAAATAAAAATTTAATCTTACTATATGATAATTAAACCAATTAAAACTTTTTGAGAAAGAATCCATGACCTAGAATGAAAACCCTTAGTTTTGGAGAATTTCCAACTTTGAAATTGAAGGTTTGACGACTTCATGGATGGAAAGTTAACCATGAATCAAAACTATCATACCTTAATTAAAGATTCCTCACGAAATTGAGTGAAAAAGTTGATTTCTTGATCCCTAGACTTTGACCTCTTCTTCTTCTACAGTGGAGGTTTTAGAGAGAAAACCTTTTGGAGTGGAGGTTGTTATGATTTTGAGTTTAGGAAGTATGAATTGTAAAGGGGTAGTTAATAATTTAAAAGGTCTTAAATAAGTCTAAATAATTAATATCAGATGACCCCTAACTTAACTAACCACCCTAGAAATTTACCAAACTACCCTAGCCTTGGCCGAATGGGACAGCAACTCAGTCATGACTCACGCCCCTTGACCCACGGACCGTGGGTCCACTCATGCCCCGTCCTGCAGGTCCGTGGGTGGGTGGTCTGCAACTCCTTTTTGAGGTCCTGACCCACGATCCCCACCTATGGGGTGTGGGTCCACCTACTGGACGTAGGTCCCATCCGTAGGTGGCCCTATTTTGGCTGCCTGGGCATATTTGGGGAGTCTTGGGGGTTAGGCTTTAGGGTCCCCCTCAAGGACCCTTGGTTGGTCCTTGGGAGGTCGTACCTTGATTTTTAACCCCTAAAACCTTCAACCTAAGCTCGGGAAACAATTTTACAACATCAAACCCTACATCAAACTCAACAACTCACACGTAAGGCTCTAGTTTCACCTACTAGTTTTTCCGAGGCATAGCAATATCTCCCCCTTGGGAACATTTGTCCTCAAATGGAACTTCTAAACATCCCTTGGAATTAAAGACTCAAGACTAGCAGCCTATCATGCATGAAACATCATAAAAATGCACAAAACAAGGAGGAAACATCAACTCCATCTCAATATAATCAATGCAACACAAGGAAGTAGGAACTACATCTACAAGCCCATTATGCATGAAAACTTCAACATTTCTCATTTCATTGGAGGAATTACCTTCTCCAACACAAAGCATGCTCATCATATAATCATGAAGAAAATTATGCAAATATTCTCATAAGCACATTTAAGCATGTTCAACATTTCATCTATGAAGCATATAGGCAACTCATACTAAATGCACATCAAAATGAGGAACATAAATGATAAAAACTCATTTTCTCATTAAACATGAATTCATCAAGAACATGTATATCATAAGGAGACCAAAGAAACACATAATCACACATCAATCCAAAACATAAAACAAGCCATAAAGAACTCTTTGGCTTAAGCTTGAATAGGAATAGAATGAAGAGAATGAGGATATCGGGATTTCTCATTGGCCCTTGGCCTCCCAAGCAGCACCTTCAACTAAAACCTTTACTAAAATACTACTCCTCAACCTTTTCATGGAATCACTTCCTTACTCTTCTATTTCTGGACTTGCCGGTCTAAGACCTCTTACCAAAACATCTAAATTAGAGAGGTTCTCATTAAGAAACTCTAGCTAACAAGAAACCTTACCAACACCACTCAAGGTCTCATATGAGCCTACAAAACCGGGACTAAACATCCCAAAACTTACTACACCTCTTAAGGTAAGAATTTCAAGCCAATCCAAATCATTATCATCAAGAAAACTCAACGACCTTGCTATCTAAGAACATTATCTCCCCCTTGGGAGTAAACCTGCACGAACTTTTCTAAGCACCATTTATTTCAACTTCTAAGGTTAGCCCATGTTATTATTCAACTTTCACATCCATCACACAAGGTGATTCAAAGCCATGGAAAATTACACTCATGCCCCTCTTTTAAAGGAGTCTACTTACTGAACATATCTAGGCATCACTTAAACACCACTAATCATCACCTTTCTAACACACCTTAACATTTATCATGACTAGGTTGGGTTCTACCAACAACACACATAGCCATAATGCAACCTATTCATACCAAAGGATTTCATCTAAACCTATCATATCAAGTCTCATCTAGTCATATAGCCATAATTGGCATCACTACTAACCTTTTCTCCCTCGATCCTTGTAGCATGAGCCCTTCAAGAGGTCATATCCTAAAGACCATCGGATAAGGAATAGGAGAGAGACCTTATGGAGTTAAACTCTATGGCACGACTTGGAGAATGTAGACGTGAAGTTTTCCTATCATCCAATAGCCTCCTATTCATAAATGTGGTGCGTTTCACACTATGAACAAGACTTTATTAGATGTCGTTCGAGACAACCTAAAACCAACCCAAAATATTGTGCTCTGATACCATGTTTGTCAAGACCCGAGCCTACACCCCAGACGTAATACGGCGTACAAGACTCCGAAGAGCCTCATACAAGCCTCATAGCATTCATAACATAAAATAATAGAATATGGTGCAGAAATTTAAAACCTTTTATTTTACAATCGAAGTCAATCAAAAACATGAGCGGAAGTCTATACTTTGTCTAAAATCATCTAGAACCATAAGACTAAAGCTTTGGGACGCAGCCCAAACAAAAGCTCTAAACATAAAATAAAATACATAAAGGAATAAACGGGTCTGTCCTCAAAAATATGAAGACTCACCAAATCTTCAACTTCTTGCTCCTTAGAAACCTATCTTCCAAGAATAGAACTCAAGTCTCCAAACCCTACACTTTGTGGAAAATGTAAAAGAAATATGGGTTAGCACAAAAATGTACTAAGTATGATAGCCATGCAAAAATCATGCTATAATAGACATTTTTGTTGAAAACCATGCTATATGCCGAGTTTGAGAATCATCTTGAACATTAGTGTAAAGTCACAAGACATAAGCATATTCAACATACAGATCATCATAGCATAATAAAACATACCATAAGCACCCTCAAAGTCTACTTGTGAAATGCATAGATGAAGTCCCATACCCCTATCTATACTAAGTAAAGCTCCTTGAGTAGTCATAGGTCATAGTTCATACAATCATAGTCAATACTTACATCCTTATATCAAATAGAACCATCATCTTAGACAACCCTAAGTTATACTTGTGCAATGTATTAATTGCATCCCATAATACCATTCATACTAAGTACCACTTTGGGGCCACCATAAACATACTTAACATTCTTCATTCTCATCTTTAGTCAATACTCGTAAATAAGGGACATTCACATTTAATAAGTCACATCAAGGAACACACCACGACTACTCTCAAAGCACATTAATTCCAATAGACATTATAACATTAAGGAACACACCATGACTACTCGTAAAGTCTACTTGTGCAATGAATGGATGAAGTCACATACCACCACCCACACTAAGTAGTGTATTCTTGAGAAGCCATAGTTCATTATCATTTAATGTGGGGGTAAGCCTTAACCGACATAGACCATGTGAGCAAATCATGGAATCCCGATGTTACCCACACCGAATAAGGGATTCCTACTTGCCTAAGGTAGGACCGTTAACATTTACCTTAGGTAGATCTACTAGTTAATAACCTATGTGGGCACATAGTTATGGGATAGGGAGATTTCTACTAGATACCCTACCTTAACTCATGGATGAGCATCCATCTCAAGAGATTGCTACTAGATACCCTACCTTAAGTCACGGATAAGGATCCATATCAATCCATATCCCCTCGGTGCTTAGCATTATTCCCCACGGATTACTTAACATTCATTGTGTAAGTTCATTATTATGGGATAAAAGATTGTTACTACATATCCCGCCTCAACTCATGTATGAGCATCCATCTCAAACCCAATATTCGTTCATTAGATAGCTCATAGATTCAAAGATGAGAATAACCTTTCAACTAAGAATCCCCATATTGTGAGAAAGTCCTTACACAACATATCATTATTATTCATTAGTGTACAATTGAGAATAGCCTTTCAATTAACACATCATCTTTAACATAATCATAGAAACTTCATTCATTCTTCATTCATGAGTGTGTGTATGTGATAATAGACTTTCAACAACCACACCATTATATTATAGTCATGATCACATTACTTTCATTGGAATCACAAAGCATATACATAAGCATCATGATTATACATCAACCTTCATAAATTGTCCTCCAAGGCCATAAATCACAATTCACCAACACACCTAGAATTTCTAAAATTTAGGAATGAAAAATGACATAATTCAAATAGCTAAACCATTACAAGAACAATTGCATAACATTCATCTTACTACAATTCACCCACATCACATAGTCTTAAATTAGGGTTATGTGGAAATCATGGATTCATGGGGGGTTTTATCTTAAAACCATCATAAAACTGTAATTCAATCTTAATATATGATAATTAAATCATTGAAAATGTTTTGAGAAAGAATCCATGACATAAAATGAAAACCCTTAGTTTTGGAGAATTTCTAACTTTGAAATTAAATGTTTGAGGACTTCATGGATGGAAAGTTAACCATGAATAAAAATGACCATACCTTAATTGAAGATTTCGAACGAAATTGAGTGAAAAAGTTGAGTTCTTGAGCCCTATATCTTGACCTCTTCTTTTTCTTCAATGGTGGTTTTAGATAGAGAATTTTTTAGAGAGGAGGTGGTTATGATTTTGAGTTTGGGAATTATGAATTGTAAAGGGGTAGTTAATAGTTTAAAAGGTCTTAAATAAGTCTAAATAGTCAATAGTAAATGACCCCTAACTTAACTAACCACCTTAGGAATTTACCAAACTACCCTAGCCTTGGCCGAATTAGCAGCAACTCAGTCATGACTCATGCCCCTTGACCCACGGACCATGGGTCCAGTCACGCCCCATCCTACAGTTCCTTGGGTGGGTGGTCTGAAACTCGTTTTTGATGGCCTGACCCACGACCCCCACCTATGAGACGTGGGTACACCTACTGGTCGTAGGTCCCATCCGTAGGTGGTCCTATTTTGGCAACTTAGGCAGATTTGGGGGTCTTGGTGGTTAGGCTTTAGGGTCCCCCTCAAGGACCCTTTGTTGGTCCTTGGGAGGTCGTACCTTGACGTTTAACCCCTAAGCCCCTCAACCTAAGCTTGGGAAACCATTTTACAACATCAAACCCCACATCAAACTCAACAACTCAAACGTAAGGCTCTAGTTTCACCTACTAGTTTTTCCCAGGCGTAACTGTATCTAAAGTTGAGTATCTTACTGTTGAGTTGAGCTCTATTTTTCTAAGTTGAGTTTAACTATACCTCACTGATTTGAGTATCTTATTATTGAGTTAAGCCCTATTTTCTCTGACTTGAGTTGAAGTATGTTTCCTTGAGTTGAGTTGAGTTGAGTTAAGAAGAGGTAAGTATGTTTCTTTTCCATCAGCTCAAGCTTATGTTTATGCTTTAGAATTCCCTTACATGCCCGTACACTACATGTACTGACGCCATTTAGCCTGCATCATTTCATGATGCAAATACAGATTGTTAGGGTCATTAATAGGAGGTTCGTTGATACCACTTCCAGTTCGAGTTAGGTATGGTGAGCCTCCTTGCTTCGGGAGGCTTTTATTACTTTTCAATTTTGTGAGGATGTCGTGGATCTTGTCCCGATTTCAATCTTTGTCATTTAGAGGCTTCATAGATAAACAATAGAGTTTGAGAAGTCTATTTCATTTATTTTGTTAAATGTTTCCAAGACTTGAGTTGCCCATTTATTTTTGGCTAGTTGACTATTTTATTTTTATTCAGAGTTAATCATTTGAGTTAAAGATTTGTAATTGAGTTTAATGAATTTTATTCAGTTTTAAGCTTTGTATGCTTGTGTTAGTTTTCCGCTTGTAGTCATCTAGGATGAGAGTTCGCTTGGGGTCCAGTAGTGGTTCTCGAGTGCCGGCAACGTCCAGGGTGTAGGCTCAGGTCATGACAAACTTAGTATCAGAGTACAGCGTTTAAGTTTCCTAGGGTGTCTATGAAGCCATGTCAAGTAGGATCTTATTTATGATTGTGAGGGTGCCACTTCTATAAATGATGGACTACTAATATTTAAGAAAAGTTTCCCTTCTTTCATACTCGTAATCATGTAATAGAGCTAAGTCATAGATATTTATTTATACTCATGCGTTTCTCAGATTCATTCTACTACCCCTCATACTAGAGGTGGTTGAACAGAAAAGTCAATCTTTCATCGATGAGTTGTTCTTAGCAAAAATCATTAGGAAGTCATGTAACTCTAGAGGGGCTTGAGAGAAGCCCATGAGTGAGTTAAGTGTTGAGTTTCAGAGGAATGCACTCATGATCATATGAATCGTGTGTTTTAGCTAAAAGTGAGTTGTACACTCTTCTCTAAACCTTATTCAGATGAGATCCTTATGAGGAAGTATGTGTAGAGCTTGGGTAGTATTTTCACCCTAAAAGGTAGCATGCGTTATGAGATCACGAGCAGTAGTAGTGAAAAAGCCCTGAGTTAGAGGAAAGTATGCAAAGGTTTACTAATCCAAGAAAGCGAGATAGCAATGAGGCAGGCTATTTTATTATAGGCATGCACACAGTAAGTTATTGATGAGGATTTTTCCCTTATGGGTAGACTAAGAAGTGATAAGTTGTGAAGATCTAATGATAGGAGGTAGAGTAAGAGTTGCTAGTCAAGATGAGATAGAGTATATCTTTTTAACCATAATAGAGTTGATGTCGATGTGCCATCGTGTTAGAGGAGGCTAAATATATGTGTTTAATAGAAGCACATAGTATTCATAATGTGATAGATCTAAGCTAGGCTTATGATTTGTTTGAAAGGGTCATGATGTTCAAAAGGTTATAGAACTAGTCAAGTAATGAGGTATAGTATAGTATGCAAGCAATCATATTGATATTTGGGTTTAGTAATGAACATTAACGTTGAATTTGAGATGAGTGTCATGATCCAGAGAATGGCAACATGAGGGTGATGATGTTAGTCTTGATATTTGATCTGGTAGACTTGATATAGAGTAGATGAGGAATTGAGATGTTAGCTGCAATAAATATGAATGGTACAAGTGAGAGATCATAGCCTTTAGATAAAGGTAGTGAAGTGTGGCTAAGTCACAAGAGTAATAAGACCATTAAGAGGTGTGCCGAGAGGGTATGTAATCAGAAGAGGTTAAGAGAAACACCTTAGAAAGAGGGCTTGGTACCTGCTTATGGAGAGTTTGGTAGTCCTGAGATAAACTTCTCCTGAGTGTTAAGAGTAAAAGAGAATGTAGACCAGTATAGAGATGATGGAATAGGTCCATAGCTTTCAAGTGTCAGCTATAGACCTAAGGGGGAGATGACAAGATGACAAATCAAGTCAAGTGTTTGAGAGTAAGATAGTAATGAGTTCAAAAGAGTATAGGAGATATCCTTTCAGAGGTCCTTTTAATAATGGAGTGATGTTAGAAAGAGGAAGTTGATGTTCTTATTGTGATAGTGATGGTGTGATATTTCTATCTAAGGTTATAAATGAGGAGGAAGAGGAGGATGAGGTGAAGTTGATGTTCTTATCGTGATAGTGATGGTGTGATATTTCTATCTAAGGTTATAAATGAGGAGGAAGAGGAGGATGAGGTTTTACTATGAGAAATAGTTAAATGAGAGCCCTTAGGTGGTTCCGAGTAGTGATGTGGGAAATTTTAGTCTAGTAGAGATGATGAGAGTGATTAACCCCATTCTATACCTAGTCTGATCAGAAAGTGGAGATATTGTAACATTCCAGAAAATTTTTGAACTAAGACTTAAACCATCGTTTGTTGTGAGTAGGAGTTTACCGAGGAATTTAAAATTTCTTGAGTGTTAAGGTCACTAGATGTGGCATGAGTTCCAAAAAGAACTAAAGATAATTCAATCAAGTCGTTCCTAAGTTCTTCTAAGTTTTAAGTCATTTTTAAACGACTAAAACTTTCAGTACAAGATGATTTATGTGGCCGATAAGATATCAAATGAAAGGTCTTCAAATCCTCTTTCCAACGCCACCAAGTTTGCTAATTTTAGAGTTTGGATGAGTGAGATATCCCCTTGTGAAGTCAGGCTATCCAGTTAAGGAAACTTACCTAAAAATATGAGGGGTATTTTGGTCTTTTCCTTATCCAATAAGATTAGTTCATTTTTAGTAAGGTTTTAGGGGTCTAAAATGATTTGGTCCAGTTTTATAATCCTAATCTACACTTAGGGTTTTAGTTGAGAGTTGAAGAAGAGAAAGAAGAAAACAAAAAGGAGAAAAGAGGAAAGGATCAAAGTGTTCGTTGAGATTCTTGAGTTTCGTTGCGGATTTTTGCCAAGGGTTTGATCCCTAAGAGGTATGTAAGTTTCCATAGTGTTGGGTTCGTTCACCTACACGCCAATCATGATTTACATATTCGAATTTGTTCATAAAGTTTGAAAGATTTATGTTTTAGGCTTAGAATGAGTGGGAAAAAGTCTGAAATACCCTTCTTACAAAGCTGACGAAAACCTTCCATCGGGCCATCTACAGTTAGTGGTTTGTTCGACGGATCGCAAATCACATCTGTGGAATTCATCTAAATTTTAAGGCTTGAAAATTCATTATATGGATCCAAACTATGTCCCCTAGAAGTTTCTACTAACCGTATACCCAATCCATAGAATTCATATTGAATTTTAAGGCTCAAAAGTTCATTCTATGGGTCCAAACTACGACAAATAGAATTTTCTACGACCTGTAGATGGATCTATAGGAATGAGACCCCAAAATTTGACTTCTCTCAAGCTTTCTACGAGTTGACAGAATGGGTCGTAAAAAAATTATATGGCACGTACAAGAAATTTGTAGGAATTGACTTAGGAAACACCGATGTGGTGACTTTGGTAAAATTGTCATAACATTTTACTCCAAACTCAAAATGAAGCAAACTTGGTGGCCTTGGAAAGAGAACTCATATAACTTCAATTTGATAGGTCATGGGCCACCTAATTCATTATGTGATGATAGATATAACCTTTTGAAATTTACCCAAGTAGAAACTTATGTCAAATCTTAATTAGTAAGGAAGATTTTAACTCAACATTCTGCTAAGGGATTCTTTTGACTTTAATTCGTATCAAAATACCTTTCCCACACTAAATAATTGACCTTAAATCCTAAAAACAATTAAAGAATAACCCGAAATGATCTTATATGTAGATTAACACTGATTCGAACCTTACCTTAGAAATTTTTGGGGTGTTACAATAATATTACTGTATATTTGGGTCTTTGTCTTTGAAATGCACAAGATACCGAAATTTTTGAAATATTTTATTCAGAAGATATGATTTCAATATTTTTACATATTAGTACAAATAAAACAATAAACATATTCAAAAAATCAATAAAAGTTTACTATAACAAAAGATTAATAGATGCTACTAATACAAATGAAACAGTAAATAAATTCAGAAAATTAAAAAAAGTTTACTATAGCAAAAGATTCTTTTTTGTCATTTTTTATGCTTTCACGGTCAAATTATTCAATGATTTGAGAAGTCCAACCAAACCATGACCGTATTGTACCTCGGTTCCCAAGTACACACAGTCTCGTGGATGCCCTCATCTTAAATGTGGTCACAATGATCACTATCGCATACTTTTTCTAGCTAGTTGGTCAGTCTCATGGATGTTCTCCTCTCAAATGTGGTCACAATGACCATATTGTACCTCAGTTCCAAGTACACACATTCTGAAAAAAATGAATAGTGTTAGATAATTAATAAAGTAAAGTATACTAAAATATATTAATCTAAACTAAGAAAATCACTTCATCAATTCCAACTCAATAATACACAATTCACCATCAAATTAAAAAAACTCAATATATTCATGACATTCAAGTATTTGCAATAGTTCAACTTTTCAAACATCTTATATTAAAAAAACTTCAATATCACTTCAAAACACATCAATATCAACTCAAAAAAATACATACTTTATAATCTAATTAATAAAATCCTCAATTCAAACAAAATAAAGTCCTAGAATTAAAAAAAAAAACTCCAATTCATTTGCTAACTAACAACCAAAAACACAAATTCAACAAACTATCTAACAAATCAAATTTTACTCCAACTCAAAAAATAAAAACATGAACCCTAACCTTAATTAGATTTTATGGGTTTGGTTATGGTGGAGGGCTGGTGGGGGAAGTAGCAGCAGAAGTTGCAACTTCAACGGTGGCAGTGGCGGTGGCGGTGGAAACTCCAATGGAAGCTGTGGGGGGGGGGGGGGGGGGGACAATAGTGGTTGGTGACACTTTAGAGAGAAGAAGAGAGGAGAAGAGAGAGAAGGAAAATAGAAAATTAGGAAAAAAATGAGACTATCCTTTATATCAAGACTCTCCAATGGTAGAACAAACATTGGATCACCAACACCACACTTCTTCAACAATGAAACATGGAAAACTGGATTTACCGACGCTAAGTCATTAGGCAAATAAAGCTCATAGGAAAACTTACCAATACGCCTCAAGATATAATATGGGTCCACATAAAGGGGACTAAGCTTCCCTTTATTCCAAAACCTCATTACACCCTTCATAGGTGAAATTTTAAAGTAAACCCAATCATCAGTATCAAATTCTATATCTCTTCTCCTAACATCGGCATAAGACTTTTATTGACTTTGAGCTATTTTTAGCCTGTCCCTAATAAGCCGAACATTCCCCATTGCTTCATGTACCAACTCGGGACCATTCAAGGCAACCTCACCAACTGATTCTTGAATGATAGTTATTATTATAAGCAAACTAGATCAAAGGTAAATGATCATCCTAATTACCCTTTTAAGTGAATCACAAAAGCTCTCAACATATCTTCATATTTATTATAGTACACTCCACGTGACAATCGGTTTGAGGAGTAAAGATGGTACTAAGCTTGAAAGGAGTACCAAGCCCTTTTTGGAAGGATTTCTGAAATTGAGAATTATATTGGGTACCAAGATCAAATATAATAGATAGGGGCACTCCATGCAACCTAAGCATCTCCCTTAGATACAACTTAGCATATTCTTCCGCTGCATAAGTAACATTGAACTTAATGAAATGAGCCAACTTTGTTTTGCAATATACAATAACCAAAATCCAGTCATGTTCCCATCGAGTGCAGGGTAAACCAACAAGAAACTTCATATTCAAATATTCCCACTTCTAAGTAGGAATACTAATATCTTGGACAAACCTCCCTAATATAGATGCTCAACTTTCACTTGTTGACAATTAAGATAGTTAGCCACAAATTCTTCAATATCATTCTTCATCCCATTCTACCAATAGACCTCCCGCAAGTAACGATATATCTTTGTGGCTCTAGGGTGAATGGAATATCGGGAACAATGAACTTCTGATAACATTTTCTCTCTCAAGTCATCAATATTGGGAACACGCAACTGACCTTGATACTGAAGCACCCCATCTCCCCATTTGTAGTAAGACTCAACGGACTTTTTAAGTACCACAACTCAACAAAAATCGGATCACTTGATACTGAAGCACCCCATCTCCCCATTTGTAGTAAGACTCAACGGACTTTTTAAGTACCACAACTCAACAAAAATCAGATCAAAACCTAGCTTGCCTTTCAAATCTGACACAAAGGATGATTTTGAACCATTTTAAACAATAACACCACCTTCATTAGCTTCAACCAACCTAATACCCAATCAGAGCAATTTATGAACATGACAAACCAGCTCCTTATTAACTTCCTCAACATGAGCAACACTACCCATTGATAGTTGACTAAGATTATCCACCACCACATTCAATTTATTGGGGCGATAGAGAACACTCATGTCGTAATACTTTACCAAATCAAGTCACCTCTTTTTGCTAAGATTTAAATCATTTTGCTTGAACCCATATTGCAAACTCTTGTGGTCGGTAAAGGCATAAACATGGACACAATGTAAGTAATGCCTCAAAAATTTTAAAGAAAAAACAACCACCACTTGTTTTAATCATTTTTAGGATACTTTTTTTCATGATTATTCAGCTACCGCAAAGCATATGCAATCACTTTTCTATTTTTCGTAAGAACACACCCTAATCCTATCCTTGAAGCATGAAAATAAACAACAAACCCATCGGATCCTACTGGAAAAGTCAATACCGGAGCGGAGGTAAGTCTATCTTTCAATTCTTAAAAATTCTTCTCACACGCTTCCAACTATAAGACCTTAACTTTATTTTGGGCTGATATACTGTGAATTTATGGTATTTTAAATACATTTCACTTAAGAGTTGTGTGTCTCTAGGCCTTTTTGTATTGGTTTTTATGTGTTTTTATCATGTTTTGCAGGAAAAATGTTTAGGTGCGGACGTAAAGAGACAGCTAAAAGAAATGCAGAATAAGGCATTTGCGGAGGTGGTCCATGGACCGTAGGTCCATAGACGCTCCGTAGATGGTGACCGTAGATCAGTAGGAAAGGCATCGAAGGCAAATTAGGGAAATCTGACCAAGTGTGGAACCACGGTGGCCATTGACGGTCCTTAGATTGATCTACGGACTGTACTGATGATCCGTAGAATGATACTACAAGGGTTCTAGTACCTGATGTTTGAAGATTCTAAGTATGGAGCTATGAAGAGGGATTGACGGACAGTAGATCGATCTATGGTCCGTACTGCAGTTCCGTCGTTTGCTTCAGAGAAGCTGATTTTTGGAAGCTAAAAATTTTTCCAAGTCCTGGCTGACAGAAGTGACTCACGAACCGTAGATCCATTGATGGTCCGTGAGTCAGTCTCGTGAAATGAAGATGTGTGCCTGAGCAAACTTTCCTTATTTTGTTTTCCTTTTAATTTAGGACTTGTTTTCTATAAATAGGGCATGTAAACCTCGTTTTTGGGGGTGATACATTATTACTTTAGTTCTATTTTGTGATTTGGGAGATTATTGTTGTAAACCTAGCAATTATTGATTTCTTAAGTTCGTTTTGAAGATTTTGGTGTTGCAATTCAAGTTGAATTTCTGGGTTTATTATTCTTCCTACGTAAGTTCATAATTTTTTCATCTAAAACAATGAATTGTGTTCATATGATTATGGGTAACTAAACTCGGGAATCATGAGCGATTAACAAAGTATGAATAGTAACTAAGCAATTCTTGAATAGTGTTGTTGCAGGCATTGATAATTCTTTCATTTAAAAGTCTTTTTAACGAGTGCACGCGTTACAACTCGTCTTGTTGCTACCTGCCGTACAAGGAGGTAATCAACAAGAAAATAATTATCAACATAGATTTAGTGTGATACTATCTAATAGGCTACTGTCGATTGGTGCGAAGTAATAACTAAGCCAAACATCGATGTGATGTCTAATATGAGGTAAAAGTAAGGGTTAGTAAGTTATACACACGTAGCCGGACCAAGGTGTGGGGTCAAATTCTTTAGATGCCGGACCAAGAATTTAGAGATACCTAACTTATCACTTTGCATGTAATACACTAGGAAAGGATTGCTATTACTAGGATTTCTGTGTTATGAGCTTGTGGGGAACACGTATACCCTAGTTAATTCTCACCTCTTGATAACAACCAAAATTGACTTTTGTTTATTGATTACTTATTGACTTCTTACAATTTGTTTCACAAATCCCCCCTTTTTAATTACTTGTTTCTGGAAGTAATTTGACCAAACGGACATAATTGTTGGTTAAAGTGAAGTCTAAACCATTTCCTCATGGGATCGACCCCAACCTACAAGTTGGGTTCTTTACTTGATAACGATCGATTATGCTTTTTTAGGGAGGTGTAATTTGAGCGTATCAAATTTTGGTGCCGCTGTCGAGGAAATTGGTTTTTAGATTAATTTTAACTACATTATTAAACTTTGGTCAAATATTTCTTCATTTTACGTTTTCATTTTGTTTTTGTCTCTCTCAAATTCTGACTCCAGTGTATGCCAAGTACACGGAGCCAAGGTGAACCACTTACTCCTTACGATCCAGAGTTGAACCGAACTTTGCAAAGAATGAACAATCAAGGAGTTCAAGTTAATCCTATTGGAGGCAACCTAGGTGATGAAGTTGAGTTGCAACCTCCGAGGGTAGTTGGTAGAGACAACTAGGTTCTACCTGAAAATCAATTGGGAGATGCAGTGAGGGTGCATGGACCACTAGGCCCATGACTGCATGACAACTATAGGGGAAACGTAAACATTGCTGACTCAGATGGACCTCTTGTCCTACCCCATTTGCCTCCGAGGCACACATTTGTAGTGACCAGTAGCTTGATGCAGATGCTTACAATGAGAGGCTTGTTCTCGGGATCGCCATCGGAGGACCCACATGCTCATATAGCCAAGCTAAGGGTGGTTTCCAAAAGCTGCGTAGGTCGACAAAACTTGGATATGGATGTTATCAGATTGCGAGTGTTCCCTCTATCACTGACAGGCGATGTTGTTGTATGGTTCACTAAAATCCCTTATAACTCAATCTATACATGGGACTAACTGAAGGATGTGTTCTTAGCAAGATATTATCCAGAGTCCAAGAAGTTCAATCACAAAGATAAGGTCATTACCTAGAGAGTTTATGAGTAGCTCTTGGGACAGATTCACTGTGTTTGTAAGAGATGTTCCGAATCACCTTATTGATGATGAGTCACTGATGGAATACTTCTATCGAGTGCAGGATGACAACAATAAAGCAGTGCTTGATACTATAACTGGAGGATCATATGGTTAGTGCACATACGCTCATATTGCAGAAAAACTAGAGAAGATCTCTCGTAACAATAAAGCATGGAACACTAGGAGGTTGAATACTGGAAGAAACACATTTGTCGTTCATACTACAAACAACCAGTCTGCAGATAAGATTCGTGAGGAGATGGCTCAGATGAGAACCGAGTCAGGGTTGGTATTGAAGCATGTGAGCGGAAGTGAGGAAAAGGTAAATGTTGTGAATTACTTGACTAGAACTCCACCGCCAGTTGAAGAGTGTTATTACGAAGAGGATGCTTATGCGGTGAATGATCAGGCAGGGGGTTTCCGACCAAATGCCTAAGGATCCAACATGGATAATTGGCGCCGAGGTCAAGAAAACCAAGGTCGGAACTATTGCAATTACAACCGAAAGGGTCAATATGTCCGGGATGGGAACTTCAATCGCGACAACAACTACAACCGGAACAACTATGGCAAAAAAAATGATCGGGTTGGACCTTATGTCCCCCCTTAAAATTGGGAATTTGGTATTAGGGAAGCTGGAGGCAATATGGAGCGGATTGAAGATATGATGCAGAAGATGATGAGAAGGTTTTATGCAACTGATGAGAATGTGAAGGAGATGAGAAACAACTTGTCTGGTATTGGTCAAAAAGTTGATGCCCATGCAGTGTCAATAAAGCATCTAGAGCAACAGATGACTCAAATGTCTACTACAGTGAACCCACGTCAACCTGACACTCTTCTTAGCAACACTATTCAAAATCCAAAGAATGATGGTCATTGTATGAAAGTTACTACTTGATGGGGTAAGCAAACTATTGATTCACATATGTCGTCTGTGGTGGATGTTGAGATTCGAAAAGAAGATGATGTGGTAGGGTTAGAGAAGAGTCTGAGAATGCGACAGAGAAAGAAGCAGATATATCTCATAAAGTGGTCCCCATACCTAGACCTCCACCACCGTTTCCACAGAGGTTAGTGAAAAAGACTAAAGATGGTAAATATCACAGGTTTATTACTATGTTGACGTAGTTTCTATCAACGTTCCTTTGATAGAAGCTTTGGAGCAAATGCATGGGTATGCGAAGTTTATGAAAGATATGGTGACAAAGAAAAGGTCTATGAGTTTTGAAGATGATGATAGATTGCAGCATTGTAGTGCTATTGCTACAAGGTCTCTTGTGTAGAAAAAGGAAGACCCTGGTGCTTTCACGATCCCATGTACTATAGGGTTGTTACACTTTGCTAAGGCATTGTGTGATCTTGGTGCTAACATCCACCTCATGCCATTGTCTATTTATAAGAAGTTGAGTCTAGGGGATCCAAAGCCTACTACGATGCGGTTACTTATGGCCGATCGAACCATGAAAAGGACCATTGGTGTACTCTATGATGTGCTAGTGAAAGTGGAGTCGTTCATCTTTTCGGTGGATTTTGTGATTCTTGACTGTGAGGTTGATTTTGAGGTTCCCATCATTCTTGGAAGACCATTCTTTGCCACAGGGCGTGCATTGGTTGATATGGAGATGGGGCAAATGAAGTTCAGACTGAATAATGAAGAAGCAACTTTCAATATATGTAGGTCCATGAAGCAGAGTAATGAGCTCCAAATGGTATCTTCTATAACTTACAGAGTTGAGAGTGGAACAGAAGTGCAAATTGAAGAGCGACTTGGTGTTGAGGCACTAGCAGCAGTTATGATGAATTTTGATAGTGATGGAATTGAAGAGTACGATAAGTTGGTAGCTATACTCGATAGATGCGAATATATGTCAAAACCAAAGAAGTATGAGATAGACATAAAGAATCATAAGTCTCCACCCGCGAGACCATCTGTTGTGAAGGCACTAAAATTGGAGCTTAAGGCTCTACCACCGCATTTGAGGTATGTATTCTTGGGTAGAGATAATACTTTGTCGGTCATCATTACGGCAGATTTAAATGTGATAGAAGTAGAGTGCTTGGTGACTGTGTCAAAAAGAGGTTCAAGTGAGCTATTGGGTGGACTATTGCGGATATAATTGGGATTCCCCCCCCCTCCCGTATTTGTTTCCACAAAATCCAACTCATGCTAGATTACAAACGTAGTATTGAGCACCAAAAAAGATTAAATCCGCCTATGCAAGAGGTAGTTAAAAAGAAGATCACCAAGTAGTTGAATGCTAGAGTTATCTATCCCATTGCAGATAGTAGTTGGGTATGTCTTGTTCAATGTGTGCCCAAGAAAGGTGGGATTACTGTCGTTCCTAATGAGAGAAATGAGCTTGTTCCGATGTAGCCGTGACTGGATGGAGAGTCTGCATGGACTACCGTAAGGTAAATGCTTGGACAAAAAGGACCATTTCCCTATGTCATTCATGGATAGAATGTTGGATAGACTTGCTGGTAAGGGTTAGTATTGTTTTCTTGATGGTTATTCGGAATACAATTAGATTTATATAGCTTCGGAGGACCAAGAGAAGACCACCTTCACTTGCCCTTATGGGACTTTCGCCTTCAAATGGATTCCTTTTGGGTTGTGCAATGCTCTAGCAACCTTCCAGCGTTGTATGATGTCGATATTTTCTGATATGGTGGAGGACACTATTGAAGTGTTCATGGCTGATTTCTCTGTCGTAGGTGACTCTTCTGACCGATGTCTGGATCATCTGGTTGAGGTGCTCAAAAGGTGTGAAGACTGCAATCTGGTGCTAAATTGGGAGAAGTGCCACTTTATGGTGAAAGAAGGGATAGTTCTGGGTCATCGGATTTCTAAGAAGAGCATTGAGGTTGATAGAGCAAAGGTAGAGGTAATTGAAAAGCTTCCACCACCTATCTCTATAAAAGATGTTCGATGTTTTCTTGGGCATCCAGGTTTCTATAGGAGGTTCATCAAAGATTTCTCTAAATTGCACATCCATTGTACAAACTTCTCAAAAAGGAGTATAAGTTTGATTTTGATGATGCTTGTCTGAGAGAATTTGGAGAGATGAAGGAAAGTTGGTTACTGCACCTATCATTATTTCACCGGATTGGGGACAACCATTTGAGGTAATGTGCGATACGAGTGGAGTGGCGCTTGGTGTAATATTGGGACAGAGGTGAGAGAATATTCTCCATCATATTCACTATGCTAGCAAAGCTCTAAATGTGGCCAGAAGAATTATATTGTGACTGAACAAGAGCTATTTGCGGTGGTTTTCGCATTCGAAAAATTTCGATCCTACCTGCTTGGTACTAAGGTCATAGTGCATATTGACCATTCTGCATTGAGGTATTGTTGCTGCAAGAGTTTGATTTTGTGGTAAAAGATAGAAAGGGGACCGAAAATCAAGTTGCCGATCACTTGTCCAGGTTAAAGGAAGAGGCTATGCCTAAGCTTGGTGATAGGGCTGAAATTAATGATACTTTTCCAGATTAACAGGTATTGGCTGCTTCTCATGATCTGATTCCAGGTAAGTTCTGATATTTTCCAAGTTTGAATGCCATTTACAGTCCCAATCTACGGATCGTAGATTTATCCACGGACCGTACACGGGGTCTCGTGGATCCAAACCCTAACTCTGTCTGACCCAACCCCCTATTTAAAATTCCCCTAATTTAAAATCATTTCTACTTCCCTCCACTCACTCTCAACCGTTTCAAACACTTCAAATCCCCTAAATCACTCCATAACTCCCCCATAAAATCATCCCTTTCATTCCCCCATAATTCCCACGATTCCTTTCCATTCCGAATACTACTCATTCCATCTTCCACAAAAGGGTTCGGTGTTTGGATTAGTAACGAAGAGGCGGTTTTTGGTCTTGAAAGCATCTGTCATCAAACAATAACCCCATTCCCGTTGCTGTAAGGTAATAGACTTTCTTCTCACTTTGAATTTCGATTCATTGTTAGATTATAGAAAGTCAGGGATTGGGTCTTGACCTTGGGGAATTGTTAGACGAAATTGCATGTTAAAATTGGAAGTTACAATACACTTGGAACGATAGATAGTGATTTTGTTGCCTTGTTGTATGAGATTTAAGTCTAAATGTAAGTTTCAACTTAGAGTTCTAAAGTTTGTCTTAAATACTTGTTAAAATGATTAAACGGAATCCTGAGAATGACAAACTAGCATGATTAAGTGTTGAAATGCATGATTAGACTAGGACCCTGTTGAAAATGGTCAAACATGTGAGATTGAAAGTACAGTATGTCTAAAACCTGGCACAAATCCCATCTACGATTCCCCGTCCACAGACCGTAGATCAATCTACAGACCGTAGATAAGGTTCGTAGATGGAAGCACTTGAAGAAGTTCACCAAGTGTCAAACCACGGATGTGGACTACGGTCCGTAGATCAATCTACGGACCATTCTGTATAGTCGTGGTTTCCCTCTGCGACTAATATTATTGGTCCTTTGATCCACGAACTGTAGATCAGTCTACAAACCGTAGATCTCAACCATAGATGACCACTGTAGCCACTGTCTGAAAAAATAATTAGTCTTTGTTGGTGTTCGTTTTTAGTTCTAAAATAATTTCGAGTGTGTTGTTAGTTAGTCTTGGTACTAATAACTCCTCCACAGGTTCGACGGCACCCAAGAAGCTAGTCACCTACACAAAAATGGGTAAGTCAAAATCTGTTGCTCCTAGCTTCAGGCTAATTGATGAAGATACTGATGTGGAGACGGATTCGGCATACGTTCCTCCCAAGACAAGGACCTCACCCACTGCACCCCGAGTCACCAGAGGCAACCCCCGAAAGTTGATTCCCGACGTAGTCACTATCTCCTAGTCTGATGAGGAACACATACTGATCGGGTCACCAACTGGGGTTGCTTCTAGTTCAGAGAATGGGTCTACGTCCAGCTCTAAGTCTAGCCATGCTTCAGGGTCTGAGTCTACCCATGCTTCAAGGTCCGAGTCTGCCTAGGCTTCAGGGTCTATTGCTAAATCAGCCACAGGTTCCGGCGATAATGAACAAGCAGCCTCGTCTAATAAGGCCAATAGCTCAGTATTAGTACCAGTACCATGAAATGATAACCCTACTCCCGTGGCCGGCAAGCCAAATAGATGGTGTGTTGAGGGCCAATGGCAAATTTATCAGGATGCTAAGATGAAGAATGACAAAGAGAAGATGGCCTGACTTATTACAGAGGAGTGTAGAGTCCTCACAGGGAGCTTGCACACTGTCCCCGACATCCACTGGCTTATTAAACTTCACAACTGTGATTTGATGGCTTAAGACCTTGGGACTTGTAGCGAGGAGATTGTGCGGGAGTTCTATGCCTCATATGCTACCACTCTCCGAGGTTCGATTGACAAGAGGTCCAAGCCCATAGCTCAGGACCTTATCACTTCTACTATGGTCTGAGGTTTTCCAGTAGCCATCTAACATACCACCATCAGCCGATTCCTCTATTGCCCTGGTCCTGATCACACTTAGGCCCTCAACACGGCCGAATTTTATTACAGATGCAATGTTGTAAGGAGTGGAGCCTTCACGCGTAATGCCTTACTGTGGTTGGCAAGGCACATAGTTGCAGATAGAGAGTGTGTGGAGTGGGTTAGTTCACCACGTTTGGGTATTAGAAAGGCCACCTTGACTATGGTGGCCAAGTTCTTTTGGTTGTTGGTGCGGAACAGGGTGTCGCCTACAAAAGCTAACAACCAACTCACATGAGACAGAGCCGTCATGGTTGCAGCTTAGTACCAAGATTGGAGATCGACTTTGCCCGCATGCTTCTTGCAAAAATTCACGAGAGGGAGTTCAGGACCTCCACTACTTACCCCTTTCCATGTTTGATTTTCCAATTCTTCAGGGACTCTGGAGTGCCGCTCTGGCATTGTGATAGGTTGATCTACCTTACGAGGACCTTAGATATCGGCCTAATCTAGGACGAGGAAAATGTGGCTGCTCCTCGCAGAGGTCCACAGATCGATGTGCCATTGGGAACTGATTTAGTAGATACGGTGGAGCAAATTCATGGTGACGAGCCTATCTCTCCAGCCCACACTGATGATGCCCCCGCCTCCTCTTCCCAGGCCGCTAGTCAGGCCCCCAGCTCATCTAGAGCCACCCCGCCGTTGGGAGCCAATGTTGTACCACTAGCCCGAGTGCAGAATTTAGAGGCCCAAATGGCCACCTTGTTGCACCACATTAAGCCCTGGATGCGGAAGTTGATTGACGAGTCAGAAAAGAGAGTAGAAACACGAATGGAGGCAAAAATGGACCAAAAGGTCTGAGCAATTCATAAGCGGCTCAATGCCATTAAGTTAAGAGTTTTAGAGACGCCAGATCCTACTATTGATATGTCCTCTTTTCGGACCGAGCTAGCTAGTCTCTGGGCCGATGTTGACGCCATCCTGGCCACACCAGTTGTTGAGCCACAGGCTGCACCCTCTGCATTAGGCTACGATACAGTCCTGGGTGCACTATTTAGTGGAGATGATGCGGATGCGCAGCCCGAGCCTGCACGTGCCTGCAGTAAGAGGCACCGTTCTAGTCATAAAACTGAGCTCACGGAGGAGGAAAAGGCTAGCAAAAGGTAGTGCAGGCAGGAGAAGAAGGCACGGAAAGCCTCCATAATTGATGAGCAACTGAGGTAGTAAAGAGCCCGTGA
Organism: Solanum verrucosum; assembly: GCF_900185275.1. Lineage (NCBI taxonomy): Eukaryota > Viridiplantae > Streptophyta > Magnoliopsida > Solanales > Solanaceae > Solanum > Solanum verrucosum. The sequence goes on from NW_026020407.1 coordinate 2,789,045, forward strand.
GATTGCTTATGAAAAATGATACCCATCCAAATTTTGTGATGTGTGCTAGAATTTGTAGTCTAAGATAAGTTGAAAGTGTTGGCTCTGAGTATGACACGATAATGAATCAACTTGATGGCATGACTTAAGCTAAAACTTGAACTGGGTAATCTAATAATCTGATACTGAAACTATGTGCCAAGAGTATGTAAGAATAGTTGATTGTTCAAACACTTTTGTGCCAATCTAGAATTGTCCGGTTAGTCCTGCTAAGACAATCTACTCTAGAGGCTAGGAAGTGATCATAGGCCCTTCTGATAAGTCCACAAATTGCCTAAAACAGAATCCAACCAAATGAACTAAATGTTCCCTTTGATCCAAATGCTTTGAGCCTAAATTAGACCATTTCTTTTTAAACCTCTAACTCATCTTCCCATAATCTACTATGTTGGCCCCGGTTCCTCTTTGGACATGTGCACCTCGACTTAGGCCAAAAGCCTAAGTTGAGGGTGGCTAATGTAAAAGGCAACTTCAATCTTGGCCCTGATCCGACATCGGGTATTGTGCACCTCAACCAATGGAAAACCCATAGGTTGAGGGTGGCTGTGAAAGAGAGAAACCTAAAGAAAAATGGGTATGAAAAAGAGTTTGATGTTGAAAAAGAGAAAAAGAAAAAGAGAGGAAAGGATATGACTCGTTGAAAACAAAAAAATTAAAAAAAATTAAAAAAATAAAGAGCTACAAAGTATAAAGTCACATCCATGGTTGAAGAAAATCAAAGGAAAGAAGGTAAAATGGTAGGATGTCAAAAATAGGGCAAAAATAGGTTGAAAGCCTAGTGTAATGTCAAGGAGGGCAGAAAGTCACTAAGAAGTACCCAAATGTACCACACCTGACCCTGAGCCTACGTTACAAGCCAAGAAAGTCTTATAGTGATCCTAGAATCTAGTTTGGAGAGTCTAAGCAGTGAAAATAAGGGCAAGCCTATGGTATTAAGCACTAACTGTACTTGAAGTTACTTCTGAGTGTGAGTGTTGAATGAATCCCTGTACTCAAATTCATATTTATTGTGTGAAAAAGGGATTTCGTTGGAAGTAAGGGCACTCGTTACATTGTTGGAAAGTTGGTACCTTGGTGATAGTAAAATAGTGTATGTTGTGTGTTGGTTGGTCGATCTTTGTCATGTTTTGATCCGCATGAATTATCTTGTCAAGTCTAAAACAACAGATTTTGCACCAGAAAAAAGAGTTGAGATAGAGATCCATAGATTACTTGTGCTTAAATTGCTTGCATCTATACGAGTGTCGTTTAGAGTCTTAGTTCATTGCTTGAGGACAAATAACGAATTTAAGTTGAGGGGGTTGATAGACCGTGAGATTACGATATTTTTAATACATTTCACTTAAGAGTTGTGTGTGTCTAGGGCCTTTTTGTATTGGTTATTATGTGTTTTTATCATGTTTTGCAGGAAAGATATTTAGGCACGGACGTAAAGACACACCTGAGAGAAATGCAGAATAAGGCATCTACGGAAGTGGTCTATGAACCGTAGGTCCATTGACACTCCGTAAATGGTGACCGTAGATCAGCAGGCAAGGCATGGAAGGCAAATCAGGGAAATCTGACCAAGTGTGGAACCACGGTGGCCATTGACGGTCCGTAGATTGATCTACGGATCGTACTGATGATCCGTAGAATGATACTGCAAGGGTTCCAGTACCTAATGTTTGAAGATTCTAAATGTGGAGCTACGGAGAGGGATTGACGGACCGTAGATCGATCTACTGTCCGTACTGCAGTTCCTTCGTTTGCTTCAGAGAAGCTGATTTTTGGAAGCTGGAAAATTTTCCAAGTCCTGGCTAACGGAAGTGACTCACGGACCGTAGATCCATTGACGGTCCGTGAGTCAGTCTTGTGGAATGAAGACGTGTGCCTGAACAAACTTTCCTTATTTTGTTTCTCTTTTAATTTAGGACTTGTTTTCTATAAATAGGGCATGTAAACCTCGTTTTTAGGGGTGACACATTATTACTTTAGTTCTATTTTGTGACTTGGGAGATTATTCTTGCAAACCTAGCAATTATTGATTTCTTAAGTTCGTTTTGAAGATTTTGGTGTTGCAATTCAAGTTGAATTTCTGGGTTTATTATTCTTCTTACGTGAGTTCATAATTCTTTCATCTAAAACAATGAATTGTGTTCATATGATTATGGGTAACTAAACTCCACAACTACGATTGTGGGAACCATGAGCGATTAACAAAGTATGAATAGTAACTAAGCAATTCTTGAATAGTGTTGTTACATGCATTGATAATTCGTTCATTTAAAAGTCTTTTTAACGAGTGTACGTGTTAGAACTCGCCTTGTTTCTACTTGCCGGACCAAGGAGGTAATCAACAATATAATAATTATCAACATAGATTCAGTATGATACTATTTAATAGGCTAGTGTCGATTGGTCCAAAGTAATACCTAAGCCAAACATCGATGTGATGTCTAATATGAGGTAAAGGTAAGGGTTAGTAAGTTATACACACGTAGCCGAACTTAGGTGCGGGGTGAAATTCTCTAGATGCCGGACTAAGGATTTAGAGATACCTAACTTATCACTTTGCATGTAATACACTAGAAAAGGATTCCTACTACTAGGATTATTGCGTTATGAGCTTGTGGGGAACACATATACCCTAGTTAATTCTCACATCTTGATAACAACCAAAATTGACTTTTATTTACTGATTACTTACTGACTTCTTACAATTTGTTTCACAAATCCCCCCCCCCCCAACTTTTTAAATCCTGTTTTCTAGAAGTAATTTGACTAAACGAACATAATTATTGGGTAAAGTCTAGTCTAAACCATTTTCCTCGTGGGATCGACCCCAACCTACAAGTTGGGTTCTTTACTTGATAACGATCGCTTATGTTTCTTTAGGGAGGTGTAATTTGAGCGTATCATGGGTCAATGTCGTCATTGACGAGACAATCGTAGAAAACCCCTCCACAAACCTTCTATAAGAACTAGCAAAACCCAAGAAACTTCACATATCAAAACACAATAGAGGTCTAAGACTACTATTAACCAAAATTTTCTTCTTAGGAGCTACTTGAATACCCTTACCAGAAACAATGTAAACCAGAAAATCCATGGACATTAACCAAACGCACATTTACTAAACTTTGCAAATAGTTGTTGGTCCCTGAGGACTTGCAACATAATCCTCAAAAGACCGGCATGCTTGTCCTCACTACGTGAGTAAATCAAAATGTCATCAATGAACACAATCACAAACATATCAAGGTATTTCCAAAACACTTTATTCATCAAATCCATAAATTCAACTAGATAATTCATCAAACAAAATGACATTACCAAAATTTCATAATGTTTATACCAAGTTGGAAAAGTTGTCTTGAGAATGTCATCTTCATTCACCCTCAATTGTGATAACCCGACCGAAGGTCGATCTTATAGAAGTAACTCGCTCCTTGGTGTTGATCAATCAAAACATCTACTTTTGGAAGAGGAAACTTATTCTTAATGGTAACCTTGTTCAATTTTATGTATTCAATACACATGCGAAGTGAACCATCTTTCTTAAGAACAAACAAAGCTGGAGCACCCCATGGAGAGATATGAAACCCGTATCCAAAAAATCTTTCAATTGCTTCTTCAAATCCTTACGTTCTGGTAGAGCCATATGGTAAGTAGGAATAGATATAGGTTCCGTATCAGGGAGAAGGTCGATATCGAATTCTATTTCCCTTTTGGGAGGAATACCAGGTAAATCATCGGGGTTTAAGAATCTTTATCTCCAACCCAAACAATTTGATATATGCAACCATTAGAAATCATTTTTGTAGATTTAAGACAAGAAATAAACTGACCCTTAGGCATAAACTTTCCCCTTTTTGACTCTAGGATGGGCTCATTTAGAAATTGAAACTTCACCATTCGGGTTATACAATCAACAAAAGCTTAACAAAAATAGAGCCTACTCATACCAATAATGACATCTAAATCTAGCATATCAAGCTCTACTAAGTCAACATGAGTCACTCAATGAGATAAGGAGAAAGGACAATTTCTATTGACTCTCTTAGCAACAATAGATTCACCAATAGGATTAGAGACAGAAAAAAGATCTAACAACACATTCAAAGAGAAATCAAGTCTCATAAAAACATATAGCGTCACAAAAGACAAGGTAGAACCGGGATCAACCAAAGCATAGAAATCATAATGAAGTCATTCAACATACCGATAACAACATTGGAAGAACCCTCTTGCTCATGATGAGTTTGAGGTACATAAAATTATTTTTTCTTTGGTACTTTTGAACCCAAACGACTAGGTTGAGTATGACTACCTTTTCGTCCCTTTGTTGTAAGTAATAAATAATCCCTTATCTTATGAACATGCATACCACAACCAAAGGAATTATTCGTACCGGCTAACCATTTACCATCATGCTTCCTTCCACACCTAACACAACTAGACAACGAAGATCCACCCTAAATTCCTCCTTGAGGCTTAGGGTTAGTCATCCTATATTTTTTGAACTTACGAGCCAGAAAATTGGAGGAACTTTGACCAGAAAACCTTCGTCAGAACCTAGAACAACAATGTCCATTAAGCCATAAATGTGAAAAGTCACTATCACCGCTCTTTGCTCTCATTGCGTTCCTAGACCTTACCTTAAGATTCTCATATTCAATTTCTTGAGCATGAATCATTAGATGAGAAATGTCTATTTCCTCGATAAGCATGGCAGTATGGCATTCCATAACTACCATTTTGGACACTACCGAATCAAACTTTCTCATCTTTGCCTTAGAATCACCAACAATAGTAGGAGCATATCTATCCAATTGTGTGAACTTCAAGGCATACTCCTTCACACTAATATTTCCTTGTCGAAGGTTAATAAATTCAAGTAACTTTTCCTACCTCATCTCAAGGGGAAATAACCTATCAAGGAAAGCAACCTTAAACTTCTCCCAATCGATAAGACCCACATCCACCACCCTCACTTCCTTCCATTGGTGAACAAAACTTGAGCAACACCTTTAAGTTGTTAAGCGGTCAATTCTGCCTATTCCATTGGTGTCACTCCCATTAACATCAAAACCTTATATACCTCATCAATGAACTCTTGAGGATCTTCCTCTATTTTGGAACCATGAAACTCCGGGGGATTCATTCTAGTGAAGTCCCTCACTATAGTTGTTGTCGTATCCATATTTGGGTTCACGGGGAGGACAACCTCCATATTGGCTTGGGCCATCATGGATTGAGCCAACACTTGAAAATAAGCCTAAAACTCTCCATTAGTCACCTGTTCAGCCAAAGAGTTGGCATGTACTAGAGGAGCTTATCGATGCATATTCTCACTAGCATTCTTTCTAACATATGCTCTTCGAAGGGCCATATCCTGAAAAGGATCGGATAAGGATTAAGAGAGATACATACTATTACATGACTTTTGATTGATCAAGAAGTGGAGTTTCCTAAATATCTTATAGCTTTTTCTTCATAAATATGGCGCGCTTCACACTTATTAACAATACTCTAATCAACCTTGCTAATGTGACATCCTAGACCCTCCCTAAATCTTTTTATAGGAATACCAAGTATGTCACAACCCAAAGTATACCCTAAGTGTAACATGAACTATAGAACCCCAAGAGGCCCTAGAAAGCCGCTTATCATACATCATACAAGATAATAGAAAAAAAAAGATTATAAAAGAAATAGTTTAATATCATGAAAGAGTTTTGACAAAGTGGAAGTCTAACATCAATCTCAAAAAGCCATTTATTACATCATAAGGAAAGTGATCGGGACGTACATAACATACAAATTTTGAAAACTAATGTAATGAAAGCAATAAGGGTGTCTCAATCCTAAGAACATGAGAACTCACCAATCCTTGAGTGTTAAAAATTCAACTAGCCACGAGTGTGAGAGGTAGAAATGTTGGACCTTATATTAGTAAAACAATGTAGGAAAAATTATGCATTAGTACATGGAATGTACTAAGTATGACGAAATGAAAAGACTTTACATGATATGCAATAACCAAGGTAAATCATAAGATAAAATGGTTAGAAAACATAATTCATAATAATGGTCAATGCAAGTTAAACATCTTTAAAATGCTTGTGAGTTACTTTCGAAAGTAACGCTAGTTCCTGATGAGTCAGAGATTTGGACTCATTTAGGGCTTTATTTATATAGATTTAGTTTCCTCAAATGCTTATTTTGTTCCATATCAAATGTAAAACCCTTGATTTACAAGTATATGGATTGAAGAACAAAGCAAGGACTCTTAATTTATAAAAACGAACAAAGTGAGCTGAAAGAATGAAGAAAGGCAAGTTGGGTGATCGCCAAGTCCACCTAACGAGTTGCCGAATGGCTACTTGACCGCCTAAAGTTCCAGTGTGTCATGTCTTGAAGGAAAGAACCAAGTTTGCAAGAGAAAGGAGCAGTTGGCGGATCATCGAGTGGTTCCGCGAAGCAGTGTCAGATCGCCCAAAGTTACAGACCTTGAGGATACTGAATGCCATGGTAGAAGAGCGATGGAAGTTACCAAAGGGAAGCTCGCCGAGTGGTTCGGCGAGCCTGATTTACTTCGCCGAGTGACTCTTCGCAACACAATTTTGGTGACTATAAATACATTTTTGAGCATTTAGTTTAGTATCTTAGCTAATATATTTTTAGTCTTTTATTAAGTTTTGAGCTCTGGAGACAGTTTTCTCTAATTTTTCCTAAGCTTTGAAGGATTAAAGTTTTTCAATTTTGAGAAATTGGAAGTTGTTCTTTGAGATTCTTCAAATTGGAGAATTGTAAGGACAAATCTACACTTACCCAGTTGATGGATAATCAATTTGGTAACTGTTTTTACCTTTTTATAATGTCTAGCTAAAACGCCAATTCTTGGGGTGTGATTATCTGATTATGGGCTAATTTAGCTTATGGGTATTGCTAATTGTTAGTTAAAATGTTATTTAGAAGTTAGTTCAATCATTAATTGTGGTTTAATTTAAGAATTGTAGTTGCAAATGCAGTTCTACCCTTGTTTTTTTGGGTTGCTCGAGAGAAAGGTTTTAAAACTAAACTTATTGATTGATGGTATGTGGGTATTAGGTTGACCTGGGTTCAGCTCGAGAGAGTGAATCCTAAACCCAATCCCAATCCCACACATTCAGCTCGAGAGAGTGAATGGACTAAGTTGTGGGTTGTTCTTGTTTTGCATGCTTGTTGATGTTCGAGAGAAATCAACTTGATTCGGGGTAAATTGTTCGAGAGAAAGTTTATCTCTTCTATAGCCTATCTTACTCACTAATAACTAGCTATTTCTAATAGTTGCAATTACCCACTTGTCTATATTACCTTTATTTGAATCAAGTCCCAAGAACCCGTCCCATTATTATTATTTTGTATTGTTTGCCACGGTTTGTAGTTGATAATTTCAAACCAAAACTCTCCATTTGACATTCGTGTCACCCCCTGATTTGAATGATATCTCTATTCGATAACTTTTATTCCTAGGACTTATTTGACCATGCTCATACTACTCAATTGAATCTTAAACACGTACAGCTCCCAGTTGGATTCGACCCCAACTCATTTAGTTGGTTTTTATACTGATTAACGACCATTGACGCTTAGAATTGTATGAAGTGTCTTTGAAATGATATTAATAAAAAATGGCGTCGCTGCCGGGGAGTGGTATTGTTTGACATTCTTTTGGAGAAGTTGAATTTTGTTCTTTTTAGTTGTAGTTGATTCTATTTACTTTTAGTTTTGGTTTTAGGTGTTACTTGTTGAACTGAGGAAATGAGCATGTCTTGTAGCAGCGGTAACCAAGTGGACCACCCTCCTGCAAAAATGATGATTCTTAGAGATAACATCCTAAATTTCAAGCAATTGGAGGGTGAGAGAATACATGAGTTGTGGCAGAGATTTAAGGCACTATTGCTGCAGTACCCAACTCACTGAATCCCAGATAAGATGTTACTGAACTGCTTCAATGGAGGTCTTGGTCCTGAGAACAGAGGAGTGGCTGACCAACTTACTCCGGGTGGTCTAATATGACAACCCTATGCAAAAGTATCCCAACTTCTAGATCACATGACTAAGACCAACAAGGAGATAGAGAAGGACCATGATTTGGCCACACTGTTGACTCAGTTGGATCTTGGCCAGAAAGATCATGGAATTTGAGGTACTGTACAAAAAGAAAGATAGGTGCATTCCTCCTCATGAGTGTAGAAAGTCGAAGGATTATGAGGGTGGACAAGTAGAAGAAATACACTCACTCATTTTCCATAAAGTCGAAGAACACGACAAAGTGTTGAAAGAAATAGAAGAGAATGTCTCAATGCTGAATCAGATGACTTCTTCTTATCCCATATATATTCAGCTATTGGAGACCCAAATAGGTCATATGTTGTCTCGTCTCTACCCTAGACAATATGGGGGATTACCTAGTGATACTATGGCAAACCCTAAGAATGAAGTTTAAGCAAGGGCTTACGTCATGACACGGCGTTAACTAAGGCGCTGCTTGGGAGGAAACCCAAGTTTTTATTCCTTTATTTGAATTTTCGAATAATGTGTGTTCATTGTGCAGGTTGAAGTGTAGAATGTGTTTGAAAAGTACAGGTTGGAGAGTAAAATGTCCAGTCGGTGACTGCCCAAAAAGGTCGGCGAGCCCGAATTAGACCGCCATTGGGCTCAGGAAAAATATCAGGTTGGAGCTTGTAAAACATAGCGGGTTCATGGACAAGTCGGTGACTCACCGAACAGGTCAGTGAGCCCGACTTTGTCCATCGTTTGGACCCCTATATTAACTGGAGGTCCTGTAAAACTTGGCGAGGTAAGTATTCACTCTGCGTGTCACTGAGTGGTTCGGTAAGAAAAAAAATATCGCTGAAAAGGTGTGAACTGGACGGTTTTTAAAAGGCCAAAGGTTTAAATTTTCAAACTCTTTCACATTCCCTCACTTTTTAACTTCATAATCACACCCGCACTCTATATTTGCTATATTTTTGCTTTTTACCATTTTTTGGTCGTCGATCTCATGTTCGGAATTGGATGTTTTTCTGCCTAGCTTTAAAAATTCATCTTTCCGCATAATTGTTGAACTCATTTGCAATTGTGTAATTCTTATTGATGTGTGTTGGGCCTCTCTTAAATCATGTTTTTGTGTTAAGTTTCCTATTTTAGTTTCGATTTCGTGCCTAAATTGCCTAAATTGTTGATTCCCTGATTTTTGTGCTTTAAAATTGATTGTAATCTTGTGGGTTATGCTTAATTGTTGTTGAGTCTAGTCGGGTGAAGTCTGAGTAACCCAAATTGTGCTAAATGACGTGATTTTCCCAATGATGGAGCATTTGACGTTATTCTTAAGGGCTAAAGTCATCAAATGACCAATTTTGGCTAAATCGGGGGAAGTCTGAGTACCCCGGTGGCATGGGTCAACTAGTTCTAAGCCTAATTGAGTGTGTGTTGTTTGATTTTGTTTTCGGGGGATGCGGGTTTGATTTTTGGAGTTGGGGTTGAAAATAGGCACGTTGGGCATTTTGGCGAGCTGGGTCGAGCTCGCCGAACCACTTGGCGGTTTGCCAAAATCACCCTTGACCTCCTTTAATTTCATGGAAATATTGAGTTTGGGTTTTGTAACTTTCGATAAGAAGCCTGAGCTCACCGAGTTCACTGGCGACTCACCAAAAGTCTCATTTGATCAGCCTTTCTATGCCTCTAACCTCTAAAATACATTGTAACTTTCGGCAGACTAGTTTGTGCTCGCCGAATGAGGTCAGCAATTCATCAAAAGGCCTTTCCCATCGCTGACATGCCATTTTTCTGGGAAATTTTTTAGCTAGTCCTTTCGGCGAACCTGATCTGGATCGCCTAGGAGACTCGGTGACTCGCCGATCAGTTCGGCGAGTCTGTCTGCAACATGATTTCTGCATTTTTCTTGGATTGATTCTAACTCTTTTTGGTGTGTTTAACAGATTTGGCTAAACCAAAAGTAGAAGGTTGAGACATGCCACCCCGCAAGAGGGCAAAAGGATTACCATAAATAAGGATGCAGCTGCATCCCAGGCAAAGGCATCTAAACTTCTTACCACAAGTGGGATGGGCAAAGGGAATATCAAGGCACCTGCTCCTGCGTCAACGGAGGTCAGCTCCGATAGTGACGGAATACACGCCCCTCACCTCACCACTTCTAAGAGTGACGGTGAGCACCAGGATCCTCAGGCTACCATTGTTTAGCCTGAGGATGATGAGCTACTGATAGCCCGGAGTGCTGAACTGTGCTCCAAAAGTAAGCATGATCTGTCTAGGATTCGGGTATCCCAAGCTGCTACTCCTCCTCCTGTTCCAGACTAGGCTATGGTCCCAGCACCTGCACATGGTCCTCCTCCTCGGTCTATGAACAAGTTCTAGATATTCACTAGACCCCGTGGACTTTTCATTCCAAATTGGGTCCGGGAATTCTACACTGCCTATGGAGCTCTAGTACCACAAGGGATAGTGCCACAAGGGAAGAAGCAGACCGCTAAATTCAAGTCGGTAGATTATGTGGTTGTCAGGGGCAAGAAACGGAAGTGTGATAGTGATGTTATCAATGCAGTTCTGGAGTGTAAAAAAGATATTGAGGATGACTGTCAATACATGATCAAGAGAAAATCGTTGTAGAGTATGAAAAAATGGTTGGCCCCTCTGTTATCTGATGGTACTCCCAAGTGGATCGAGGCTAGAGCACCCATAGAAAATAAAGACCTCAATGTAGCAGTGAGGTACTAGTTTGGCTTCATCAGCAGTTCTATCATGCCATCCCAGAATAAGTCCATTCTCCACCACGCAAAAGCATCCTGTCTTGGTTGCATCATTGATGGGACAAGGTTATATTTAGGTATGATCATTGGCCAAGAAATGGCCATGAGGGCCAAGCAGAGTCATACTTCCCTTCCTTTTCTGGTGCTAATCACTGAGTTGTGCATACAAGCCTGAGTGCTCTTTGATGCGAAGAAGGATTTGGAAGTGACTCCCACCTCCTGTACCGACATTCAACGGATTGAGGCTGAGTACCTACAAAATGAGGCTAAGAAGAAAAAGGCAGCCCCGGTGGACGTCTCCCCGGTTGTTGATACTGATACAGTACCTGCAGAGGCAGTATGGCCTACTCTGGCCCCTGGGCCTTCAAGTATATCTAGTGTTGTCCTTTTTGTGACTCTCAGTTCCTCTACAGCTCCCCTACCTCCTAGGTCTGTTGCTGCTTCCCGACTTCTACTCACCCAGGTTGCGATACTACGGATGGGGCATCTAGCCCATTCTGCTAATAGACGTACCTCAAGGCTTGAGGCCACAGTTCCTGGAATGATTGAAAGGGCCATTACTACTGTTGTGACACCCCTTATTGCATTTATTGATGCCCTTGTGGCACGAATAACGGTGTGTGAGTGAGGCTAGGGGGCCACTGATGAGGTGACGACTTTAAAGGCCGCAATTGCTGAGCTGAGGAAGGACGTGGACCAGCTGAAGTCCACAGATATGTCCATGATTTTTGGGACATTGGAGATCCCCGACATGCCAGCATATATGGATGAGCCTCCGGCTACCACCAAAGATGAGGTTCGAGTTGAGGAGGTGGTTGATATGGCGTCCGAGCTTGAAACTGATGAGGAGCAGCTTGGTGTCAATGAGGAGGTTACTTATGAGGGCCTTACAGAGGTTGAGGAGGCTATGGTTGATTCAACTGTGCAGATTTCATTGGCACATATACCCATGGTTGAATCTAGTGGAGCGACTGCTGATGTTACACCAGCCACTGATGCCCAGGATCAGAGTGTTGCACTAGGCACTGATGCCCCGACAGATGGAGCAACTATGTAGACAGGACCTTTCCTTACCTCCCTCTCTATCATTTTTATTGACTTTTTATTATTTTGTTGCATTTGAGGACAACTACATTTTTTTGTTTGTGGTGAGGTGAGGTATTTCCATACCTACCTCTTGTGACTACATCTTTTGTATATATTATTCGATTTTTGTGTTTAAATTGTGTTTTGATATTTTTTGTGGATGTTTGAGCTTGTGGCTCCTTATTATATTTCAAATGGTTTTTGACCCTTCTGAAAAACTTTTGCCACCTCTTGTGTGTCATAGTGCTCTTACTCAAACAAAAAATAATGCATGGCTACAATGAGGCCAAATGAAGTTGCGTAGACAATATGTGGATTTTTTTCATCTCTTTGTGACTAGCCGATTATCGAATGATCTCTTGTGATGAACATTGCACACTAGCGAAAGTGTGGAGTCTTGTTTGATAGTGGTGTCAATTCCTTGTATAATGAGCTTATCGTGAACCTTGTGTGATGACACCTAGAATTTGCCTTATTGGTTCGGTTGACTAAGTGATGCAAGCTCTTTAAATGATCTTAGGCAACAATTTGGAAAAGTGAAACAATTTGACAATATACCTCTTTTGTGGCCAACCTTGTGAGTGTGTGAACTTTGCTTGAGCCCCTTTTAAGCCTTACCCTTTTCTTGGAAGAAACTTGATGTAATTGTAACCCCTTTTTATCCATTCACCCATAATCCTCATGAAGTGTGGTTTGTTTGAATAGAAAACTTAGGCCAAAAGCCTAAGTCGGGGGTGCGGTGAAAAGAGGAGGAAAGTCAAGAAGTGTGAAGAAGTACCCCTTTATCCATGGTTTTGAAAAAGATGGAACCCCTCCATACAAAAAAATAAAGAAGAACGAAAAGAAAAAGAATGAAAAAGTTGTGAAATAAAATGGTGAAAGAGCAAAAGAAATGCGGTGTCCGATATTCCATGAGAACTTTTGAACTTGAGTTTTACTTGAGGACAAGCAAAAGTTTAAGTTTGACGTGTTGATGAGTCCGACATTTGGACTCATTTAGGGATTTATTTATATAGATTTAGTGTCCTCAAATACTTATTTTTGTGCTAATAACTGATGTAAAACACTTGATTTCTAGATATATGGATTGAAGAACAAAGCAAGGACACTAATTTGCCAAAAGGAACAAAGCGAGGTGAAAGAATGAAGAAAGGCAAGCCTGGTGATCGCCAAGTCCACTTGGCGAGTCGCCGAATGGCTACTTGACATCCTAAAGTTCCAGTGTGCCAAGCCCTGAAGGAAAGAACCAAGTTGGCGAGAGAAAGGAGCAGTCGGAGGATTGCCGAGCGGTTCCGCGATGCAGTGTTATATCGCCCAAAGTTATAGACCTTGAGGATATTGAATGCCAAGGCAGAAGGGCGATAGAAGTGACCAAAGGGCAGCTTACCGAGTGGTTTGGCGAGCCCAACTTACTTTACCGAGTGACTCTTCACTGCATATTTGTGGTGACTATAAATACATTTTTGAACATTTAGTTTAGTACCTTAGCTCATATATTTTTAGTCTTTTATTAAGTTTTGAGCTTTGGAGACAGTTTTCTCTAGTTTTTCCTAAGCTTTGAAAGATTGAAGTTTTTCACTTTTGAGAAATTGGAAGTGGGTCTTTGAGATTCTTCAAATTGGAGCATTGTAAGGACGAATCTACACTTACCCAGTTAATGGATAATCAATTTGGTAACTATTTTTACCTTTTTAGTCTAGCTAAATCCCAAATTCTTGGGGTGTGATTATGTGATTATGGGCTGATTTACCTTATGGGTATTGCTAATTGTTAGTTTAAATGCTATTTAGAAGTGAGTTCAATCATTAATTGGGGTTTAATTTAAGAATTGTAGTTGCAAATGCAGTTCTACCCTTGTGTTTTTGGCTTGCTCGAGAGAGAGGTTTTAAAACTAAACTTATTGATTGATGGTCTGTGGGTATTGGGTTGACATAAGTTCAACTCGAGAAAGTCAATCCTAAACCCAATACCACACTTTTAGCTTGAGAGAGTGAATGGACTAAGGTGTGGGTTGTTCTTATTTTGCATGCTTGTTGATGTTCGAGAGAAATCAACTTGATTCGGGGTAAATTGTTTGAGAGAAAGTTTATCTCCTCTGTAGCGTAGCTTACTCACTAATATCTAGCTATTTCTAATAGTTGCAATTACCCATTTGTCTATTTTAGCCTATAATCGAATCACATCCCAAGAACCTGTCTCATTATTATTATTTTGTATTGTTTACCACTGTTTGTAGTTGATAATTTCAAACCAAAACCCCCCATTTGACATTCATGTCACCCCCTGATTTGAAAGATGTCTTTATTCGATAAATTTTATTCCTATGACTGATTTGACCATGTTCATACTGCTCAATTGAATATGTAACACGTACCGCTCCCTGTGGGATTCGACGCCAACTCATTTAGTTGGGTTTTATACTGATTAAGGACCTTTGACGCTTAGAATTGGATGAAGTGTCTTTGAAACTATATTAATCAGTTCATTATTGTGGGAAGTGTACCATATTACCGACATAGACTATATAAGCTATAAAATGTATTCCAGTGTATAACCTACACCGAAATGAGATATACTTACTTGCCAAGGTAAGAACCATACATTTTAGATAAAGTGAATCCACTAGTGAATCTCTATCTAACGCAATCTTATGGTGGCACATAGTTGTGGGATAAGGAGATTGCTAGTATAAACCCGACCTCTACTAATGGCATAGGTTCCATCTCAACATCCTCTCAGTACTGTATATAAATCCCACAAAATTTTCATTACTCATATTCATCTTATAATTATCCATGGAAAAGTACAATTAAGAAACCAATCCAAGCTAGAATTAGAATATTAAGTCCTTAATCTTGATTCAATTTAGGTGAGATACCTTTCAACCTTATACATCCTTGTGTGACAAAATCTTTCATAATCAATAACATACTGATACTTTGCCCTCAACGAATCCTCAAATCAGTTACATCAATTTCATATAAGAACATGCATGTCTTCATAGATTTATCTTTCATAGTTCATAAGCTTAATCATGTGTTCATAGTGTAAAATTTATGGATCATGCATGGGTTCTTATGTATTCAAGTCAAAAGCATGTAATTACTTAAATTCATTCATAAATAGATAAAAAAAACAATCAACTGGATCATAATTTAAAAGAACCCGTGAAGATTGCATAAAACCCTAACTTGAATTGAGAATCTATCTTTACAAAATTAGAGATTTTAGGAACATTATGGAGGAATGGACTTCATAGGTGAATACTAACCTACCTTGGAGTTAAAATCCCAATTGTAATAGTGATATTGAGATCTTGGTGCTTGAAACCCTAGATTGTTCTTCCCTGAGTTTGAGGGAATTTAAAAGGGGTGAACTTTGAGCGAAATTAGGGATTTAGGTGAATTATTGTAAAGGGGTTGTTTTAGGACTTAAGCAGTATTTAAAGGGCTTCATATTAGGACAAAAATGACTTAGTTAAGGCTTAAAATTGTTCGGAAAAGTTCCAAAATCCCTTGAATTATAACTTCCAAAGCCCTTCTACGGAAAGGACCTATAGTATGTAGGTATTTTACTAATATTCCTGGTCAACTGTAGAAATGATAAGAGACCCTAAATTTTTACCATCATTTAACAGACATAGTCTTGGGCTCAAAGGTCTATCTACGGACCATATAGACCAACCATAAAAACCAAAATTTGGCCTTAAAATTTCACTATGTGTGGGAGCTACCCACAAGACCTATCATTGACTTGAAGATAAGTTGAAGGACCTTACTGGTGAACCATAAAAGAAGTATTGGGACTTGATTTTAGAAATTTCTTTTCTCCCTTTCGAAGGATGTCATCTACGGCTCTTAGAATTTTCTACGGTTCGAAGATGGGACATGTAGAACCAGTTTACAGTCAAAAAAAATTCTTTCTTTCTTTTCCAAATCTGAGGTGTTACATTTGCTTCACGTAACTCTTTGCTATAAATGCAACTCTTCCCCTACATTTTCTCTCAACTAAATAACTTGTTCAAATATATTTGTATTATATTTTTATATGTAAAAACAATAAATGACCCCAAAATAAAAATGTATGGGGGTAAAAACATCGAAAATCACAATGAAAGTGAATGGAGGTTTTGGAAAATAAGGGAGTTATCAATGAGTTTCGAAAGAGGCGTAGGGGGAGATACTGCGCAAAAATAAGGGATTCGTGGAAAATAATTGGTGTTTTTCTAGGTGTGTTTGATACCGTGGTGGAGGCGGTGGAAGTGTATGATTCAACCGCAATTATGTTTTGACGGTGAAAGTAAAAACAAATTTTCTAATTCTGGTGCCGCTGGTGAATTGACCTCCAAGTTAAAATAGTATTGTTGAGTCATCGAATGCGGTGCTAGCGGTCAAGGTTGTTGTGTAACGACCCGAACCGTCGTTACTTATAAAGGGAAAAATGTCGTGAGTAACTGGACCCACTGTCCCACCAAAGCAGGATGATGCCACTACGGTGGTGATTCCCCAACGGGATGGGAGCGCAAGAGTGGGATGGTTGGAGGGAAGAACTTAATGATGTGAAGTTTTATTTCCTCTTTTTACCGTAAGTACTAAAAAGAGGCGAGGATCACCCCAGAAACCCTCAAAAGGCTGCTCTAGGCTTGGGAAGGAAGGAGAAATAGATTTCTAGCTCAAGGTTGACGACATCTCATTGATTCCCGACCAAAATCCATTGTCTCACTATTCAGAAGCCAGGATTGGAGCTACAATCCCTCTACAGTTTCTTGGCACCCAGGTAGGCTAGGTTTACTTACTTAAGTAGTAGTAAATTCATGTTCACTACGTAATATATTACTAATTGACAGTAGAATTCATATTTAGGCCATCGGGCAGGGAAAAGGGACGGTTGTACATGTAATCCTAATTGTTAAATATGATGTGTATCGTGGGGGGGAAGCCTCATCTTGTGAACTAGGGTAGGTGATGGTTCAACTCCTTGTTTGTGTTATTTATGCTTCTTGATATCTCAATTGTATGCATGAATGTATGTGATTAGAGAAACATAAATCTAACCTAATTAAATGACTAAGTATGGACAATTACATACCATGAACCTGTTACTTGACTGCGTGACTATGTGAACTGTTCATTATGGGTGTGATTGTGACTGTGGTTGTATTGATTGGACCGGATGTCACGTTCTGACAAATATATTGGATCGGGTGTCACGCTCCGATACATATATTGGATAGGATGTCACGTTCCGATACACTAACATTTTGGGTGTGGGTTCCGTAGAGGACCATTTGTTATTACTACATTCATATCTACCTGTCATTGATATTGGGAATTGTATATTGCTCCTAAAATGATGATTGATTATGCATCTCGATATATGAGCATTTATTGTGTTGTGGTTACTTGCTTATATCTCGTTTACTGGAATTAACTGTGAATTATCATACCCAATCTATATGTTATCTCGGAAGTGGAGATTGAGGGTCCAGGTGTTACTATTGTTTATTTTTAGAGAGGTGGTTTGTGTTCTTAAATAATGACAAGTAGGGTAGTGTTCATGGTGCAAAAACTAGTTAGGTCCTACCTTGGGAAGGGGATTCGTGTTCGAAACGGTTAGCGAGCCTTGATAAAGTATATTATGTGGTCAAAGGCTGAATTGTGATGCAGAAGAAATGAGGGCGTGTCGTGAGTGGTTTTATTCGGGAACTCCTCTATGACATAGAAGGATTAAGCTATGATCAATAACAGTGAGAGCAGGGTAATAGAGTAGGGAGTTAGAGTCAAGTGTACTAGAGTGTTTAACGTATATAGGAATGGTAAAGACAGGAGAATAAAAGTTGAGGGTGTACTTTCTTGTTGCATGTTTGTTGCTGGTTGATTTCATTATATTATGTGGTGGGAATCAGGTTGACCAATAATGCCTACCAGTACGTGTTGTTTGTACTGATACTACTCTTGATATGCCATTTGGCATAGTCTTGTTGCAAGGTCAATAATGTTTCATAGGTGAAGACAAAGACAATCTCCAATAGCTTCTACTATTTCTTCCCTGTGGTGGGAGTTGTGCCATTAGTTACTTTATTCTATACCCTATAATCATAGAATCTCTTGTACCTGTTTAGACTAGATCCCTGGGGAGTTATTTATTTTAAAATTTTAACTTTGGATTGTCTAAACTCTTGATTATGTAAAAATCTCATGAATTTCCTTTATCTCATGTTTTCTTAATCTTCCGTATGTTTTGACCATTTGGGGATCAAGGGTCCTCCTAATTAGGTGTTACAGTAGGTGCCCGTACAGCCCGGTGGGTTGGGTCTTGACAAATTGGTATTAGAACCCAAGTTATTGGTCTCCCAGTAGGAAGCTATGAACCATTCTAGGAAGTCGTTCCATTTCTTCTCTCTTTCTGTGCAGGTTGTCGCTGGTGGTATGGGTTGAGTGGAATTGGTATCTTCATATTCCTATTGGTATCTCAACAAAGCGAACTGGATGCCATAGTTGCAGTTGAAGGGACACAACCAAGGTAAATTGGAACCAAAAAAGGTTACAATTGGTATCTGGTCTTAGTGGCTGTATAAATTCATGGATGATAAACTAATGGTTATCCATGAAGCGAATTAAGTTAATAATTTTTACTTGTCATTGTGATGTAGCTTGAAATTGTGATTATGTGCATAGTGTTGTCTGAATAACTGTTGGTGTGTGAAGGTACTTGCTTGAATTCTATGATGTGATTATGTACATAGTGTTGTCTGAATTACTGTTGTTGTATGAGTGTACTTGCTTGAATTCTATGACGTGTTTATGTGCACAGTGTTTCCTGTCTAGATTTCGATGTGTGAAGTTTACCTCCCTAAATGTTTGAAATTATGTGAGTTATGATTGCTTGGGTTTTAGTGAACTTGTTATCAGAGAGAGACTCATCACTTGATTATGTGCAAAGGTCTAGAGATAAACTACGATGTGATTCATAAACAAATCATTGACGTGTGACATGATATACTTATAAGAGGGAATGCAACTTTTAGTTGTGCATAGACTTACCATTGATAAAGAGGGTAAGGGAAAAGAATGACTTGTGATTGTAGGGAAACTCCAGTTTCAGGACAGTCGGGATTGATCAGGAACCATGTAAGAAAAAAGGGTTATTATTGCATAATAGTGGAATTTGTTGTTATGAAAGGTTCCCTTGACCTTTTTTGAAACCGATTATAAACCGTGTGATTAATAGGCATATTCTTAGTATGTGCATGCTTGTTGTGTTAAATTAGTGGGAAAAGGTTCTGGTGTGTATATCGTTGGTTTGACCTCGGGGTGTACAACGCATATCTTAGCTAAGAGGGTTATCCTAAATGTTTAATTATTGCCCTAGGAGTCAATGAAAAACTCTATAAACGGGGAGAACCCCCAAGAAGTGGTCTTGGAGACTGACCCCGTCAGGGCCGCTATCGCCCAGGGTGGGACAGCCAAAGCGGAATGTCTCCTACCAGAGTGGGACAGGGCGAGACAGAATCTCATCCCTGTTTTCCCTTGTTTCGCCTATGGAATCCAAATCGTGCATGGTCTAATTTCTGCAATCCAATCACTACTCATCAATAGAACAATGAGTTATAATCAGCAAGCATTTGATTATGTCTATGAAAATAGCAAAACGAGCATCCATGTGCTTACAAAAACTTATGGAAAAGCAAAAAAGGAAGTAGAAATATTGCTTGTTACATACCCAAGCGGGGCAAACCAAATCAAGGTCCATGGGGAAGGGGAGTGTTATCATCTGAAATCTAGGTCCTCCGGGGCTACCTCACCAGTCCACGCCTCGCTCAACCAGCAGAACTCTTGAAAGTCCTCTGGCTCGAGCCTAGAAAGCTCTCGTTGGGGGACGACGCAATAGAAAATGATCTTAATGGCCTTCCACATCCGGCCCATCAAACGGTCCCTCTCTAGATTCTTCTTCTTCTCCCATCGCAGCTGGTGGCAGATCATCTCAACCTCGAGGGCAGTGGAGGGTGGAACTGGAGTCGAGGTTCTAGCATAGGAGCCTCCCAGTCTCCTTCGAACGGCCGCTAGGTCCTCTTCTACATGAACGCCTGACAGTGGGGGCTGAGACTGGGAGCTGAGACTGGGTAGGAGGGGCCTCGTTGGGCTCATCATCATCCTCTCCCTCGTCACCCACCTCAACCGCTGATCTACTATTGCCGGCCTTTTCCGCCTATCTTTTCTTTTTTCCCGGGGTGGAGGGTTGCCTGATCAAAGAGGATGAAAAGGGGGAATCGTAGGAAGTACCTCATTAGTGTCCAAGAGTGGCACCCCGCCCGCCAGCACATTAATGTCACTAGTCCAGGTAGGAAGAATGCCTTCTCGTTTCTTCTATCGAACATCTTCAACTCGGACACGATCTATGCCTCCATATTCAGCCTAATACCCTGTACAACGCAAGCCACCACTAGAGCCTGAGGGAAGGTCACATCTCTGCGGTTTGCCTGATGGGCGGATCCTCTTAGATACCAGGTGCAGCCATTTATCTGTATCCGATGACCAGTGATTACTGGTGGTTCCCTCCGTTGTAGCCTAGTGAACCCGTTATCGGCACACAACCTCGACTAGTGTGTCCCATAACCAACCCAAATTTATCTCCCTCAGTCTGGACTCGTACTTTGAATTGGAGACCTCCGGCACCTCGAGCACCGCATTGATGAACTGAGTCCTCAAAGGGATGTCGACTCCTCGGATGTGGATGGTAGGGTGAAGATCATCCCAGCGGACAATAGTGAGTAGGGCATTGAACTCCCTCACCCAGCCTGAGCTTGCAGTAGAGGTAGTCTCTGTCAGCGGACCCCAACTAAACTCTATCAGTCAGGCATGAAGGCGAGTTGTTTCTCCGCTAAGCCCACCAGGTGGAAACCCCTCTTGTACAAAAATTTGGTGTTCCAGTAATCATGGTGCCTCTCCCGACTTGCAGCATCAAGGAACCGGACAAAGGGAAAGTTTTCTTCATTGATTCCAGCCATGGGTAAACAAGCCTGCCAAAAAAAATTCAAAAAATGTTCATGTTAGAACTCTGTGGAATTAGTCAATCCCTGGCAAAGGAAAGGAAAAATTTCTATTTGAAATGGAAAGCGGACACTATTCCACAGGATCCCGCCTAAGCGGCCAGGATTCCGCCAGAGCGGCCTCACAATAGTGGGATTGGGGCCACCAGAGCGGCCTTTATCTGGGTCAAACTTCAGGGGGTGATCATAGCACCCCTTCACCCCAAAACTTCGTTCTTAGCAAAATTTTCACCAGATCAGTGTTTTGATAGTACCCTAGTACCTAAATATGCGAAGACCCTAGCATTTCAAGTTTTCCACCAAGAACACTATTTAACTTCCCCCACCCATTTTGGAACTGTTTCTGACATATTATCTCTAAATCCTTACGCTCAGAGCGTTGTGGAGACATTTTGAATGTAAGGGAAGTGTCCATGCTACGTTATTCTTATCAAATCAAGCAATCTATGTAAAAAATTTAAAAACTACCCCCAGTCCATTCTACTTAACTGATTATTTTCATGCACTCGTTGTTAACCAAGTATTGAAGTAATTAGAGTAGGGAGCAAGAGCATTACCTTAAGATTGACGTTCGAAGTAAAGGAATCGAGAGAGTATTTGGAGTTTTGGGGTGGGTATAGGAGGAAATGGGGAAACCATACCCCTTTCCCCCTCTAATTTGGTCCAAACCTTCCGCCACAGCGGGAGGGTCCCACCACAGCAGCCCCGCCATAGAGGGAACCCTGTCGCTCAGGTGGGGTCAGGCTAGGATAATTGGTGCGTCTCTCTTCCTCCGTGTATTGCCTCATTTCCCTAGTCGGTTCTCTGGGTAAGATCCTTTCGTGCTTAAACCTTGCAAACTGCTATCTTTGTTGTTCCATGACGGGTCTATCTGTTAGTTTGGAAGTACTCCAAATTGGCTCATGCTTACTCTTCCGCTTATCGCTCGGGGATGAAAGAAGGGTAAATTGGTATCTATTGTAACGACCCGAACCGTCATTACTTATGAAGGGTAAAATGTCGTGAGTAACTAGACCGCACTATCCCACTAGAGCGGGATGATGCCGCTACGGTGGCAGCACTCCAGCGGGATAGGAGCGCCAGAGAAGGATTGTCGGAGGGCGGAGCTTAATGACACAAAGTCTTATTTCCTCCTTTTTCCATAAGTGCCAAAAAGACGCGAGGGTCACCCTAGAAACCCTCAAAAGGCTGCTCTACGCTTGGTAAGAAAGGATAAATAGATTTCTAGCGCAAAGTTGACGACAACTCGCTGATTCCCGACGAAGATCCACTGTCTCGTTGTGCGGAAGCCAGGATTGGAGCTACATTCCCTGTGCAACTTCTTGGCTCCCCGGTAGGCTAGGTTTACTTACTTGAATAGTCGTAAATTTGTGCTCACTGCGAATATATTGCTAATTGACAGTATAATTCATGTGTAGGCCTTTGGGCATGGAAAAAGGGATAGTTGTACATATACTCCTAGTTGTTAAATATGATGTATGTCGTGGGGGGGGGGGGGGGGGAAGCCTTGACTTATGAACTTGGGGTAGGTAACGGTTTGACTTCTCATTTGTGTTATATATGCTTATTAATTGCTCAATTATTTGCATGCATGTATGTGAATAGAGAAACATGAATCGAACCTAATGAAATGACTAAGTATCGACAATTACATGCCATGAACCTGTTACTTGACTTTGTGACTATGTGAACTATTCATTATGGGTGTGATTGTGACTGTGGTTATGCTGACTTGACCAGGTGTCACGATCTGATACATATATTGGATCGGGTGTTACATTTTGACACATCTATTGGACCAGATGTCACGTTTCGACACATATATATTGGATTGGGTGTCACCTTCCGACACACTAATAGTTTGGGTGTGGGTTCCATGAGAGGACCATTTGTTACTACTACATTCATATCTACCTGTCATTGATATTGGGAAATTGTATATTGCTCCTAAAATGATGAATTATTATGCATCTCGGTATAGTAGTGTTTATTGTGTTATGGTTACTTGCTTATGTCTCGTTTACTGGAATTAACTGTGAATGATCATGACCAATCTGTATGTTGTCTGGTAAGTAGAGATCAAGGGTCCAGGTGTTATTATCGGCTATTTTTAGAGAGGATGTCTTTGTTCTTAAATAATGAGATGTGGGGTAGTGTTCATGGTGCAAAAACTAGTTAGGTCCTACCTTGGGAAGGGGATTCGTATTTGGAACGGTTAGCGAGCGTTGATAGAGTATACTATGTTGTCAAGGGATGAATTGTGATGTAGAAGAAGTAAGGGAATGTGGTGAGTAGTTGGCTGGGTTGGTAGTGGTTGTACTCGAGAACTCCTCTATGAGATAGAAGGGTTAAGTTATGATCAAGAACAGACTGAGCAGGGTGATAGCGTGGGGGGTTATATTCAAGTGTACTAGTACGTTTAAGGTATACGGGAATGGTAAAGGCATGAGGATAAAGGTTGAGCGGTGTACTTTCTTATTGCATATTTCCTGTTGGTTGTTTCTTCATATTATGTGGTGGACATCCAGTTGACCAATGACTCCTACAGTATGTGTTGTTTGTACTGGTACTAATCTTGCTATTCCATTTGGCATAGTCTGGTTGCAAGGTCAGTGATGTTTCATAGGTGAAGATGAAGACAATCTCCAACAGCTTCTACTCTTTCTTCCCTGTGGTGGGATCTGTTTCATTAGTTACTTATTTTATACCCTGTAATATTAAAAGCTCTTGTACTTGTTTAGACTAGATCCCTAGGGGCGTTATGTAACACCTCGAAAAAACCAAACTTAGAAATGCAACAGAAAATCACTTGAACCAGTGAACCACGACAAGATTCACGGACCGTGAAAGGGACCACGATCCGTTGACCTGCCCATGGTTCGCTCACCTGTGCTGCAGAGGTGGACCATGGAGCCCTTCATGGGATGTGTACCACCTCACGAGCCGTATTGGTGCTCGTGGGAGCCAGGCAGAGTTCACCAGGCCCAGACGTCAGACCACGGGACCCTTCACGGGCCGTGGTCCTGACGACGGACCATGGTGGTGCCCGTGAAAGGTCAACCTCAGAACTAGTAACCATTAGACCAAGGACCATGACCAGCTTGACGGTCCTTAATCCCTTTGACGGTCCGTCAGAGGGACCGTGGTCGGCTGCGTTAGACTTTTAAGTCAGGGGTCATTTGGTCTTTTATCCTATGCGTTGGACACCTAAACTACGTAGTTTTGGTCAACTTAAGACTAGTAACTTAATTAGAACCTACCCTAATCGATCATTCACCTAAATTCATCGATCTTAGAGCAAGAGAGGAGGAAAGAGGCAACCCAAACCCCTCCAAGAACGCAGCAAGTTCTTGTTAGTTCTAGCCCCGAAATCAAAAGATTTCTACATGAATTTCATCACCAGGTATGTGGGATTTCACTAGTGGGTTCCTTTCACCCATTAGGTCCCTAGAATTCATCCATCTTTTTTATTCTCTATACCATGTTTAGACCTAGGGTTTCTAGAATTTCATATTATTGTTGTGATTCAGCTGTTAGACGAATCCAAATCGGATTATCATGTTTTTGAGAAATTGTTGCTTAACTTCTTGCATAAAACTTAGAACCCTAGTTGTGTAGATTCGTTTAGTTCATGAATTACACTTGCTAGGTCAGTTTATTCAGTTATACATGCCCCAGTTAAGAATGATTCATTATCAGTATATTAATGTTGCATTTTCAGTTAGCATGTCAGTATTTTTGAGCTATTCAGTATTACAGAGTTCAGTTATAATGTGTTACTTACATAATTAGTTAGGAGCAGGCCTAATACCGTGTTGGACTAGGGTCAGTCACCCTCATAGTCCCAGAACTACGTGCCCCCGTAGGTAAGTTCCCTTTGTGGCATTATACTTAGTGATCACGCCAGTCCTGCCTCTATATCTTTGGCAAGGTATATTGGGTCCTCTCGATGAGGTGTATACATCGGACTCCACATTTAGCTCATGTGGTTTTACGTCGGTTATTAGTATCTCCCACAGTCAGATTCTAGTGTATTGACCAGGTTATTAGTTGCAGCCCAATATTCAGTTTTAGTATGTTACGAACTTGGTCATTGCATTCAGTTTAGTTCATATTCAACATGTTTAGTATATTCTTTACATTCATCTTATATCATTGATTAGTATGCTCTATTTCAGTTATGTTATGTTGTTCATCTTTATCCTATCATGCATGCTCAGTACCCTTCAAGTACAGACGCATACTTTGCGCTACATCTTCTCGTGATGTAGGTTCAGGTCCTCAGCATCCAGATCGCACATAGATCTGATCCCAATCTCCATTTCAGCAGCTTCAGTGGTGAGTCCTCATATTTCGAGGACAATAGACATGTTTCTATATTTAGTCTTTCCATTTCAGTTTTCGGTATTTGCTAGAGTTAGCTGGGGGCATGTCACAGCATCTCTAGTCACTTATAGGTTTATTTCAGACATAGACAAATTCAGCTTTAGTATTTGAGTTTTAGGTCAGAATCTTAAACTTTTCTAAGTATTTATATATATTCAAACTTAGATTAGGTATTCCCCATCTTTCAGTTTATCCCATGTTTAAGCTTCCGCACAGTATTTCTTATTTCAGTTTATCCTAATATGCTATGATATGAGAGCACAGGGTTAGCTTGGGGTCACTCGTGATCCTAGGTCTCATGTTTACGTCAAGGGGGTAGCCTCGGGGCATGATACGTTATTTTTTTACAAATTTAACTTTGGATTGTTTAAACTCTTTATTATGTAAAAATCTCATGAATTTCCTTTTATCTCATGTTTTCTTAATCTTCCGGATGTTTTTTTCCGTTTGGGGATCAAGGGTCCTCCTACTTAGGTGTTAGAGTAGGTGCTTGCACGATCCGATGGGTTGGCTTGTGACATGTTGTAACCTAATGGAAATTACTACAAAACTCTTCTTCTACCTTTTGGTCTAAGAATACCCTCAACGCTTGTTTTTTGTTTAAGAATATACCTACTTTCAACTTTTAGTCTAAATATTCCATAAAGCATTGTTATTTTTTTTATTTATATATCTATATCTATGACTTTAATATCAATTAATCTATTACCATACAAAAATATGTGATTTTTTGTTATTTGAAATAAATGATTTTTTGTCCTTTTTTCCCTTTATATTGGTTGTGCTAAAAAAAGTAGTTAAAAATATTCCTTTGAAGTACATTACAAGATCAGTTGTCATATATTCTTTTGACACTCAAGGCGATGGTTCAAATCCTTATAAGAACTACATATTTTTTTAAAATACATACATTTTTTCTTAAGTACATTGAATATTTCATAGCTCTAATAACAACAATATGTCCGGTATAATTTCATTAATAAGGTCTAGAAAAGGTAGTGCACATGAAGATTCTACCTCCATTTTTGGAGATAAAAAGATGTAATTTTCTATTGTCTCGTGACTGAAGTAAAAATATTTTGGACAAGAAAAACAGTGGGAGAAAAGAATTCAAGATAAATACTAAAAGGAACATGACAAACCATACTAAAAAACTAATCAATATAAAAAGATAATAAGATTGTTGAAGTGCAAGAAACATAAAATAGTATCAAAAAGGAATAACTAGAAACTCCCCAAAAGTAGAATTACGACTACTAATATGAATGAAAATGAGACTACCGTCAAATATCTAACTAACTTTCTATTGATCTAAACCATATCATCCATGAAATCTTGTATAAGGTCAGGTCCTCGTTAAGATTGAAGTTAGATCATGTCCGACTAATCATCTCTCCCCAATACTTCTTTAGCCTACCACTACCTATCTTACACTCATCCATAGCAAACCTCTCACATCTCCATTATCTGGGAATATCTCTGAATAATCTCAACCTCTCTTTTTGCATCTTGTCCTTCCTTAAGGCCAATTCTCCCTTATCTCAAATATATATTTATTTCTAACTTTTGTACCATGCACACACATCCATCTCATCACTCTTATTTCTGCATCTTTTAATTTATAAACATGGGAGTTCTTTACAGATGAATATTTTTATCTATACAATATAGTTGTTTAACTACTACTTTGTAGAAATTTTCATTGGGTTTTTGATGACATATTTGTATCATTCAAGACACCAATTGGGAACCGTCTTTTTATCTATGATGTGTTAATATGATATTTTACATTCTCATAGATTTTATGATTACTTTGGATAATATACAAAAGATATGTGAAAATCCATTTTTTATAGATTACTTCTATATCAAATGTCACCTCCATATCATCTTAATGTGTTTCTTCATTGAACTTGCAGTCCAAGTATCACGTATTTGTCTTGCTCAACTTGAATCCTTTAAATTTCAGTGTTTGACACCAAACACCAAACTTAGCATTATCTCTTCCGCCTATCTCATCAAGCAGAATCATTACATGATCCACAAATAGTATACATGATACACCAAAAAACCTCTCCTTGTATTCTCTTAGTCAAGTCATCAATCACCGTTCACCAAAACAATTTAAAATGAGATAAAAATTGATCCCTGATGCAATCTTATAGACACTAAAAAGTATTATGGGTCTCTATCCACTGCCTTACCAGAATATTATCGCCCTAGAATTAAACAACAATGAAAAACATAGTTCCAATATTTAGATCATTTTATAATATATAGTCTATATTCCTAATTGTTATTTTGTAAAATGTGTTTATCTTAAATTACTAAGGACCAATATTAACATTTATAAATATTTGTGATACTAATATCACTCAAACAAACGATTGTAAAAAAATTAAATACCACGCGACATGTGGCCCGTACAATTAAAGTCAAGTGAAACAGTACATTAACTTTTATTTGCAAGCTTCCCGTACCACTTTGCATTATAAGTAGTTGTTCTCTCTTCATTTTTTCTAAACCTAATGCATTTTCTAATATCTTTGTATTATATTTCTATACATAGTACCAAAAAAAAATGTATTCAAAGGGAAAATGTACGGTAGTGGTGAATACAACAAAGATGGTGGTTAAAGTGAACGGATGTGTTAAAAAAGTGGTGTATTATCGAGGAGTTCAAAAGAGGCATTCGGGGAGATACTCCGTGCAAATTAAATATCCATAAAAAAGACGTGTTTGTCTAGGTATGATTGATACGGTTGTGGGAGTGGCAAAAGCGTATGATGCGGCTGCATTTATGTTTCACAGGATGAAAACGAAGACGAATTGTCTATTTGCGGCACCGCCGGTCAATTGGCCTCCAAGGAAGAATAGTTCTATTGAGTCAGTGAACGCGGTGCAGGCGCTTGAATCACTGTTTCCATTGGATCTAAGCTTCAGATGTAGCTACTCATCCTCCTATGTTGGTGTATTTACTAATGGTGTAGGTAACTTTATGTTTCATTATCCAAAATTATGTCTTTTTCTGATTGCTTCAGGTGTTCTGCCACTGAATCAATGGTGCCGAAAGGAGATGGCAGTGTTTATTCAGGGAGATGGTGGTGGTGGTTCCACTATTTCCATCACTGGTGCTTCTTCTTTGATTGATTTATGGGTAGTGCTAAGCGTAAGCACATTGAGATTGACCTTAATTATCCATCAACACAGGAGGACATCTGAAAATTATTTGCATTGATGATAGAAGATTTTGCATGATCTTGGAAATGCCCTTTAATTCAAAAGTTTAAATGTTCCTTTTAATTTTTAGTAATTAGGAAGAGTTGAAAGGAAAAAAAATAAGATAAGAGAAACAATAGTAGTATAATAATGGGGAAGGACGGTGACGATTTACTCATAGATATATGTTCACCGTCTTATTTTAATGTCGAAAAAAATCGTATATTTATGAATTATGACTTCAAAATTATTTTTGTTACATTTTAGTGAACTTTGGATGAAAAATTTAACATTTCAATCAATTGAGTTCTACATTCACTTGTATAAGTGTAGATTATCTATGTTATATCTTTTGATCAAATTTTTTTCCCATAATTTTACATGAACTCAGAATGATTAGCTGATGGGGAATTGACAGAGGAGAAAGTTATAGTTGCGGTGCCAGGCTGAAGTTATTATTGTTATATTTTAATGAACTCTTTATACTACATTTACTTGTATTGAAGAAGGTTAGCGTATGAGTGTTTTTTTTTCTTTGCTGAATCTTAAGTGAATGTGACTCTAGAAAAAAAGGGTAGTGGTGATGAGGACTAGAAGGAAAATGAAACAGATGATTTGACACGTGTGGGCTATTAATAATAGTAATTGCAATGGATAATTGCATATTTTCTCTTACATTTGACTTGCAAAGAAAAATTAATAATCTTTTTGACTATTATGGACCTTGTTGCCAAGTCGACTATCTATCCACTAATTTAATACACCTAGTTTTGCTTATATCTAAGTTAAGAATTGGATTGAATTATGTTATTAAAAGGTTGATTGGTTTTATGGATAACGAAAAAGTAATTCTGGGATAATTTTTTGGTTCCCCTCAATATCGATGTTTTAAATAGTACACATTATGAGCATGGTGTAAATTGTTTGTGTTGCAAGAAAGAAATTGATGTCGTTGCACTTTTGAGTGAAATGTTTGAATCTTTTGTTGACTAGGTGTGTTTTGATGTGAGACTTGCAATGAGCATCACACACAAGCTTTTAATATTTTTTGAGCTTTGCTAAATGAGTGTATTTGAAGAGTTGTGTGTTTGGCGGTTTAACTAGAAAGAATGTGTGTGGAATCCTATAATTTTCCTTGTTAGTCAAATTGTCTAAGACTTAGAAAATTTATGGCATAATCTTGGAAAACAATTCTGAAAGGGAACCCAAACTTCAATATCCTTTGTGACTACCTTGTGAGGTTTGTGCATCCATTTAGGAACCATTTTAGCCTAAATCATTTGTTGACAACTTTAACACCTCGGATTTTGAGAAGATAGAAAAAATGCAGCTTTCGAGGACCTAGTGCCAGAATCACGGAAGCCACTAACGGTCCATGGTCTGACACACGGTCCGTCAGTGGGCACCAAATGTTGATGGTCTCTGATCCCACCCATGGTCGAAAAGGACGGTCCGTGATTTGACCGTAGGTGAGGGTTAATAGCCAATTAGAGGGAAATGGTTATTGGGTCAACTTAAACAGCCATATCTTTTAGCACAGAATGAATTAGGTGGCCATGACCTATCACATTAAAGATAATTAAATGCTCTTTCCAACGCCACCGAGTTTGCTAAAATCCCATCTTGGAGTAAAATGTTATGCTAGTTTAAGTGATGCCCTATAGGACAGACCACGATCCACGACCACAGACAACGGTTGGTAGTCCAAACGACGGTCTGTAGGTCTCTCCATGGATAGCCTTCGTCAGCTTTTAAGTTAGGGTCATTTAGGTATTTTTCCTATGTGTTCGGGCCTTTAAACTACGTTGTTTAATGCCTAAACTACGCGTTTTACTCTGTCCAAGCCTAATAACTAAGTGAAACTTACCCAGAACCCTCATTCTCCAAAAATCATCCAAACTTGAAGCAAAAAGAAGAGGAAAAGTCGACCAAACCTCCCAAGACAACGCAACAGGTATTCTTCAAGTTTCAGACACAAAATCAAAGGATTTCTCCATAGATTTCATCACTAGATATGTGGAATTTCACTAGTGGGTTTCTTTTATCAACTAGGTCCCTAGAATTCAGTCAGATCCTTGATTCTCCATATCTTGTTTAGACCTACGGTTTCTAAAACCTTGGATAATTGTTGTGCTTTAGCTTTTGTAGTATCCTAAATTGAATTAGTTTGTTTCTTGGAACGTTTGCTTAGTTCCTTGCATGAAACTCAGAACCCTAGTTGTATAAATTCTTTTAGTTCATGAATTATACTTGCTAGGTCAGTTAAACAAATAATCATGCTCCAAATTTCGAATGGCACATTGTGAGTACATAAATGTTGCATTCTCAGTTAGCATGTCAGTATTTTAAGCTATTCAGTATTTCAGTTACATTTTAGTCATACACATATTCAGTTGGGAGTAGACTTAGCACCGAGTTGGACTAGGGTTCAAGGTACCCTCAAAGTCCCAGAACTACGTGCCCCCTAGGATTATAATTCCCCTCTGTGGGAATCAGATTTGGTGATCACGTCAGTCAGCCTTTATACCCCTGGCAAGGTATATTGGGTCCTCTCGATAGGGCTTATACATTGGAGTCTACATTTAGCTCACGTGGTTTATGTCGGTTAATAGTAGCTCCCACAATGAGATACTTAGTGCATTGACCAGGTTTTCAACATTTATATCAGTATATAGTTCAGTATGTCATCTTCATGATTAGTACTTGGTCATTACATTTAGCTCAATTTTTCAGTTATATTTTAGTATTTATATTTTCTTTAGATTACATCATTGCTCAGCCATGCATTGTTCAACTTATATATTTTGTTCAACTATTATCTATATCATGCATGCTCAGTACATTCCAAGTACTGACACATGCAATACATTCCAAGTACTGACGCATACTATGTGGTACATTCTTTCATGATATAGGTTCAGGTACTCAGGAGATCACACATAGATCGATTCTCGGTCTGCATTCAGCAGATTCAGTGGTGAGTCCTCATATTCTGAGGACAATAGACATGCTTTCCATTTTTAGTCTTTATATTCAGTTTTCAGTTTTGTTAGAGTTAGGTGGGGGAATGTCCCAGCAACTCAACTCATTTAGAGGCTTTTCAGACATAGTAGTAGATTCAGTTTGAGTTGTTAAGTGGTTGTTTCAGTTATCACTAAACTCTTAGCATGTTTTTATATATTCAGACCAGTTGGGTTTTTCCCTCTTTTCAGTTATCCACTGTTTTAGTTTCCACATAGTTCAAGTCTTATTCAGTTATTCATAGTATGCTTGATATATGCTAGAAACAGGGCTAACTTGGGGTCTCTCGTGATCCTTGGTTCCGTGTTACGTCAAGGGGATAGCCTCAGGGAGTGACAACAACCATATTGAAACCTCTTGAGTTGAATTGTCCCTACCTTCTCATCCAAAATCATTTTTGAAGCATTGGTATGTTTGAATATCAAACTTAGGTCAAAATCCTAAGTTTGGGGTGTGTAAAGAAAGGAGGAATGAAAGCTCGGTAAAAGGCAAATGAATATGCAATGAGACTCTCAACTTTGAAGTTTGTTAAAAATATAAGGAACCCTTCCTTATCAAAAAAATTGTGTGATGAACAACAATTGAAAATATTGAAAATAAAAAGAGAGTTTGGTGAAATAAAAAGGGGATTCAAAATAAAGTTATTGACGAATCAAATTTTGAGTTCTCAAAGGAAATGAAACAGAAAGAACTTGAGTAGAGGTGAATATGATTGCAAAAATTCTTTGAAAGGTGAAGTCACTAAGCCAAATTTACCATACCTTGACCCTCAGCCCCATTACAAGCCTAAAAGACCCTTGAGATATTGCATGAACTAGATTGTGTGGTGATTGGAAAATATGGGCAAGCTTATAGGATGAAACTTGCGTGTATTTCTCTTTGGAGAGAGTGAGAGTGGCATTGATTCCTCACTTCTTTATTGATTTACTTTGTGAGAGCATGAAATCGTTCTTGATGTGAGGGAACTTGCATGAATTTTTTGAAACATGTTCTTGCATTATAAAAGAAGATATAGTGAGCTTGAGTTTGTGTTGAGACCAGCTAGTCATCATTTGAAGCTTCTCAATCATGATT
This sequence comes from Solanum verrucosum, assembly GCF_900185275.1. Classification (NCBI taxonomy): domain Eukaryota; kingdom Viridiplantae; phylum Streptophyta; class Magnoliopsida; order Solanales; family Solanaceae; genus Solanum; species Solanum verrucosum. Next base: position 2,821,718 of record NW_026020407.1, read on the forward strand.
GAGTGTACCATGTTGTTGAGAGGAGTCTTGTAATGACACTTGCATGTTATCTCTGATTGAGTACAGTTGTAGACACCCATGTTGAGCTGATTGTGATTTTTATTTACTTGAGGACAAACAAAAGTTTAACTTGGAGGTCTTGAAAAGTGGTAGATTTACAGTCATTCGAGGTCAATTTATTTCAACAATTAGTGTCTTGAATGGCTAATTATGTCATATTCTAATGATATAGTGATTATTTGCAGCTATGAAGGCAAAAGTGTAGGCTCTGCATTGTTGATTGCCTAACAAGAAGGGAGGATCACCCAATGGGTATGACCTCACCGGAATATACAGTGCACAACACTTGAATTACTTAAGGCAGGTTGGCAAACAAAAAGGGAAACAACAACTCACCGAATGTGAAAGGCGAACATGGTGACCATCGCTGAAAGGCACATTACATGAAGAAAAAATGAAGGCTTCAAAGGCGAAAAATGGTGGTACTCAGCAATACGCTGAATGTAAAAGGCATACTTGATCGAGCTCACCAACTTATGTTCAAACAAATGAATCCTAGAGCAAGAGGAAGTCGAGCTGGAGAGTAGTTAGTCATTCGCCCAATATGATTGATGAACCTTACTAACGCTACCTAGTTGGACCAATGTGGATTTTTTGGCCAATTTTTTGAGAAATTTTAAACATCCCAAAGGAGATTTCTGAGGTTCTAAGTCCTAAAAAATAGTTAGAGAATTCTAAATCATTTCTTAGAGAGAGAAACAATTTACTTTGTGAAGAACACATTTAGTTTTTGGGGTTTTGGAACTTTTGCTCTTTAAACTAACAATTTGAAGTGCTAATCCAAAGTGGGTTAGCTTTTAATTGCTTAATTTCATGCAAGGCATAATTGTTTTACACTTTCTGATGGGTGGCTAAACCCCAAGATCTACGGGTGCATTTATGGGGTTGGGTGTTAATGTAATGTAGTGGGTATTGTATTATGCTCTATTTTGTTGACATTCATACATGGATTTGGGATAATTAGCATGGGTTAATTTATGTGTTAAGGTTGAAAACTTAATTCCTACTTCCAATCTCTTATTGATGTTCGAAAGAGATTGATTGGAGTAGGTAATTAGTTCAATACTAGCTATCTAGGTTTTATGTATGTAAGTTGGTTGAAAATAGAGTTTATGGGTCAGATTTATTTACACTATTTCTGCATCAAAAGGGAGAATAGAGTATGGTAATTGTTTGTTATTGCACATAGATGAGACCGAAAGGAGATTCCATGAACTAATTATATGAGATCAAAAGAAGATTAGTGTCATTGATGTGAACCCAGCCTATCCATGAATGTTCATCACTATAGAGCAGCATAATTACCCCTATGTTATGTTGATTCCAAATCTCGCACCCCTAGATTACTTATCACTACTAAAAAAATAGTGTTTAGCGACGGATATTAGCAACGAACAATATTCCGTCACTATATAATGATGGATTTGCGACGGAATAACCATTTTGTTGAAAAATTAACAAATAATTTTTTTATTTATAATATAGCAATGGATTTGCAACGGAATATTTAATCCATCGCTAAATATTAGCGCGAAAATTTGGCGCCTAATTTTCCCTACTGATTTAGTAACAAAGTAGTGGTGACAAATTTAAATGGAATTAGTGACGGAAAAAAGGTTGCTAAACTATTAAATATATTTTTATAAAAATTATATTATATAGTGACAAAAATATCTGTCAATATATATTTTTTCCAAATAGATTTATTTATTTGAAAGCGACGGATGTTAGAATCCGTCACTAATTTCATTACAATTCACTACAATTTCATATTTCAACTCAACCCCCATCTTTTAATCCTGACCGTTGATCTCATCCTTTCAATCTTAGCCTCTCATTTCAAAATAATCCTATGTTCAAAATCTAATTCCCTAGTTTTCCTATTTTAATCTACCAAAAGACCCAAACCTAAATTCCTCATTTTTCTTCTCTCTAGATCCACCGCACCCCACCCTTTTCTCTTCCTCCTCATCTCTTCTATGTTCGCCATCTCCGGTGAGGCAGCCACCCCGGCAAGAACAAGAGGAGATGTTGCTCTCTTCTCCTCTCCGGCCCTCTTCTTCCTCTCTACTGTCTCCCTTCTCCGTCCCCTCCTCTTCCTCTCCTCTCCAGCACTGCTTCTCCAATGAACAGCAGCTCCGACTGGCGAGCCGCCAAGAACCAGCGACTCCGAATAGCAACAGCCGGCAATAACAACCATCAGCAGCCACGAGAGCAGCAAATGCAGCAGTCACGTTTTAATCTCATGGTAACTTTCATTTACCCCCTGCAACACTAGCATTTACCCCCTGCAAACACGTTTTAATCTCATGGTGTAATAGTTGTTTGTTGGCGTAAAAATTAAGTCTATTGAAATGTTACTATTGTTATAGATTTGATTACATTATGGGGTCATATATTCTTGCAACACTAGCATTTACCCCCTGCAACACTAGCATTATTCCTCCAATTAATATTTTTTAGATGGTATGCAGTACTCTTTCCTTTTTCTTTATATATATATATATATATATATATATATATATATATATATATATATATATATGTTTGAGGTCAGTGATATAGAATGACTAGGGTAATGACAACCAATACAACAACTTGTTATTGTAAAAAAAATTCAAAAAACTTGTAGGTATATTTAATTTGTTATGGACTTGGTTTGTAGTGTTCATTTGTAGCAAGAATGTCATTATGTAGATCATTTTGCTCTATTATCATAAATTGAGATAAGTTGATGGCAGTGCTTGACTGTGTGATGACTTTGTGTAAACTTCATCTTTTTTAGTCATAGAATTGAGTTACATGTAAAGTTGCATTTGAAATAGTAAAAGTTACAAGTATGTATACTAGTTTTGTTTCACAAATGAGACTGGATTCAGGTTTGCATAAGATTGAGCTATTTCAATCATTCTGGTTCATGTTGAGTTGAACAACTTCCTCTTCAATACTAGATATGTTATTTATTCTGTAGGGTTGACGGAAATTTATTTGACAAAAAAAATGGATAATATTTCATGGTAAACATTCATCTTTCGGGCCTTGTCTAGGAAAATACTCCACCCTAGACACTTCAGGTGTTTTCTTTATTTTGAATTTATTGAGTTACTTTTTTTTTTTGAGATGAAACTATTGAGTTGGTTTTGCTGCACCATCATTGATACATATAAGTTTAAATGTAATGTAAGTTGGCTAAAAAAGTATATCACATTTAATTAAACTAAAAGGTTATGTGTGTTTCTGAATTTTCCTTCCATTATAATTTTATTCCTAATCTTTAATGTTTTCTCTTTATCTCAATTTATTACAGAAAAAATATGAAGAAATATTACGGGAAAGAACAACCTCTCAATCTGATATTGTTCAGTGTGAAACATACTACCAAGCTGCCCGGGGAGAAAAGAAGAGAAGAATATAGGGTCTTGGATCTGAAGTAAAAACTTACTACGGGCAGAATCTTTGTGTCGTATCATCTGTAGAATATTTTGAACCATCTAAATATTATTTTATATTTTTTTTTGTTATTTTAGAGGTATTTAGTAATTGTTATTTAATTTATTTCAGCAGTGTATATTTAAAATAAATAAATGAAATGATTTTACAAGAAATATTTTAGCAACAAATTTTATTACAATTTGGTTGTTGCTATAAAAAAATGTTGGCGACAGATTAGCAACGAAACATCTAAGGGGCATATGTGACAGAAATTTCGTTGCGAATTTATTTTAAATGACGAAATTTATTATGAAATTAGCAATGAGATATATAACTATAGCGACGTACAAGTGGCGAAAGAAATCGTTCGTCTCTAATACGTCGCTAAACTTGCGACAAAACTCATTTTTTTGTCGCTAAGAGATTATTAACGAGCAATTTAGTAACAGCCAAAAATCCATCGCAAATCCGTCGCTAATCCAGTTTAGCGACGGAATAGCATAGATTAGCGACGGATTTCGTCAGTCGGCAAATGCTTATTTTTTTGTAGTGCTTGTTACTTCTTTGAATTTCCAAAATTATTGTTTAATTTTGACTATTGATTACAAAATGTTTTTATGTATATTTGGTTGAATCATCCACCCACTTGCTTTTACTATTACAAATGAATGACTTTACAATCCAAATTTCTTGATAGAATTTTCCGCGATATACCATTCTCTATGGAATTCGAGCCCGACTCTTAGTTGGATATTTTTATTGACGACAACCGCTTACTCTTTTAATTGGTTTTGAAGAGTATTCTAAGTGTTATCAACCCACACACAAATTGTAAGTGTAACTCTATGGTACCCTATGCAATAGTTAATATGTACCGACGTGGTACCCGATCAACTAGTTAGAATGTAAGAAATTGTACCCAATCCACTCAAAAATATGTACTAGTGTGGTATTTGATACACTCAGAAATATGTACCCGCGTGGTACCCGATCAACTCATCAAACAAACTTCACAATCACAGTTAATAGAATCACATTTGTAAACCAAGTAAACATATTCATGCATGAAATACTAGCAAAGTACCTTAAAAACACATATAACATAAACAAAAAACAAACGACCATCCCTTTCGTCGAAACAAGCATGAAAGGTCTAAAGAACTTGGGCTTTCCCTTTTTGTCATGCCTTGACATGTTCTTGCTTGCATTGATGATAGAATATTTTGCATGTTCTTGGAAATGTCCTTTAATGTAATACCCCTATTCATTTTCAATAATTAGGATAGAGTTTAAAGAGAAAAAAAAGGAAGATAAGAGAAACAATAGTAGTCTAATAATGGGGAAGAACGATGAAGATTTGCTCATCGATATATGTTCACCGTCTTATTTAAATGTTTTAAAAAATCTTATAATATGAATTATGACTTCAAACTTATATTTATTACAATTTTAGTGAACTTTTGATATAAAAAAATTAACATTTTGATATATTTAGTGCTACATTCACTTGTATATGTGTAGATTATCTATGTTTTGTTTTTTGAGCACTTTTTCCCTAAATTTCATATGAACTCATAATGAATAGTTGATGGGGAATTGAAAGAGGAGGAAGTTACAGTTGCGGTGGAAGGCTACAGTTATTATTGTTATATTTTAATGAAATCTTTATACTACATTTACTTGTATTGATATTGGTTAGCTTATTATGAGTGTGTGATTTTTCTTTTGTGAATCTTAAGTGAATGTGAATGCATAACTATAATCTATGTAACTGATGAAGAAAAAACTGGCAGTGGGGATAAGGACAAGAAAGAAAAAGAAATAGATAATTTGCCATGTGTGGGTTAATGATATAGTAATTATGAAAGATAATTTCATATTTACTCTTATGTTTGACTTGCAAAGATAAATAATAACATTTTTTTACCATTATGGACCTTGTTCCCACGTCGACTATCCCTAGACTAATTTAATCCACCTAGTTTTTTTACATCTAAGTTATGAACTTGTTTGAATTTAGTTATTAAAAGGTTTTATGGTTTTATGGATAACGAAAAAGTAATTATGGGATAATTTTTTAGTACCCCTCAATTCTTTGTGTGGTTACGAAGTGTGGGATAAGTTATCCCTGAATTAATGATCATCACTGGAATAATTTATCTCTCCTTCTGTGCGGATAAATTAAAAAACTTTATGGTCTTGGTACCTCCATTTTAAAAAAAGTGTTTAACATAAACTACTAAGGACCAACAATATCATTTATAAATTTTTGAGATACTAATATCACTCCCACAAAAGATTGTAAAAAAAAAAAAAATATATCACGCGACATGTGGCCCCCACAACTATATGAGTCTAGTCAAACACGACATTAAATATTTTTGGTTGCTTCCCGTACCACTTTGCTATATAAGCAGTTGTTCTCCCTTCATTTTCTCTCAACCTAATATATTTTTCTAATATCCTTGTATTATATTTCTATACATAGTAACAAAAAAATGTCCCCAAAGGCAAAATGTACGGCAGTGGCGAAGACAACCAAGATGGCGTTGAAAGGGAACGGAGGTGTTGAAAAGAAGGTGCATTATCGAGGAGTTCAAAAGAGGGATTCAAGGAGATACTCCGCACAAATTAAAGATCTGTGGAAAAAAAGTCGTGTTTGGCTAGGTACGTTTGATACGGCGGTGGAAGCAGGGAAAGCATATGATGCAGCTGCTATTAACTTTCACGGGATTAAAGCAAAAACGAATTTTCCTTTTCCTGCACCGCCGATCAATTTGCCTCCAAGGAAAAATAGTTATGTCAGTCAGCGAATGCAATGTTAGCAGTTGAATCACCGCTGCCATTGAATCTAAACTTTGGAAGGAGATACTCATCCTCCTCAGTTGGTCTCTCCACCAATGGCATAGGTAACCATATGTTTCAAAATCCTAATTTTTTTCTTTCTCCGATTGCTTCAGGTTTTCTACCGTTGAATCAATGGTGTTGTAAGGAGAAGGCGGGGTTCACTCAGGGAGGTGGTGGTGGTGGTGCCACTGTTTCCATCACTGGTGCTTCTTCTATGATTGATTTTATGGGTAGTGTGAAGCGTAGGCACATTGATATCAACCTTAACTATCCACCGGCACCAGAGGACATGTGAAAATTGCTTGCACTGATGATTGAAGATTTTGCATGTCTTGGAAGTGTCCTTTAATTCAAAAGTTTCAATGTTGTTAAATTAATGCAATACCCCATTTAGTTTTCAGTAATTAGGAAGAGTTAAAAGGAAAAAAAGGAAGTTAAGAGAAAAAATATTAGTTTAATAATGGGGAAGAAGGATGATGATTTACTCATCGATATATGTTCACACCGTCTTATTTTAATGTGACAAAGAATGACTAATTTCCCTGGATAGTCACCCATGTTTGAGAAATTACCTTGAAATATCACTTATGTTTATTTTAGGACCACAATATCACTCAACTTACCTCTTTTCCTCAAAATATACTTACACAAAAAAAACATTATCTCTCTCCTAATAGGATGCCATGTCACATTATTCCTTTTTCATTATTAACATTTTTAAAAAAAATATTTAGACAACCCATATTACCTAGTAAAAGAAAGGAAAAATTACTTAAATACACAACACTTCTTTACCTATTCTCAATATTTCCCTACTCTTTTACTAAAATACAAAAATCCCTTATTTTCCCCCAATTCAACTTAACCGGATACTTTATTAGTTTAAGTATCCGCCCGTTATTAATTAAAGTATCTGCGCTACTATATTATGCATCCACCCGTTAATTAAGTATCCGTACTGCTAACAACTTAATAATTAAAGTATCCGCCCGTTATTAATTAAAGTATCCGCGCTGCTCTATTAAGTATCCGCGCTGCTATATTATGTATCCGAAAAACACTAAAAAAAGGGATTTTTGGTAATTAATGAAAGAGTAGGGAAAGGAAGTAATTTCTTTCTTATACTATGTCATATAGCCCAAAAATTTCTACCCTAGTTCTAGGGGATTAGGCGGCAAATCCAAATATGAGCTCCTCCGATTCTTCAAGAAAATATGTGGCTTCCTCCGATTTTTCAAGCGAGATAATGTTTTTATATGGACACTAATGGGCAATGGCACCTTTTTGTTGAGTCCGGAGCCAAAAGTGTAGCTTTTTTTCTTTAAAAAACAAAAACGGCACATCAAAAAAAAAAATTAACCAAAAGGAGAAAATCGCTCATGACGGAGCGATTTTGTTCTGACAAAAATTGAAGCCGCTCCGCTAAAAGAAATAAAAATCTCTGCCAATTTTCTCAAAAAAATATTTTTTCTTTAAAATCGCTGCTATAACAGCGTTTTTATATTAAAAAAATTAAAAGCAAAATCGCTGCTATTGCAGCGATTTTGTTTAAGAAATTAAAAAAAAAAGTTCTGAAGTTAAATCGCTGCTATAGCAACAATTTTGTTTAAGAAATTATTTTTAAAAAAAAATAATTCTACCCTTGCATAGAATTTAATAAAAATTAAAAAAATAAATAAAACTGAAGCCAGCGATTTTCATAAAAAACTTTTTTTTTAAAAATCTTTACCCTTTCAGCGATTTAAATGAAGATTAAAAAAAAAAAAAAACTGAAAATCGCTGCTTCGGCATCGATTTTTTCTTTAAAAAACTTATTTTTTTTTTAAATGGCTGCCGCCGGAAATTTATGTAATTTAAAACTTGTTCTTTATGTTTTTTTTTTAAATTCCTTAACAAAAAATCGCTGCTATAGCAGCGATTTCACTTTCTTTTTTTTAAAAAAATAAAAACCCTACTATAGCAGCGATTTTAAAGAAATAATAATTTTTTTTTGAGAAAATCGCTGCCAAATACATCGATTTTTATTTCTTTTAACGGAATGACGTCAATTTTTGTTAGAAGAAAATCGGTCCATCAGGAGGGATTTTGCCCTTTTGGTTAAATTTTTTTTTGATGTGCCCTTTTTGTTTTTTGAAGGAAAAATATGACCCTTTTAGCTTCGGACTCCCATTTTGTTGATATTTTAATTCATTAGAGTAATAAGGTAACCCTATTGTCAAACTACAAAGGATATAATGTTTTTAAAGAATTTTAAAAAATGTTAATAATGAAAAAGGAATTAAAAAAATGTTAATAATAAAAAAGGAATAATGTGACATGGCATCCTATTAGGAGAGAGATAATATTTTTTTTGTGTCAAGTATATTTTGAGGAAAAGAGGTAAAGTTGAGTGATATTGTGGTCCTAAAACAAACATAAGTGATATTGCTAGGTAATTTCCCAAACATGGGTGACTATCCAGGGAAATTACTCGACAAAGAATCTTATCTTTATGAATTATTACTTCAAACTTACATTTATTACAATTTTAGTGAACTTTAGATAAAAAAAATTAACAGTTTTGACAATTTAGTGCTACATTCGCTTGTATAAGTGTAAATTATCAATATTGTATCTTTTGAGCACGTTTTGTTTTTCTGAATTTTCCATTGACTCATAATGATTAGTTGATGGGGAATTGACAGAGGAGGAAGTTACATTGTGGTGGCAGGCTAAAGTTGTTATTGTTATATTTTTATGAACTCTTTATACTACATTTACTTGTATTGATGTAGGTTAGCTTATGTGTGTTTTTTCTTTGTTTAATCATAAGTGAATATGGATTCAGAACTATTAGCTTAGTAACTGATGAAGAAAAAAGTTATAGTGGCGATGAGGACCAGAGAAAAAAGAAAAGATGATCTGGCTCGTGTGGGTTATTTATAATAGTTATTAATACGGATAATTGCATATTAACTCTTACCTTTGGATCGCAAGGAATATTTAATAATTTTTTTGACATTTATTGACCATGTTTCACGTCAACTGTCCCTCCACTAATTTAATCCACCTAGTTTTGTTAGCATCTATGTTAAGAACTTGTTTGAATTAAGTTATTCAAAGGTTGTTTTGTTTGATTGATAACGAAAACGTAATTTTTGGATAATTTTTTAGTTCCCCTCAATTCTTTGTTTGGTTATAATGTGTGGGATAAGTTACCCCTCAATTAATGATCATGATTGGGATAAGTTATCCCTACTTGGGGTGGCATATTAATTCCGGGGTAACTTATCCCGGGATAAAAATATAAAATAACAATACTATACCCTTAAATCATCTTTATACATCATCTGTACATACATATATATTCAAAAAAAAAAAAATATGGTCTTATTTGGAAAGCGGATTGGAATGAAAATATATCATAATTTTGTTATTACTCCCTCCGTTTTAAAAAAAGTGAATTACTCGTTTTTACTCAGCTTAAAAAATGACTTTTCTTTCCTTTTGGCAAAACTTTAATCTTTGTTTTATAGATGGCTTGTTTAACACCGCACGATTAAAGGATATTTGTGTATATATGACATATCTTTAATTATTTGAAGACCACAAAATTAAAAAGTCTTCTTTATTTTTTTTAAACACCATGTCAAATCAAACTAGCTAATTCATTTTTAACCTAAAGAATTATAAAATTTTCTAGTAAATAAAATATTCAAGAACGATATATTATAAAGAAATAAACTCAAGACAAGAAATTTTTTATGGAGCTATCTTAGGTGAAGTTATCAAGTAATGTCAACGGTAAGAAACTTCAATGCTTAAGTTATAAATTTTACTGTATTAAAGAAGTTGTAATAAAAATCTGATAAGGTATAAGTAAAAAGAAAGTGATATATTTATAGTTTAAAATTTAAGTAACATTTTGCACGATTTTCATAATGATCATATCTACATGTTTGATTCGTTAGTACGATAAAACAGTTTTGAATTCTGCGAGAATGCTACAAATGAACATTTTGAGTCATTGATAGGCATAGGGGTGGCGAAATTAAACCAAACCCGCCAAATCATTTTCAGTTTAGGCAGATTATTACCACCCATTCATGAGTTCAACCCATTTTAACAAACCCATTTCAATCCATTAAAAGCTATTGGCTCATGAGAAATCTTGATAAAAAAAAAATCAATTTGATATATTAAATATTGCCATAATAAATCAAAATAATAATTCTATTAGGTACTAAATTATTTTAAAAGACCAACTAAAACAATTAAGCTGAGTAAAATTGGTTTCGATTGAATCTTGACATGTTATATAACTACTATCTACCACATTTTGACCCAACTTGTTTTCACCGAAGCAAATTTGGGCTGGTTTTGATGTTGACCCGATTTTTACCATAACTCATTATAACCCGTCCGAATTTGATCCAACCTTCCCAATAATCATCTCAAAACAGGCCTACAACATGATTTTGTCTTTTCAGTGGATAAAAATAAACTTATTGAATATTACTCTAGGTTATACTAGTGTTATTTTACGTGAATTGGACTTGATTAAATCCTCTTAAATTAATAAACATAAATTTAATGTACTATAACTAATAAGAAGACAAAAAAAACCTAAACATTCATCATCGCAGGTAGGATACATATTATGCAATCTACTTAAAAATCTAATGTTGTTCCTATCTAAAACTTCATAAGAAAATAATTTAAGGCAACTCTTGTCTAATAGAAGTGGAAAAAATGACTTCTAATGAGGATGGCATCCCATAGTAAATGTGGTAAGATGTGTATTGTCATTACCCTTTTCTTTCGGTATGCGCGAGAAGTGTTATTTACGTCTAGTATGTTTAATTGATTAATTGAACAATGCATTAAAAAATATACTATTCATATGCAAGTAAGAGGTTTGGAGACAAACTCTAGAGTCAAAAAAGTTCAAGTAGAGCAGCACCAACAAAAAAAATTAAAGTGCAAATTGAGTGTTCAGTTTGATGAAGAAGATGTGAAAGTGAGGCTTGCCACACAAACTATTTCGAAGATAATATGTTTTATGTATCAAGGGTCTCTACTCCCGAATAGTGGGATATCAACGATGATGTCACACATCGCATTGGGTCAGCATAAATTAAATGGAGGCTTGGTTCTGGACTTTTGTGTGATAAGAAGGTACACTCTAAGCTTAAAGGGATATTTTTAAAAAATGTGGTTAGAACGTCCTTGTTGTATGTAATGGAGTGCTGGCCAATCAAGAACTCATATGTTCAGCAGTGGCATGTTGCGGAGATAGGGATTTTGTGATGGGTGTGTGGGCATACTAGCTGTGAAATGATTAAGAATGAGGTTATTTTGGAGATTATAGGAGTTACCTCTGTGGTGGAAAATATGAGCAAAATGATATTGAGATTGTTCTGACATGTGCAAAGTAGATGCATTGATGCCCTAGTGAAAAGGTGCGAGAGTCTGGTTGGAGGGTCTACCGAAGGAGTAGAGGTTGACTGAAGAAGTATTGGGTAGAGCTGATTAGATAATACATGGTGAAGTTCATTTTATGGAGGACATGACTTTAGAAAGGAAAGAGTGGCAGTCGCGTATTGGGGTAGAAGGTTAGAAAGGGGTGAAGTGTTGACTTGTCATGCTTAGGTTTAGCTTTGTTAGTTCATGTTGTAGTTAAGGGTGTACATGACCGGGTTGGTTCGGGTTTTTCAAATATCAAATCAAACCATTTGTGTCGGATTTTTAAATCTATAACCCAAACCAAACTAATAAAACTCGGGTTTTTTCAGACTTTTTTAGGTTTTTTGGACTTTTGGGTTTTTTCGGGTTTTTTCCGGTAAAATATTCATACAAACATATAATTTACTTGTACTTCAAATATTTCTTTAGTCTTGCTAAAATACAACTATCTAAGGTTTCTTAAGAAAATAACACAAAATATGATATGAGTAATGACATTAAAATATCTAATAAAAATAATAATAATAAAATCGCGTAAAACAAATATCGCAAATTAACAAGTCATAATGAAAATGATCATAATTTAAAAGTACTAAATCATGCTAAAATAAGTTTAATAAGTATTAGTTACATGACTAAATGTTAAAGAAAATTAAAATTAGATTATGTATTTGAATTGTCTAAACCAATGTAAAACCAAAGAACAAATATTCAATATTATTGTCATTCTTAGTGTTTAATTGATTTTCTTTTTGCGTTAGTATTAATTTGATTTTGACTTAGCTTTATTATAATTATCAACATCTGTGAACTATAATCTTTATTGAACCATTCAGAATTCTAAGTTTCAAACTTGAAATATTATATTAAAAGACAAACTATGAAAAAGTATAAGAAATATTTAAAAATTATATCAAAGTAAATATTTTTATGTATAAAATAAAATTTTAAAATTCTATATACAATGTCGTTGGTTTGGTCTCGGGTTGGTTTTTTTTAGTTAAAACCAAACCAACCCAAATATAGTCAGGTTTTTTTTCAATACCAAACCAAGTCAAACCAACCACTAGTCGGGTTTTTTTTCTCGGTTTGCGGTTTGCGGTTTGGTTCGGTTTTGTACACCCCTAGTTGTAGTACAAGTCGTATCCTTGTAGATCTTGCCTTATGTTGTGTATTGTTTTTAGATTACGACACTATTTTGTTGTTGTTATTGGTTGTTTCTTTACTATATATAGACTTTACACTATTTTTCTTATTAATGTCTATGCTTTCGTTATTATTTTTTCTTCCTTTACATGAGTTTGATGTACTTGAGCGGAGAAACTTTCGGAAATAGTATCGCTACCTTTTCAAGGTAGTGGTAAGGTCTGTGTATACTCTATCATCCTATCATCCCACTTATTAAAATTGTACTGGGTATGGCATTATTGCTATTGTTGTATATGCATCATTTTATAGGTTAAATATTTATTAGAATATGCATGCAAATTTAGTTGATCAAATAATAACATTTAGTATTTTTTTTAAGTATAGTTAAAATAACGAGTGAAGCATTAAATATGGATGCAACAAGCGACAAGATATAATTAAAATGTTATTAGCATGTTGGTCGACATGACTTTCTGACAAAGGCCATCCGAAAAAGTAAATATTAAGTGAGTTTGATAGATTTAAATTACAGAACTTCAAAGTAATGAGAAGTGCATAATGAAAACCCCAATGGAATTTGAACAAGGGATAGGAATATATTTAAAGTTAAACCATAAATAGAAAAAATGTAGCTTGTTTTAAATAAGAATATGTATAGCTTTTAAATTTTTATGATCTTAAAATTTTCATATAACATATTAAGAGAAGAATTAAAAATATATGTAAATTATCTTAATTTTTTAGATTTATATTTGAACTTGTCCACTTTTTCTACTCGAACGATAATAATATATTAAATAGTAAAATTAAATAACTGATAGTTGAGATGTGTTTCAATAAATATTTGATAATTATTCATATAAGAAACTTACATAACTGGATATTTTCAATATATTTTTACTCTTAAATTTATAATATTACAACTAAATATTATCTCTTATTCTATAAGAGAGAGCTTGAGGATGAACTAGACATGATGGTACGTCTCCATCGACAAAGAAAAACATAAAGTGAAGTATCAATACACAATAACAATGTACTGGTAGGATCATTGGCTAGATAAATATTTATTCGAGAAGAACAGGTAACCACAACTTTGTAGAATAGATAACATACAATTACAGCAAAAATACAATACAGCCTAGATTCCCACTCCCACTCCCCACCCTGTGTAGTTATACACACTAAAAATATACAGTCACAACACAACAAGTATTCTTGTTCTCTCATGAAACCCACACACAAACTGTTAGTGTACAAGCATAGTACCTGATTCACTAGTTCATAAGGATTGATGTGGTACCTGATCCACTAGTAAGTATGTATTGGCATGGCACCCCAATCCACTCAAAAATCTGTACTAGTGTGGAATTTAATCCACTCAAAAATATATACCAGCGTGGTACCCGATCCACTCCTCAACTAAACTTCACAATCACAATTAATAGAATCAAGCTTGTACATCAGGTAAACACATTCAATGCATACGATGAATAACATTCAACATTTCAAATTATGGCTTTTCTTCTTTCCCTAATTATATATGATTCATGCATTACCAGAGAAGTAGCATGTCACGCCCCGAGCCTACACCCTGGATGTGGCCGGCACTCGAAGACCATTGCTGGCCCCAAGCGAACCCTTGGCCTGGCTTTCTTAACTCAGCGGAAACCTAACTAAACAGAATAACTCCATGCAATGCAAGGACATAAAACAACTTAACTGATAACATCTGGCCTAAAAGGCAACTCGAGTCCCAAAATAGAATATTTACATATATACATAGATGAAAGACATAATACTAACTGACTGACTGTCTATGAAGCCTCTATAACACTGAGATGGATGTTGGGACAGACCCCGCAACATCCTAATAAAGCAAAACTAAAGAAAGCAAAATCACTGAGTCCTCCGGAATGCAAGGAGGCTCACCACTGACTCTGAAGTGCTTAGCTGGATCAACGGCGTGCTGGATGCTGGTCCTGGGTACATATGTCTGCATCATCATAAGATGCAGGCCAACTAGCATCAGTACATTGAATGTACGAGTATGCGAGCTGGAAAACTAAGCAACATAGGCTAGAAGGAAATCTGGAAGAAACTGAATAGTTTACCTGGCTCAACTCAACTCAACCTGACTGACTCTGCTCAATATAAGGCAATTTAAAACAAGTGCGATATAAAGAAAGGTTGTTTAAAACCTGTTATAAACTCTGTGTGTATACAAAGATAAAATAAACCTGAGATGTATGTAGAAATACAAATGAACTGATGTATATAAAAATACAATACTTGGTGTGTGTATACAAAGATACAATAACTTCTGTGGGAGTTTCTCTAACCGACAACCATCACATAAGAGCTATAGTGATGATACAGCGATCAACCTCACGCTGCCAGAGCATCCTATACCCGGCCAAAGGTATAGGACCTGAACTGCCTAATGGATCCACTAGTCTAATTTGAAAAGGATTCATCTAAAAAGTATGAACCTATTCTACCCATGATGGCTACATAGTTCTATAGGGGTTGTGGGTTCTTTGAACGCTCCCCCAATTCGGTACTCGATACTAATCCTAAAAATCTACTGGCTCTTATGTTTTTAAAACATATGTCTTCCTGCTGATTTGAGATAATTACTCAAAAACTTAGCTCAAAGGCTATCTTGGAAATCTTAGTTTCCTCTCTTGCTTCATTTAGAAAGCGATTACTCTTTTCTGGAAAACTAGCCCGAAGGCTCTTTGGAAATCTCAGTTTCCAATCTTGTTTAAATGTGAAAACATTTCTTTAAAACTTCTTTGGGAATACTTAATTCCCTAATAACTTTTGAGAAATGAACTCAACTTTATACTCTTGACTTAACTTGAAACTCTATACTCTTTGCTTGACTTGAAACTTGAGCCTTAAAATAAAGTTAAAACGTTCAATAAAAACTCTTGAACAACTTTAAAGACTTGCTTGGACTTACTTCTTAACTTCTAAGATTGACTCTAACTTCACTTGACTTTGATCCAAACTTTCCTCGAATTGGATTACAGATTCAAGGTATATGATCACATGCTTATGGATGAGTTCTTGACGTTTAGACGTACCTTGGAGTGTGGAAAACAACTATAAAACATAGGTACATTACCAAGGAACATGTATGAAAAAGTAGGGAATGAAAGGGAAAACTTGGCGTCTTTGGCGCTCTGAGAGGTGCGGTGTGCCAACCCTCAAGCTTCAGAGGGGCCTGCTAGGGCTGGGCTTCAAAGCCCCTTTTGGGGCGCGCTGACTAGCGCGACGCCCCAGCCCTTTTCCTCGAAAATTTTACTTTTCTCCTTCTTTTGCCCCTCTCTAAACTTTCTAAACTTCAAAGTTTCCAGCCCCAAACACTTAGAATCATAAAACCCCTCAACATACACTAGATTCAACTCAAAATCATAACCGGAAACATGTCCCAAAACAACAAGGAACTTTAACAACACAACCAACAACTTCAACACACACAACCACAAACTTCAACAACACAACCAATCTTTTCTCGGATATTAAAATGAGTTTGACGTGTGGGGGAAAGAACCAACCCAACACTATGATCTCACATACCTTAATAGGGATCACCCCCGACGAAATCCACGACGATCTCTACGAAGTTGCTTCTTCTTCTCCTTTCTCCTCTTCTCTCCTTTTCTATCAAGAACCCTAACTCTCACTTTAAAAAGGAAAAACTGATTTAAAATCAGTCTAACACCTTAATATATATCCAAAAGAAAAGGCTAGGGAAAAGACCAAAATACCCTTACAAAATCGGGTTAACTGCCCTGCCAACAGCCCAACTTCCAAAGGGCATAACTCCCTCATACGAACTTGGAATCGGGCAAATTCACCGGCGTTGGAAAGACCATTCGACAAACTTTGCAAACATAACTGGAACTACACCTAACGCATCCTGAGCTAGGAGTTATAACTATTCAAATTTGGCCAAAAACTCACTTTTTCCCATACTTAACCAAATTTTCCAAATTTTTAATTCCCTCCAAAAATGACAATTTCCAATTCTAAGCCTCTTCATAGTTATTTCAAATTGCCTGATGTTACAATATCTCCCCCTTGGGAACATTCGTCCTCGAATGAGATTACTCTTACAAGACTAAGGGTGTAACATTAATTCAGACACCCAACAAGCAATCATGCAAACAATAACAACAACATGCTCACTACAATTTAAAGAGCACTAAGAGGGAAATTAGTACCTTGATCTGCATTTCCTCCGGATTCAAAGAGATATGGGTTCCTCTTCTTCATGTCCTCTTCGCCTTCCCAAGTAGCTTCCTCAACAAATTGGTTTCTCCAAAGGACCTTGACTGATGCTACATCTTTCGTTCCCAACCTACGAACTTGACGATCTAAAATCTGAACAGGAATCTCCTCATAAGATAAGCTATCCTTGATCCTAATACTTTCAATTGGTAGGATCAATAAAGGATCGCCTATGCACTTCTTCAATATGGAGATATGAAATACCAGATGGACCGCTGCTAGTTCCTGTGGTAACTCCAACTCATAAGCAACATTGCCAATCCTCTTGGCTATGCGGTAAGGTCCAATATACCGGGGACTAAGTTTTTCTTTCTTACCAAACCTCATAACCCCCTTCATGGGTGAAACTTTCAAATATACCCAATCATCTACTTCAAACTCTAACACCCTTCTCCTAACATTAGTGTAGGATTTCTGGCGACTCTGTGCCGTTTTCAACCTCTCTTGAATAACTTTCACTTTCTCCATAGCTTGGTGAACTAAATCTGGTCCTATCAATTGTGCTTCACCAACTTCAAACCATCCAATAGGAGATCTACATCTTCTCCCATAAAGAGCTTCGTATGGAGCCATCTGGATGCTAGAGTGATAACTATTTTTGTAGGCAAACTCAATGAGAGGTAGGTGATCATCCCAATTACCTTTGAAATTGATCACACAAGCCCTCAACATATCCTCTAAAGTCTGAATAGTGCGCTTTGCTTGCCCATCAGTCTGAGGATGAAAGGCAGTACTTAAGTTCACCTTTGAACCCAAGCATTTCTGAAAAGATTTCCAGAACTGTGCACCTCTATCTGAAATAATGGATACCGGGACTCCATGAAGTCTCACTATCTCATGAATATATAACTTGGCATAATCTTCTGCTGAAAGAGTAGTCTTTACTGGTAGAAAATGGGCCGACTTTGTCATTCTGTCGACAATTACCCAAATAGAATCATGCTGTCTACGAGACCTTGGCAACCCTGTGATGAAATCCATATTGATCATCTCCCACTTCCATTCCGGAAGTTCTATCCTCTGAGTCAAACCACCGGGCCTTTGGTGTTCAAGTTTCACTTGCTGGCATTTGGACACTTAGCAACAAATTCAGCAATGCCTTTCTTCATGCTATTCCACCAATAAACTTCTCTCAAATCACGATACATCTTTGTGGAACCCAGATGAATGGAATATCTAGAGCTATGAGTTTCCTCCATAATCCTCTCTTGGAGTCCATCTACCATAGGTACAATCTACCTTGATACCTCAAAACACAATCTCCCCTTGTTCAAAAGCTAATACTCTTTGCTTTTGAACATTTGCCTTTAACTCAAGCAAAATGGGATCTTGATCTTGTTTCTCTTTCACTTCTGACATTAATGATGACTCGGCCCTGCTCGTCACTTTCATTCCTCCTTCTGCAAAGTCTATAAGTCTGACTCCTAGGCGTGCCAGTCTGTGCACATCTTTTGCTAACACTCTCCTTCCTTCTTCAATATGGGCGGTGCTACCCATAGACAACCTGCTTAAAGAATCAGCAACAACATTAGCCTTACCTGGGTGATAAAGAATACTCAGGTCATAATCCTTGAGTAATTCTAACCACTTCCTCTGTCTGAGATTAAGCTTTTTCTGAGTAAGCACATATTGAAGACTCTTGTGATCAATAAATACATCAACATGCACCCCATACAAATAATGACGTCATATCTTCAAAGCGAACACTACAAAGCCAACTCTAAGTCATGGGTTGGGTAGTTCTTCTCATGAACTTTCAACTGTCTGGAGGCATAAGCTATAACTTTTCCATTCTGCATTAAGACACAACCCAAACCAATTATAGATATATCACAATACACCATAAAACCTTGAGTACCTCAAAACTGGAGTTGTAATCAACCTCTTTTTCAATTCCTGAAAGCTTTTCTCACAAGGTTCAGACCATTGAAATTTCACTGTCTTCTGAGTCAACTTGGTCAAAGGAGATGCAATAGATGAGAACCCCTCTACAAACCTTCTATAAAATCCAGCTAAACCTAAGAAACTTCTAATATCAGTTGGAGATGTGGGTCTAGGCCAATTCTGCACTGCCTCAATTTTCTGAGTATCAACTTTAATTCCATCAACAGACACAATGTGGCCTAGGAATGCCATGGACTCTAGCCAAAACTCACACTTAGAGAACTTGGCATACAACTCTTTATCTTTCAAAGTCTGAAGAACTATTCTGAGATGACTAGCATGATCTTCTTCTTTCCTTGAATAGATTAGTATGTCATCAATGAAGACGTTAACAAACATATCTAAATAAGGTTTGAAGACTCTATTCATCAAGTCTATGAAAGTTGTCGGTGCATTGGTCAAACCAAAGGACATGACCAAAAACACGTAATGACCATATCTAGTCCTGAATGTTGTCTTTGGAATATCACATTCCCTTACTCTTAACTGGTGATAGCCTGATCTAAGGTCAATCTTCGAAACACAAGTGGCACCCTGAAGCTGATCGAAAAGATCATCAATCCTCGGAAGAGGGTACTTATTCTTGATGGTAACCTTATTCAACTGGCGGTAATCTATACACATTCTAAGGGAACCATCTTTCTTTCTCACAAACAAGGCCAGAGCGCCCCAAGGTGAGACACTTGGTCGAATGAAACCCTTATCTAGGAGATCTTTCAACTGCTCTTTCAACTCTACTGGTGCCATTCTATAAGGCGGAATAGAGATAGGACGAGTATCTGGAATGAGGTCTATACCGAAATCTATTTCTCTCTCAGGAGGAATTTCGGGTAGATCATCTGGAAAAACTTCTGGAAACTCTCTTACTATAGGAACTGACTGAAAAGGAGGTATCTCAACACTAGAGTTATTAACTCGGACTAAGTGATAGATACAACCCTTTGAAACTAACTTTCTCACCTTAAGGTACAAAATGAATCAACCCTTAGGCCTTGTTGAACTACAACTCCTCTCTATAACTGGCTCATTCGGAAAATGAAACTTGACCACTCGAGTTCTACAATCTAATGATGCATAACAGGCATGAAGCCAATCCATACCTAAAATGACTCAACCAAATCAGCCATGGTGCTCTTGTGATTGATAGAAACAAGACAATCACGATAAACTCTTTCTGCTAGAGTAGACTCCCCAACAGGTGTAGAAACACAAAAGGGTTCACAAAGTCTTTCAGGAAGAACATCAAACTTATTTGCAACATAAGGAGTTACACAAGATAAACTTGCTCCTGGGTCTAGCAAAGCATACACATCAAAAGCAAAGACTTTGATCATACCAGTGACCACATTAGGAGCGTTCTCTTGCTCATGGCGACTGGTGATTGCATAGAGGCGGTTTGCTCCTCCACCGGTACTAGAAGTAGCTCCTCTAGGTGTCGTCCTGTCTGGTGGAACAACTGAAGAAGACTGTGCTCTATTGCCCCCATTACCCTGCCTGTTCTTTGGACACTCTCGCATGAAATGTCCATTCTGTCCACACTTGAAAACAACAATTGAGCCCTCTCGACAAATACCTGAGTGGTTCCTACCACACTTGGCACAGGCAGGAGGCTTACTACTCCCTTGCGCCACACTACCTGAAGACTGCGCTGGTCTAGCCTTGTAGTCCTTCGAATTTTGGCCATTATATTCACCTCTGTATCTGGGTGCAGGTGTTCTGGTAGATGATGGAGCAGGTCCCTTTTGCCTTTGCTGAAAGGATGAACGGTTCGCATTACCTTTTTGCTGCCCGAACTCACTACCGGTCTTAGCTCTCTTATTTCTGAACTCTTCCCTGTCCCTCAGCTTTTCTTCTTCAACCTACTGCACATAGACCATCAACCTTGATATGTCCATGTCCCCAATAAGCATTGCAGCCCTACCTTCCTTACTCGACAAACGAGACAACCCAGCTACAAACAGGCTCATTCTACTCCTCATGTCTGCAACCATCTCCGGAGCATAACGGGATAATTGTGTGAACTTCAAACTGTACTCATGAACACTCAAAGACTCCTGCTTAAGTGTGAGGAACTCACGTACCTTGCCTCTTTCAATTCTCGGGGAAAGAAACGCCCCAAGAAAGCTTCCTCAAAACAGGCCCAACTCGTAGGTGGTGCATTCTCAGCTCTACCCCCTTTCCACTGGTCCAACCAAGTTCTAGCAACATCCTTCAATTGATACGCAGCTAGTTCAACCCGCTCAATATCTGCCACATGCATCACTTCAAAAATCTTCTTCAACTCCTCAATGAAGTTTTTTGGATCCTTGATAGTGCTCGAACCCATGAAATTCGGAGGATTCATCCCCAAGAACTCACGAATCCTTGACGTCTCAGCTCCTTCATGTCAAGCCCCCCTTTGCTGACCAATCTGATTAGTTACAGCTTGACTCAAAATTCTAATTGCCTCTCTGAACTCGGCATTAGAAACTTCCCCTTGATGTTACACACCTGGGGCATAAGATAACTCTTGCTCATCAACATAACATTTAGGAAGACGCCCTCTGCCAACTCTTCGTAGAGGCATGCTTATCTGAAAACACGTCCAAGCACGGATTAGAAAGAAACCTTTTAGAGATCAACTCTAACTCACGAGATGAGTGTGAAAGAAATGGGAAATCTTCCTAAATGTTGTAGCCTCACAATTATAGATGTGGCGCGCTTCACACCGATAACTAGGACTCTACAAAGACGGCTTCATAGACTACCTAGGACTCTTGAACTTTGGGCTCTGATACCAAGTTTGTCATGCCCCGAGCCTACACCCTGGACGTTGCCGGCACTCGAAGACCATTGCTGGCCCCAAGCAAACCCTTGGCCTGGCTTTCTTAACTCAGCAGAAACCTAACTCAACAGAATAACTCCATGCAATGCAAGGACATAAAACAACTTAACTGATAACATCTGGCCTAAAAGGCAACTCGAGTCCCAAAATAGAATATTTACATATATACATAGATGAGAGACTCAATACTAACTGACTGACTGTCTATGAAGCCTCTATAACACTGAGATGGATGTTGGGACAGACCTTGCAACATCCTAATAAATCAAAACTAAAGAACATAAAATCACCGAGTCCTCCGGAATGCAAGGAGGCTCACCACTGACTCTGGAGTGCTTAGCTGGATCAACGGCATACTGGATGCTGGTCCTCGGTACCTGTGTCTGTATCGTAATAAGATGCAGGTTAACTGGCATCAGTACATTGAATGTACGAGTATGCGATCTGGAAAACTAAGCAACATAGGCTAGAAGGAAATCTAGAAGAAACTGAATAGCTTAGCTGGCTCAACTCAACTCAACTTGACTGACTCTTTTCAATATAAGGCAATTTAAAACAAGTGCGATGAAGAAAGGTTGTTTAAAACCTGTTATAAACTCTGTGTGTATACAAAGATACAATAAACCTGAAATGTATGTAGAAATACAAATGAACTGATGTATATAAAAATACAATAATTGTTGTGTGTATACAAAGATACAATAACTTATGTGGGAGTTTCTCTAACCGACAACCATCACATAAGAGCTATAATGATGATACAGCGATCAACCTCACGCTGCCAGAGCATCCTATACCCGGCCAAAGGTGTAGGACCTGAACTTCCTAATGGATCCACTAGTCTAATCTGAAAAGGATTCATCTAAAAAGTATGAACCTCTTCTACCCATGATGGCTACATGGTTCTATGGGGGCTGTGGGTTCTTTGAACGCTCCCCCAATTCGGTGCTCGATACTACTCCCAAAAATGTACTGGCTTTTATATTTTTAAATCATATGTCTTCCTGCTGATTTGAGATAATTACTCAAAAACTTAGCTCAAAGGCTATCTTGGAAATCTCAGTTTCCTCTCTTGCTTCATTTAGAAAGCAATTACTCTTTTCTGGAAAACTAGCTCGAAGGCTCTTTCGAAATCTCAGTTTCCAATCTTGTTTAAATGTGAAAATATTTCTTTAAAACTTCTTTGGGAATACTTAGTTCCGTAATAACTTTTGAGAAATGAACTCAACTTTATACTCTTGACTTAACTTGAAACTCTATACTCTTTGCTTGACTTGAAACTTGAGCCTTAAAATGAAGTTAACACGTTCAATAAAGACTCTTGAACAACTTTAAAGACTTGCTTGGACTTACTTCTTAACTTCTAAGATTGAATCTAACTTCACTTGACTTTGATCCAAACTTTCCTCGAATTGAATTATGGATTCAAGGTATATGATCACATGCTTATGGATGAGTTCTTGACGTTTAGATGTACCTTGGAGTGTGGAAAACGACTATAAAACAAAGGTACATTACCAAGGAACATGTATGAAAAAGTAGAGAATGAAAGGGAAAACTTGGTGTCTTTGGCGCTCTGAGAGGCGCGGAGCACCAGCCCTCAAGCTTCAGAAGGGCCTGCTGGGCACTCTTCTAGGCGCGCCGCCCCAAGGGATGGGCTTTAGAGCCCCTTTTGGGGCGCGCTGACTGGCGCGACGTCCCAGCCCTTTTCCCCGAAAATATGACTTTTCTCTTTCTTTTTCCCCACTCTAAACCTTCTAAACTTCAAAATTTCCAGCCCCAAACACTTAGAATCATAAAACCCCTCAACATACACTAGATTCAACTCAAAATCACAACTGGAAACATGTCCCAAAACAACAAGGAACTTCAACAACACAACCAACTACTTCAACACACACAACCACAAACTTCAACAACACAACCAATCTTTTCTCAGATATTAAAATGAGTTTGGCGTGTGGGGGAAAGAACCAATCCAACACTATGATCTCACATACCTTAATAGGGATCACCCCCGACGAAATCCACGACGATCTCTACGAAGTTGCTTCTTCTTCTCCTTTCTCCTCTTCTCTCATTTTCTATCAAGAACCCTAACTCTCACTTTAAAAAGGAAAAACTGATTTAAAATCAGTCTAACACCTTAATATATATCCAAAAGAAAAGGCTAGGGAAAAGACCAATATACCCTTACAAAATCGGGTTAACTGCCCTGCCAACAGCCCAACTTCCAAAGGGCATAACTCCCTCATACAAACTCGGAATCGGGCAAACTCGGCGGCATTGGAAAAACCATTCCACGAACTTTGCAAACATAACTAGAACTACACCTAACTCATCCTGAGCTAGGAGTTATAACTGTTCAAAGTTGGCCAAAAACTCACTTTTTCCCATACTTCACCAAATTTTCCAGATTTTTAACTCCTTCCAAAAATGACTATTTCCAATTCTAAGCCTCTTCATAGTTATTTCAAATTGCCGGATGTTACATAGCAGACAAACATATATAACATAAACAAAAAATAAACGACCATCACCTACCTCAAAACAAGAATGGATGATCTTAAGAACTTGAGCTTTTCCCCTTTGTAATGCCTTGTCATTTTCTTTTCTTAAATTGTTACTAAACACAACAATCAATGAACAAGTCTCCTAATTAAAATAGATTATTACTTTATCCTATTCTTAGGGAAATTACATGATAATTAAAAATTGAACCACAATCAAGGGGAGTAATTAACTAACCTTCACTGAAGAAATTTGTGGAAAAATTAATGAAAATTGCCCAAAGTAGCATTTTCTTTTCCCAAAAACAAAGTTAAAGAATATTGAGAGGTTTTGGTACTTTTCCTACATTAATTTGTGACCGGCCTGTTATAGAGACCCAACCTACTATAACCCAACCTTCTATAGAAGCTCTGCCATAGTGGGAACCCACTATAGTGTATTGCATTGGACATAAATTCATAATTCTCCCAAAAAGCTCTCCTTTTGCAACACACCTTCGAACCTTGATGTTATAAACTAACCCTCTCATGCCATGTTTTATATTCAAAGTTCTACTTATCGGAATTTGATTCTGAAGATTCATACTGTTTCCTTAGTAGACATTTTACCAATCCATTCCTAAATTGCCCTAGACCGCGTGTTGCTCAGATTAAGTCTAAGATTAGCCAAGCCCAATATTTTCAAGTCATTATTCTAGAAATTTTCAAGCCCAAATTTTATCACCAAAGGATTACCTATAACGACCGAAAGGGATCGTTACAATAGATACCAATTTACCTATCGCTCATCCCCGAGAGATCAAACAAGAAAACTAGGTTAAGCTAAGAAGAAAGTACAACTGAATCTTCAAATAAGTGAGGGTACTTGCACCGCAGTCCAACTAGGTTTACCAAGTAGCTTCCTCCACCGGACGATGCCTCCATTGAATCTTAGCTGATTTTATTTCCTTTGTTGAACTTTTGAACATCCCAGCCAAGAATAGAAAACAAACCCTCTTTATACTACAAATCCTTGTGTAACACTATTGAGTCCCACAAAATAATATAATCTCCATTCCCGTGATACATCTTCAACATGGGCACATGAAAGACTGGATAAACTCCAAACAATTTGGGCAGCAATGCTAGATGGTAAGCCACTAGCCCCACACTATCAAAAATCTCAAATGGAACAATGTAACAAGGGCTAAACTTACCTTTCTTTCCAAGCCTCACCACTTTGTACATTTGTGACACTTTCAATAACACCTATTCACCAGCTTGGAATGTCATATCTCTTACCTTACGGTCTACATACCTTAAGGCTTCATACCACATGTCTCAAACCACCCTATGGGAGATCTATATCCCCTCTCATAGAGTGCCTTGAATGAACCATATCTTTGTTTGAGTGATAATTGTTGATATAGGTGAACTCACACAAAAGCGACAATTGATCCGAAGGAAGTCCAAAGTAAATCACACATGCTCTCAACATATCCTCTAGCACTTGAATCATCCTCTCCGACTGAGCATCCATATGGGATGAAAGGTTATGCTAAATGTGAGTTGAGTGCCTAACACTTCATGTAACTTAACCTAGAACTTAGAAGTAAACTGAGTGCCTTTGTTTGAGATGATAGAAGTCGGCACCCCATGCAACCTTACTATCTCCTTGACATAGATCGTAGAAAATTGGTGAGATTTATAATCAAACTTAACCGGAAGGAAATGGGCTGATTTAGTCAACTTATCAACAATAACCTAGATAGGACATACTTTCCCATGGTTTTGGGAAGACCCCCCACGAAGTCCTTGGCTATTTTTTCTCACTTCCATTCATAAATGAACATCTTTTATTGTAAACATGCATGACAATAGTGCTCATACTTCACCTGTTCAAATTTTTTACACTTAGACACATGCTCAACAATGTCTCTTTTAATTATGCACCATCAATAAAGCTTCCTATGGTCCCAATACATTTTGGTTACACCCTGATAGATCGAATACAGCAAACCAAAATACTCTTCAACACTTTCAGGATCAAGTCATCAACCCGGGTAACAAAAATTATCCCTCTAAGATTGATCACTTCACTTGTGTTCAATGTAGCATTAGTAGTCTCCACAAATATCACTGTGTTCCTCATCTTATTCAAATCTTCATCCTCAAATAGTTTAGCATTGATTTCCCCTATAAATATGGGCTTGAGCTCAAAACTAGCCAACACCCCACCCTTTTCTGAAATCGCTAGGTGCATGAACATAGTGTTGGTGTTTTTTAAAAATGGGGCAGCACAAAAAGATTGAAAATTTCTCTCAATGGATTGAAATGACTTTCAATAGTTTTCAATAATTTTATTAAGCATTGAGGGGCTTTAAATAGCCAATATAAAACACATAATCTGCATAATTTAAAATTTAAACAACCTAAAATATCTCAATAATTCAAACAACCTAACTAAAATTCAAAATTCAAATTCATCTTAAACTAATTAACTTATTTTGCTAAAAACAACAGCAGTAACTAAAAGCAAACTTCAACTCTCCTCCTTTGCTTTAAATACTGCAATTTAAAAAAGTTGCTCCTCCTCGATTTTTGCTTCTACAACTTGTGCTTGAAGATTGTTCTTCAGCTTGCATACTTTTGTAACATGACCGGCTTGTTTGCAATTTCCACATATTGCATCACGTCTCCACCAACAAAAAATTTCCAAGTGTGTTTTTGTTTTGCAGTATTTGCAAAGAGGATAATTACCTTTTTGTTTTCTGTTTTGTGCATAAAAGGCACCCTCAATAACATTATCTTGCCTGAAGGCTCTTCTCTGCTCATGTGCTTGAAGAACACTTATTAGTTCTTCAATAAAAATAGTAGAGAGATCTTTAGACTCTTCCAGAGATGAAATTTTAGATTTGAATCTCTCTGGAATTGTCACAAAAAAATTTTCTACTATTCTGTCATCTTTGAAATCCTCGCCAAGCAACCTGATTTTATTACCAATAAAAGAAATCTTGTCACAATACTTAACAATAGTTTCATCCTCTTGCATCCTAAGAGATTCAAAATGTCTTTCCAAATTCAAAACTTGCATTTGCCTAACTCGAACACTTCCTTGATATTTTTTTTGTAATTTTTCCCAAGCTTCTTTTGCCGTCTCACAAGCAATGATTTTAGAAAAGATCGAATCCACAACTGAATTTTGAATTACAGTTTTGGCTTTGGATTTTTTTATTTTGTCATCCGAATGAGATTTAATTTGAGCAAGGGTAGGATTTGCAGGTTGTAAGGGTACATCTTCCATTACAACTTCCCACAGATCATAGGCTTCAAGATATGATTTCATTTTCACTGACCAAATCTGATAGTTTTCCCCAGTGAAAATTTTTGAGGCATTCAAAGAGAGATTGTTGCTTGCCATTATTTTGGTTTAAAAAATGATTTAGAAAAGCCTGTGCATTGAAAAAAGCACCGGTTGAAAAGGTAGCCTTGATAGGTTAAAATAGGTAGCCCTGATGGGTTAAAAAGGTAGCCCTTACGGGTTAAAAATGTATGGTAGTTCTTTGGAAGATTTCACAGATCCCTTAAGATTAATGAAGATCTTGATACCACTGTTGGTGTTTTTTAAAAATGGGGCAGCACAAAAAGATTGAAAATTTCTCTCAATGGATTGAAATGACTTTCAATAGCATTCATGTCACGACTCGAGCCTACACCCTAGACTTGGCCAGCACTTGAAGACCATTGTTGGTCCCCAAGTGAACCCTCATCCTTGTTGACTACAAGCGGAAGACTAACTCAAGCTTGCAAAAGCTTAAAAATTGAACAAAATTCATGAAACTGAAATACAAAACTTTAACTCAAATGAAAAACTTTGAATATAAAAATAATATTCAACTCGCTATAAAATAGGCAACTTAAGCCTTTAAAACATTTAATAAAATAAATGAATAATACAGACTTCTCAACTATACTGACTATCTATGAAGCCTCTAACTGATAAAGATGGAAGTCGGGACAAGACCCACGACATCCTGACTAAACTGAAAAGTAAATGAAATCCTCTAAAAACAAGGAGGCTCACCATAGCTAACTCAAACTTCCGGATGTATCAGCGAAGCTCCTGTTGATGATCCTGAATACCTGTGTCTGCATCATGAGAAGATGCAGGCCAAATGGATTAGTACGTGGAATGTACGAGCATGTAAGAGGAATTCTAAAGCATAAACATAAGCTTGAAACTTGATAAAAAGGAAACACACTTACCTCTTCTCAAACTTACTCAACTCAAGGAATACTCAAGGATATTCAAAATTACTCAAACTTATTCAACTCAAAAGTACTCAAGGATAAGATACTCGACTTCAAAGATATGATCCTCGACTCAAAGATTAGATACTCAACTTCAAAGATATGATACTCGACTTGAAATACTCAACTCTAGATACTTAACTCATGAATACTTAACTAAACTCATTTCATTATAAAGCAGTTTAAAACAAGTGCAATATAAAGAAAAGGAAAGCTGTCCAAAACATGATGTTAACTCATAATCAAAATATCATAAAAACATACCATGCTCCCTCTCAAAATCTACTTGTGCAATGCATGAATGAAGTCTCATACCCCCATTCATACTAAGCAGAACCCCTTGAGGAACCATGCAATTACTGTTGTGGGAGTTTCTCTAATCGACAACCATCACTTAAGAACTATAGTGATGATACAGCGTTATTAGCCCCACGCTGCCCGGGACATCCTATACCTTGTCGTGGTATAGGACCTGAACTACTAAGTGGATCCACTAGTCTATGTGAAAAGGATTGATCTAAAAAGTATGACCCTTTTCTACCCATTATGGCTACATGGTTTTCATGGAGACTTGAGTTAATATGAAACTCGCATCCCCACATCGGTGCTCAATAATACTCCCAAAATATACATTATATTAGCTCTTTATGTTTAAAAACATACTTCTTCTGTGATTTGAGATTAGTGTTCAAAAACTTAGCTCAAAGGCTATCTTGGAAAAATCAACGTTCCCTCTCTTGCTTAATTGTGAAAGCGTTTACTCTTTTCTGAAAACTAGCTCAAAGACTCTTTGGAAATCAAGGTTTCTTTTTCTTGTTTAAATGTGAAAACATTGTCACTTTGGGAATACTTAGTTCCCATATAATCTTTTGAAGAAACTGAACTTCACTTTTACTCTTACTCAATTCATTGCTCAAGTCTTAAAACAAAGTTAAAACGTTTGTAAGGGACTTCTTAAAGTATGGTTCATGTCAAATTATGGACATGAACGATTCAATGCAAGGTTTTCAATAACCATAGATAGAACTCAAATACTTGGAACTCAAGAACTTCAATGATACTACTCATTTCAAGAATGCTCAACTCAAAGTTCATGCGGAATTATGAGCATGAACTACTCAACTCAAGGACTCAAAGATACTTCTCATCTCAAGATTGTTCGACTTATAATGTTCATGCGGAATTATGGGCATGAACAACTCAACTCATGGCCTTCATGGGTAATAGGTAATAGTCCCATGATTAGGATTATAATCTCGGAAGGGTTAGGAACTCGATACTCAAGACTTAGAACTTGAAGATATAGTCCTTTCAAAGATACTATACTGATGGAGTTCATGCGGAAGTTATGGGCATGAACGACTTGACTCAAGGGTCAAAATATCAATAAGGAACTCACGTATACGACTCTTCTCATTCTCATACTTACTTCTCAAAACTTAACTCAAATTGATGGTGGATCTCAAAGGATTCACAATTGAACTCAAAGACTTTCTTGAACTCTACTCTTAACCCTCTCTTGAATGTGAATTATGAATTCAAGAGTTCTGGTTCATGATACGAAAGATCTCATGATGACAAAATAGACTCATGAATACATTCTCCACTGTTGCCGGCGGCCACATCCCTTGGCCAGAAAAATCTCCAAAAGTTTTACCATTTCTTCCTTTCACCCTCCTCTACACAAATCCGTAAACCATTCATCCTTATCCATATCCAAACTTCATAGATCTAAGAAAAACCAAACACAAATCTTCACTTTTTTCTTTAGATTTATGAAGTTTCAATCATCCCCATTCTATACCATTTACATAAATGTGTAGAGCTCTTCAAGGTCTATCCTTTGATATAAATTTTATGTCCAAAATCCGTCAAAATAAATTTCGGCGAAGTTTTTCGGCGACCCCCATTCACCCAAAAATTTATGTCAATCTTCCCCCCCCCCCCCTCTCATCCTCTATCCAAATCCGTCATTATCACATTTTTTTAACCATATTAGTTGTTTTGGTGTTGGATTTGTATTGTTTTGTTAGTGTTCTTTAAGTTATATCATGTTGAAAGTTTTGTTTGCATTTTATTTTTTGAATTTTGTTTTGTTTTTTTATTTTTATTTTCTGCCTTATTTGTTGTGTTTGATCTTCAAAATAGTTTAGATGTTTGGATTTTGTGTTAGTAAACTGATTTTCTTTTAATTTTTGGGTCTTGATCAAATGGGTCTACATTTTGGGCCTATTTTAAATTTTCAGATGACCCATTTAGCTATTATTCAATTAATGAATAAAAGAAATGGGTCATCTAAAAGGCTTTTTAATTAGTCTTAAAAAGAAAAAAGAAAAAAAAAGAAATTTTATTGGCCATCTTGGGTGGCACATTGAGAAGGCAAAGAGTCCAATGCATGCATTGACTCTTAAGTTTTCAAGAAGAGTGAATGTTAATATTCACCATCTAAATCCATTCTTCTTTCATTTCAAAGGAAGGACAACCAAAAAAAAAAAAGGGAAGAGAAGAGGGAAAATTAGAAGAAGAAAAAATCATAAGAATAGAGAGTAGAAAGTCTTCTTCTAAAAAAAAAATTATCATTGTGTAAGTTTGTAGTTCAACTAATTTGCTTCCACTATTTGCTTGTCATCACATTTAGGTATTTCTTTTTACATTTCACAATGTAATCTTAAATTAATGTTTCATGTTCTTTTTATATTTTGATTAAGTTGTTTATAGTAAGTTTGTTTTGATTTAGTTAAGTCTATTGTGAATTTTATATGATTATGTTTTATTATTATGTACACATATGTTTATTACTAATATGGTGTTTAGTTTAATTTTACCTCATCGTAGGATTGATAAGTAAGCTCATGCTTTGCTAAAGAAAAAAATAACAATCTCAAAGTCATTTTTTTTTTGTTTCTGGTCACTAAAGGAAAAAAAAATGTTGTTTTTGCAAAAACAAAACACAAAATTGGTCATTTTTGCAAAAAAAATATAAATTTGGTCATTTTGAAATCCTATTTTAAAAAAAGAATATATAGAAATTTTTTTCTCTCTTAAATAAATATATGGAATGAGTTATAGAAACAAAAAATGCAAAATCGGCTACTTTTGGTTAGTAATTTAACTATTAGATAAAACTGGCTATAATTGCAATATGTGCCAATTTTGTGCAAAACTGAAAATTTCACTAAAATGGTTATTTCTGAAATTGTATCAATAGAAAAAAAAATTAGTATATCACTACTTGCTTTAAAGGGGGCATAGTCATTATTCTATTATTTTTTTTAAAATATACTTTTTTTCTTTTGTTGTTATTGTCAAGTAGTGATACTTAATATATATATTTGTTTTATTTATTTTTTAGAAAAAAAAATGTTAATTAGCAATTTGCAAAAAATAAATAAAAATAAAGATCATTTTCATTTCTATATGTTGCAACAAGTTCATTTATTCATTAATTTTTTTATTATTAAATAAAATTTGAGTCATTAATTATCAATCTTTTCTTTAAAAAAATAAAAATAAAATATCACCATGTGTTCGATTACGATCCTTGGTGTGTATTTTTTCTAAAAAAGGAGGTCTTGTGTACGGTTACGCTCCTAGGACAATTATTTTTTTTAAAAAAAATTAGCAACTAACACGAATTTACTTTTTTATCCAAAAAATTATTTTTAGCCAAACATGAGTTAATAAAGCTACCGTGCTAGAACCACGGGACTCGGGGGGTTCCTCACACCTTCCCCCCGGTCAATAGAATTCCTTACCCTATCTTAGTTTCGTAGACTAAAAAATAAAGAGTTATTTCCTTTTAAATTAGGATTTACCAGGTGACTTGGAACACCTAAAAAACTCAATTCCAAGTGGCAACTCTATAAAAAAAAAATCTTTTACTTTATTTTTAAAAAAAACCCATCACATCCTTAACTATTGAAAAAAATGAAGTGGTGTGACAACCTGAAAGGACTTCATAAGCCCGATGGGTACACAGAATACCTATTACTACTAAGAATAGGTCATGGTGAGTCCAGAGCCAAATGGTGCATAGGCCGGACCTCAAACTACAAATATATCTCCCAAAGAAACCATAGAGGACGTAGCTCGGACGTCGAACCACCGATACGCCTCTAAGTACCCAAGAGCAAGATGATAGATATCAACTCCATAGAGGATAATGAGGCCGAATCACGGACTGCGGCTGAAGATTAGATGTTCAGACCTTGAATTTATAACTAATAGTGGAGCACCATGAAGAGGAACCATGTCTCAAATATAGATACGAGCTAACCTCTTAGTACTGAATGAAGAGTGAACGGGAATGAAGTGTTCTAACTTTGTCAATTGATCCACGATTACCCATATACGTCAACACCTCTAGAAGTTCGAGAAAACCCACAACAAGTTCATGGTGATCTGATCCCACTTCCACTCTGGAATGGTGATCTCTGAAACTTATCACCAGGCCACAAATGCTCGGTCTTCACCTAATAGCAACACATGCAACGGGACACATAGTTTGCAATATATCTATTCATACCGCTCCACCAATAAAGCTTCCTCAAATCACAATACATCTTTATGGTGCCCGGATAGATAGAATATCTGGAGTCATGGGCATCACGAAGGACCAACTAAATCGAATCCACAACTATCATAACACAGATACGACAACCAAATCTCAAAACCCCATTTGAATATAAGGTAGTATGTCTGGCATCACCTCCTAACACTCGATCTCGAAAGGCAACCAAGGCCTCATCCTCGAACTACCAACCCCGAATCCGCTCCAACAAGGAAGACTGAACTCCCACATCGGCTTACACTCTCCTAGAATTTGAAATATCCAATAAAATCATACTATTGGCTAAACACTGAATGTCTAAAGGCAAATATCTCTCCACAGTAGGAAGGCTAGACTACTCATACACACTGTCTTCCAGATTAAGATGTCCACTATTAGATTTGCGTTGCTCGGATGGTAGAGAATTGAGAGGTTTTAGTCCTGCAAGAACTTAGTTCAATGATGTTGCCTCGAATTAAGGTTTCTCTGACTCATGATGAGTCTGAGATT
Source organism: Solanum verrucosum (assembly GCF_900185275.1). Taxonomy (NCBI): domain Eukaryota; kingdom Viridiplantae; phylum Streptophyta; class Magnoliopsida; order Solanales; family Solanaceae; genus Solanum; species Solanum verrucosum. The sequence continues at coordinate 2,855,580 of NW_026020407.1, forward strand.
TTAGCTCATTTGAGGCCTTTTAAATTTATCAATTAGTGTCCTTAATGCCTTTTTATGTCCATATATAATGATTTATTGTGTTTTGTAGATATAAGGGCTCAAGGTCAAGGCAAGGATGTAATCATGTAAAAAAGGCTATAAACATGGAAAAAGAGATAAATCGTGATATTGATGCTTGCCAACTTAAGCCTTTAAAACATTTAATAAAATAAATGAATAATACAGACTTCTCAACTATACTGACTATCTATGAAGCCTCTAACTGATAAAGATGGAAGTCGGGACAAGACCCACGACATCCTGACTAAACTGAAAAGTAAATGAAATCCTCTAAAAACAAGGAGGCTCACCATAGCTAACTCAAACTTCCGGATGTATCAGCGAAGCTCCTGTTGATGATCCTGAATACCTGTGTCTGCATCATGAGAAGATGCAGGCCAAATGGATTAGTACGTGGAATGTACGAGCATGTAAGAGGAATTCTAAAGCATAAACATAAGCTTGAAACTTGATAAAAAGGAAACACACTTACCTCTTCTCAAACTTACTCAACTCAAGGAATACTCAAGGATATTCAAAATTACTCAAACTTATTCAACTCAAAAGTACTCAAGGATAAGATACTCGACTTCAAAGATATGATCCTCGACTCAAAGATTAGATACTCAACTTCAAAGATATGATACTCGACTTGAAATACTCAACTCTAGATACTTAACTCATGAATACTTAACTAAACTCATTTCATTATAAAGCAGTTTAAAACAAGTGCAATATAAAGAAAAGGAAAGCTGTCCAAAACATGATGTTAACTCATAATCAAAATATCATAAAAACATACCATGCTCCCTCTCAAAATCTACTTGTGCAATGCATGAATGAAGTCTCATACCCCCATTCATACTAAGCAGAACCCCTTGAGGAACCATGCAATTACTGTTGTGGGAGTTTCTCTAATCGACAACCATCACTTAAGAACTATAGTGATGATACAGCGTTATTAGCCCCACGCTGCCCGGGACATCCTATACCTTGTCGTGGTATAGGACCTGAACTACTAAGTGGATCCACTAGTCTATGTGAAAAGGATTGATCTAAAAAGTATGACCCTTTTCTACCCATTATGGCTACATGGTTTTCATGGAGACTTGAGTTAATATGAAACTCGCATCCCCACATCGGTGCTCAATAATACTCCCAAAATATACATTATATTAGCTCTTTATGTTTAAAAACATACTTCTTCTGTGATTTGAGATTAGTGTTCAAAAACTTAGCTCAAAGGCTATCTTGGAAAAATCAACGTTCCCTCTCTTGCTTAATTGTGAAAGCGTTTACTCTTTTCTGAAAACTAGCTCAAAGACTCTTTGGAAATCAAGGTTTCTTTTTCTTGTTTAAATGTGAAAACATTGTCACTTTGGGAATACTTAGTTCCCATATAATCTTTTGAAGAAACTGAACTTCACTTTTACTCTTACTCAATTCATTGCTCAAGTCTTAAAACAAAGTTAAAACGTTTGTAAGGGACTTCTTAAAGTATGGTTCATGTCAAATTATGGACATGAACGATTCAATGCAAGGTTTTCAATAACCATAGATAGAACTCAAATACTTGGAACTCAAGAACTTCAATGATACTACTCATTTCAAGAATGCTCAACTCAAAGTTCATGCGGAATTATGAGCATGAACTACTCAACTCAAGGACTCAAAGATACTTCTCATCTCAAGATTGTTCGACTTATAATGTTCATGCGGAATTATGGGCATGAACAACTCAACTCATGGCCTTCATGGGTAATAGGTAATAGTCCCATGATTAGGATTATAATCTCGGAAGGGTTAGGAACTCGATACTCAAGACTTAGAACTTGAAGATATAGTCCTTTCAAAGATACTATACTGATGGAGTTCATGCGGAAGTTATGGGCATGAACGACTTGACTCAAGGGTCAAAATATCAATAAGGAACTCACGTATACGACTCTTCTCATTCTCATACTTACTTCTCAAAACTTAACTCAAATTGATGGTGGATCTCAAAGGATTCACAATTGAACTCAAAGACTTTCTTGAACTCTACTCTTAACCCTCTCTTGAATGTGAATTATGAATTCAAGAGTTCTGGTTCATGATACGAAAGATCTCATGATGACAAAATAGACTCATGAATACATTCTCCACTGTTGCCGGCGGCCACATCCCTTGGCCAGAAAAATCTCCAAAAGTTTTACCATTTCTTCCTTTCACCCTCCTCTACACAAATCCGTAAACCATTCATCCTTATCCATATCCAAACTTCATAGATCTAAGAAAAACCAAACACAAATCTTCACTTTTTTCTTTAGATTTATGAAGTTTCAATCATCCCCATTCTATACCATTTACATAAATGTGTAGAGCTCTTCAAGGTCTATCCTTTGATATAAATTTTATGTCCAAAATCCGTCAAAATAAATTTCGGCGAAGTTTTTCGGCGACCCCCATTCACCCAAAAATTTATGTCAATCTTCCCCCCCCCCCCCCTCTCATCCTCTATCCAAATCCGTCATTATCACATTTTTTTAACCATATTAGTTGTTTTGGTGTTGGATTTGTATTGTTTTGTTAGTGTTCTTTAAGTTATATCATGTTGAAAGTTTTGTTTGCATTTTATTTTTTGAATTTTGTTTTGTTTTTTTATTTTTATTTTCTGCCTTATTTGTTGTGTTTGATCTTCAAAATAGTTTAGATGTTTGGATTTTGTGTTAGTAAACTGATTTTCTTTTAATTTTTGGGTCTTGATCAAATGGGTCTACATTTTGGGCCTATTTTAAATTTTCAGATGACCCATTTAGCTATTATTCAATTAATGAATAAAAGAAATGGGTCATCTAAAAGGCTTTTTAATTAGTCTTAAAAAGAAAAAAAGAAAAAAAAAAGAAATTTTATTGGCCATCTTGGGTGGCACATTGAGAAGGCAAAGAGTCCAATGCATGCATTGACTCTTAAGTTTTCAAGAAGAGTGAATGTTAATATTCACCATCTAAATCCATTCTTCTTTCATTTCAAAGGAAGGACAACCAAAAAAAAAAAAGGGAAGAGAAGAGGGAAAATTAGAAGAAGAAAAATCATAAGAATAGAGAGTAGAAAGTCTTCTTCTAAAAAAAAAATTATCATTGTGTAAGTTTGTAGTTCAACTAATTTGCTTCCACTATTTGCTTGTCATCACATTTAGGTATTTCTTTTTACATTTCACAATGTAATCTTAAATTAATGTTTCATGTTCTTTTTATATTTTGATTAAGTTGTTTATAGTAAGTTTGTTTTGATTTAGTTAAGTCTATTGTGAATTTTATATGATTATGTTTTATTATTATGTACACATATGTTTATTACTAATATGGTGTTTAGTTTAATTTTACCTCATCGTAGGATTGATAAGTAAGCTCATGCTTTGCTAAAGAAAAAAATAACAATCTCAAAGTCATTTTTTTTTTGTTTCTGGTCACTAAAGGAAAAAAAAATGTTGTTTTTGCAAAAACAAAACACAAAATTGGTCATTTTTGCAAAAAAAATATAAATTTGGTCATTTTGAAATCCTATTTTAAAAAAAGAATATATAGAAATTTTTTTCTCTCTTAAATAAATATATGGAATGAGTTATAGAAACAAAAAATGCAAAATCGGCTACTTTTGGTTAGTAATTTAACTATTAGATAAAACTGGCTATAATTGCAATATGTGCCAATTTTGTGCAAAACTGAAAATTTCACTAAAATGGTTATTTCTGAAATTGTATCAATAGAAAAAAAAATTAGTATATCACTACTTGCTTTAAAGGGGGCATAGTCATTATTCTATTATTTTTTTTAAAATATACTTTTTTTCTTTTGTTGTTATTGTCAAGTAGTGATACTTAATATATATATTTGTTTTATTTATTTTTTAGAAAAAAAAATGTTAATTAGCAATTTGCAAAAAATAAATAAAAATAAAGATCATTTTCATTTCTATATGTTGCAACAAGTTCATTTATTCATTAATTTTTTTATTATTAAATAAAATTTGAGTCATTAATTATCAATCTTTTCTTTAAAAAAATAAAAATAAAATATCACCATGTGTTCGATTACGATCCTTGGTGTGTATTTTTTCTAAAAAAGGAGGTCTTGTGTACGGTTACGCTCCTAGGACAATTATTTTTTTTAAAAAAAATTAGCAACTAACACGAATTTACTTTTTTATCCAAAAAAATTATTTTTAGCCAAACATGAGTTAATAAAGCTACCGTGCTAGAACCACGGGACTCGGGGGGTTCCTCACACCTTCCCCCCGGTCAATAGAATTCCTTACCCTATCTTAGTTTCGTAGACTAAAAAATAAAGAGTTATTTCCTTTTAAATTAGGATTTACCAGGTGACTTGGAACACCTAAAAAACTCAATTCCAAGTGGCAACTCTATAAAAAAAAAATCTTTTACTTTATTTTTAAAAAAAACCCATCACATCCTTAACTATTGAAAAAAATGAAGTGGTGTGACAACCTGAAAGGACTTCATAAGCCCGATGGGTACACAGAATACCTATTACTACTAAGAATAGGTCATGGTGAGTCCAGAGCCAAATGGTGCATAGGCCGGACCTCAAACTACAAATATATCTCCCAAAGAAACCATAGAGGACGTAGCTCGGACGTCGAACCACCGATACGCCTCTAAGTACCCAAGAGCAAGATGATAGATATCAACTCCATAGAGGATAATGAGGCCGAATCACGGACTGCGGCTGAAGATTAGATGTTCAGACCTTGAATTTATAACTAATAGTGGAGCACCATGAAGAGGAACCATGTCTCAAATATAGATACGAGCTAACCTCTTAGTACTGAATGAAGAGTGAACGGGAATGAAGTGTTCTAACTTTGTCAATTGATCCACGATTACCCATATACGTCAACACCTCTAGAAGTTCGAGAAAACCCACAACAAGTTCATGGTGATCTGATCCCACTTCCACTCTGGAATGGTGATCTCTGAAACTTATCACCAGGCCACAAATGCTCGGTCTTCACCTAATAGCAACACATGCAACGGGACACATAGTTTGCAATATATCTATTCATACCGCTCCACCAATAAAGCTTCCTCAAATCACAATACATCTTTATGGTGCCCGGATAGATAGAATATCTGGAGTCATGGGCATCACGAAGGACCAACTAAATCGAATCCACAACTATCATAACACAGATACGACAACCAAATCTCAAAACCCCATTTGAATATAAGGTAGTATGTCTGGCATCACCTCCTAACACTCGATCTCGAAAGGCAACCAAGGCCTCATCCTCGAACTACCAACCCCGAATCCGCTCCAACAAGGAAGACTGAACTCCCACATCGGCTTACACTCTCCTAGAATTTGAAATATCCAATAAAATCATACTATTGGCTAAACACTGAATGTCTAAAGGCAAATATCTCTCCACAGTAGGAAGGCTAGACTACTCATACACACTGTCTTCCAGATTAAGATGTCCACTATTAGATTTGCGTTGCTCGGATGGTAGAGAATTGAGAGGTTTTAGTCCTGCAAGAACTTAGTTCAATGATGTTGCCTCGAATTAAGGTTTCTCTGACTCATGATGAGTCTGAGATTTTAGCTCATTTGAGGCCTTTTAAATTTATCAATTAGTGTCCTTAATGCCTTTTTATGTCCATATATAATGATTTATTGTGTTTTGTAGATATAAGGGCTCAAGGTCAAGGCAAGGATGTAATCATGTAAAAAAGGCTATAAACATGGAAAAAGAGATAAATCGTGATATTGATGCTTGCCAAAAGACACTCGATGACTCGCCAAATGTTCCATACCTCACCAAAACTGACAGGGTCTTCGACTAAAATGCTCAAGACATGTCAGCGAGAAGAAAAGTCGATCACCGACTCACCGAACTTACTCAGTGGGATGACATATGTTCGCCGAAAGTGACAGAACATTGGTCTAAATTGAAGATCAAAAATGCGAGATTGGGTGACATCGGTGACTCATTGAATGTGAATGACGAGCTCCATTGAGCTCGCCAACTGTGGTTCAAACACTTGAAGCTAAGAAAATGCAAGAAGAAGAACAAGTCGATGACTCTCTAAATGAGTCGGTGAGCATGACTTACATCTCCGACTGAGAAATTTGATGAAGTTTTTACTAATTTTTGAAAAATTATAAATAGCCAAAAGGAGAATGAAAATGTATATTTTTGCTCATACAATCGAATCTGAATCTTTTTTTTAGCACAGTACAATAGAAACTTCTATTTTGTAGTATGACAAACAAGCTTGTAATCAATAATTTTTGGGGATTTGAAAGTGGGTCTCTTTAATTGTAGTTGCAAATCAATAATTCGATGACCGAGGATGGTTTTGGTATACTTTCTTGTAATTTTTATATGATTGGCTAAAACCCTTATTATAGAGGTGTCCAAATGAAGTTGGATTTTCAGTAAATTGGTGGGATAATGTGTATTGCTCTGCTTCGCTTTATTTTCTATGGATTCAATTTGATTATCATATATTTAATTTATGAATTGAGGTTGCAAGCTTAATTATAGCTTTAGATCTTTGTATATTGATTGAGAGAGAATATATGAAGTGGGTAACTGAGTTGATACTTGCATATTAGTTGGAACTTCTTTATTTGATTGAGAAAGAGATTTGGGGTTTCACCTCTAAATGCTAGTCTTTCTCAAGAGAGAAAAATTATGTTGAACTGTTGAGTTGTTTAGTTGATTACACATGAGAATGTCCGAGAGGAATTCTTGTAATACACATATTGTAATTGAGAAACTTAATATGTGTTTGAGATTGACCCAACCTATCCATGGGTAATTAAGGTTATTGAGCAATCACATTGACCAACCTTTTGAAATCGATACCCACTTTCGCACACTCCTAGATTACCACTTTGTTTGCTTGTTTTAGTTTGATTGATCGGAATTGGTTACCAAACAATCTTAATTTGATAATCGAAATTATTTTAACCCTTGTTACCATTTACTTGCAATGAATTGGGATACAAATTGACTTCGTAATTGAACTATTTTACATACCACTCCTTGTGGGATTGGACCCCGACCTCATAGATTGGGTAATTAGATTGCTAATGACCGCTTACTTATTTAATGGTCTTACAAATAATCTGAGTGTGATCAACTCATAATTTACTAAAGACTCATGTGGTCAGTATAGATCTAACATCGAACTCCATACATGTAGTGTCTCTAGATCTTAGGTGCAAAAACTATTTTTGCCAACTCCAAGTCATAAGTAGGGTAGTTGTGCTCATGCAACTTACATTGCCTGGATGCATAAGCTATAACCCGACCCCATTGCATCAATACATAACCCAAATCAATGCTGAATGCGTCACATTACACTGCGAAACCCTCAACCTCAACTGGGAGAGAGTCAATACAAGATCGGTGGTAAGTAACTCCTTGAGCCTCCGAAAGGTTAATTCACACTCCTCAAACAACTCAAATGGAACATCAAGGCGAGTAAATCGGGTCAATGGTGTTTTAATGGTAGAGAAACCCTCCATAAACCGTCTATAATAGTCCTCTAGTTCGGTGAAGCTCCAAATCTCAATAATTGAGGTGGGTCAAGACCAATAACGAATAGCCTTAATCTTTACCGAATATACCTTGATGCCATTCATGGACACCACGCTCACCAAATATACCTAGCATTTTTTTGTCTCTACTTGAAATTGAATTTGTGTATTGTATTATTCATCCATTCTATTGATTTCTAGGATAAACCTTAGGTTTAGAATGATGAAAGTGTAGCATTGCTTGAATTCATCTTATAGCTCTAAACTCGACTATTTAATATCATTTCATGTTTTACATTGTAGTGACTCAAAACATTATGCTCTTTACCCTTAAGGAGCAATAGAAGCTTTATTTTTTCCCGGTGTGATAAAGTATCATTAGAAACACTTAGTAAGATCACTTGATTAATAAAAAAATTACTTTTAGTCGTAAATTTCCACCAGTGAGATCATTAATGCACTAATCACAACTAACGATCATATGAATACCTTTATTTTCTTCTATTCCAAAACTGATACTAGTGTTATGTTTAAATGTATGTTATTTCTTATAGGATTTTGTAAAAAGAAATCAAAAAAGCGTGACAGGGAACTATGAGACATTAATGAAAATCTATCAGGAATTTAAACAATGTAGGTTCAACCTTTAAGGTTCGTCGTATTGAATCCATTGAATTTTTGAAATTATTGATCCATTCAGACTAGTCATCAAAATTTTAGTAGATATTTACACATACATTCATATTTTGCATCAACTGCACCTGGTGCAAATGAACCCATTGCCACAACACTATACCTGCCTCTTATGGAAACCCACACTTTCTATTAAGACCAAGTCTTCAAACAACCTTGCACATCAACCACCCATCAGTGTTGTCAAAGACACACATGTTTTGCATCAACTGCACCTGGTGCAAATGAACCCATTGCCACAACACTATACCTGCCTCTTACGGAAACCCACACTTTCTATTAAGACCAAGTCTTCAAACAACCTTGCACATCAACCGCCCATCAGTGTTGTCAAAGACACACTTAAGCCCTGAAGCAAGGCTTAAAATGTGATGAGAGCTTCACTTCACTATATGTGCGCTTCAATGTTGTCATCAAGGTTCTAAGACATATTTTTTCTTGTCAATGAGCCTCTTCTAAAGAGGTGACAGTAAACAATTGATATTTCAGTTTATCTGTTAGGAATTTGCTTTTTCAACTGTAGTTAATTTTACTTTTGCTATTTTATATTAGTTAAGACTTAGTCAATTAGTTGTTAGGCATCTATTCCTATTATTTAGGAGTAAGTTAGTGAGTTAGGGATCTGCTAGTCGTGGGTATACTGCTTTCTGTTTTTCATTCCAGTCTTATAAAGTTAATTTGAATACATAAATAAAAATGTTCTTCTACCGATATTCTTCTTGACTTCTCTGCTCTCTAGTAACTCATACTTCTGAAATTTACCAACAATTGCTATCTAGAGCTTTTTTATCTTGCGGGATCTGTGGGTATTTCTGTAAGTGATTGTTTCAAGTGACTCAAGCACCACAACCAGAAACAACAAAAGATTAAACATAGAAGAAAGCTCAAGTTTCTCGGCAATGGCACCTACTCTCTTCAATGGTGAAAATTTTCACATGTGGGCAGTGAGGATGGAAGCTTATTTCAAAGCTTTAGATCTTTGGAAGTCAATCGAAGAAGACTATGAAGTTCTTCCGCCCTGGAAACCCAATAATGGCTCAACTCAAATATCACAAGGCTAAGAAAACTAGAAAATCTAAGCAAAGGCATGTCTTTTTTCAGCAATCTCTTCAACAATATTCACTCGTATCATGTCTCTAAAACCAACAAAAGCCATCTGGGATTATCTCATGTTAGAATATGAAGGAGATGATCGTATCAAAGGTATGCAAGTGTTGAATCTCATTAGAGACTTTGAGTTACAGAAGATGAAAGAATCGAAAACCATCAAGAATACTCTGACAGGCTTATGAGCATAGCAAACAGAGTAAGATTACTTGGTTCTGAGTTTAAAGTTTCGCGTACTGTTGAAAAGATTTTGCTTACTGTACCGGAAAGATTTGAAGCCACCATTACCACTTTGGAGAACACCAAGGATCTGTCAAAAATCACTTTGGCGGAATTATTGAATTCCTTGCAGGCTCAAGAACAAAGAAGGTTTATGAGAGAAGATGGAATTTGAGAGGGAGTATTGACGGCCAAACATGAAGAGTGGAAGATACAAAAAGAAAAACAATAAGAAGAACCAGCCAACAAATGGAGAAGGAGCAGCTCGCTACAACAACAAAAGGAAAGCAGGTAGTATCAAAGGAAACTATCCTCCTTGTAAGCATTGTGGAAAGAATGGGCACGCGTTGTATAAGTGTTGGAAATAGCCGAATGCGAAATGCATTAAGTGCAACCAACTCGGGCATGAAGCAATTATTTGCAAGAATAAATTGCAGCAGCAAGACGCAGACGCCCATGTTGTTAATGAACAGGAAGAGGATCAACTCGTTGTGGCATCGTGTTTTGCAAGCAATGTTTCAACTGATGCTTGGCTGATTGATAGAGGACGCACAAACCATATGACTCATGAAAAAGAGATATTTAAAGACTTGAAGCCTACTGGAGTTACAAAAGTCAGAATAGGTCATGGCGGTTATATTCCAGCAAAAGGAATGGGAACTATTAAAGTTGAACACAATCAGGTACTAAAGCAATTTTCGATGTTCTTTATGTACCAGATTTGGATCAGAACTTGTTAAGTGTTGGTCAATTGTTGAAAAAAGGTTTAAAATTGTATTTCGAAGATAAACATTGCTTGATCAAAGAAGCCTCAGGACATGACTTGTTTAAAGTAAAAATGAGAGGCAGAAGTTTCTCATTAAATCCATTAGAGGAAGAAGAAGTGGTGTATTCGGCAAGAGAAAATGCTACCGAGTTATGGCATAAGAGACTCGGACACTATCATTGCTTCTCAAAATGCAAGAATTGGTGATAGTCGAGAACCTTTCTAAACTGGGAGCGAGTTCTAAAAATTGTCTGGCTTGTCAATTTGGAAAACAAAGTAGACTTCCATTCCCAAAGGCAACTTGGAGAGCAACAAGAAAGTTGCAGCTGGTTCACACCAATATTGGAAGACCCCAAAGGACTCCTTAACTTAAAGGTAGTCTTTATTATGTTATTTTTATTGATGATCTGACCTGAATGTGCTGGATTTATTTATTGAAGTACATATCGGAGGTCAAAAGCATTTTTTGGAAGTTGAAAGCGAAGTTGGAAAATGAAAGTTGCTGCAAAATTTAGATTTTACGATCTGACAATGGAAAGGAGTACACTTCTCATCAGTTTGGTCTATTTTGTGAAGAAACAGGGATTGAACGTCAACTTATTTCTCCTTATACTCCAGAACAAAATGAAGTTAGTGAGAGAAGAAATAGATTTATCATGGAGATGGCAAGATGTATGTTGCACGAAAAGAATTTGCCAAAGATGTTTTTGGCAGAGGCAGCAAATAGAGTTGTGTTCCCACAAAATCGACTTCCCTCAAAAGTTGTGAAAGATTAAACTCCTTTTGAAGCATGGTATGGATACAAGCCTCCGCTGCATGTTCTTAAAGTGTTTGGTTGTCTTTGTTTTACCGATGTACCTCAGGTCAAATGAGATAAACTAGATAAGAAGGCTGCCCCGGGCATTTTTATTGGGTACAGTAATGTTTCAAAAGCGTACAAAATCTTTCAACCTGAAAGTGAGAAGATAGTTATTAGCAGAGATGTCTGATTAACGTTTCAAGGACACTTAATCCAGTTCTAAGTGTCAACGATCGTCAGTCAGTATAATAACCCAACTAAATGAGTTGGGGTCGAATCCCACAGGGAGTGGTACGTGTTTAAAATTCAATAGGAAAGTACGAATATGTTCAAGTCAATCATAGGAATAGACATTTACGAATAAAAACATAATGTAAATCAGGGGGTGACACGAATGTCAAATAAATAGGGTTTTGGTTTTAACTATCAGCTACAACAACAGCAAATAACACGAAGATGATAGTAATGAGATGGGTTCTTGGGATGTGATTGGATTATAGGCTAAGGTAGATAAATGGGTAATTGCAACTGTTAGTAAATAGCTGTAAATTAGAGAATAAGCTAGACTTTAGAGGGGATAAACTTTCTCTCGAACAATTAACCCCAAATCAAGTCGGTTTCTCTCGAATACCAACAAGTATGTAAATAAGAACAGCATTCGCTTTAGTCCATTTACTCTCTCAAGTTGAACCCATGACAACCCAATACCCACATACCATCAATTCAGTATCTTGATTTTAAAACCTCTCTCTCGAGCAAGCCAAAAACACGAAGGTAGAACTGCATTTGCAACTACAATTCTTTAAATTGAACCATAATTATTGAATGAAATCACTTCTAAACAACATTTAAACTAACAATTAGCAATACCCACAAGTTAAATCAGCCCATAATCACATAATCACACCCCAAGAATTGGGGTTTTAGCTTGACATCATAAAAAGATAAAAATCGTTACCAAGTTGTGTCTCCATCAACTGGGTAAGATTAATTTCGTCTTTACAAAGGTCCAAATTGAAGAATCTCAAAGACCCACTTCCAATTTCTCAAAAATGGAAAACTTCAATTCTTCAAAGCTAAGGAAAACTTACTCTCAATACTTAGAGTTCAAACTCAAAAATTACTCTAATGAATGTTGAGAATAAAATTTGATACTAAACATAATGTTTGAAAATGTATTTATAGTCGCCAAAAATATGTTGCGAAGGGCCATTCGGCGTAGTAAGTCGGGCTTGGCGATCCGCCCTTTAGTCAGTTCTATCGCCTTTTTTCTTTGGCCTTCAGCTTCCTCAAGTTCTGTAACTTTGGGCGATCCAACACTACATCACGGAACCACTTGGCGACACGCCGACTGCTCCTTTCTCTCGCCAACTTGATTTTCTCCTTCAGGGCTTGGCACACTGGAACTTTAGGCGATATGGTGGCTATTCGGCGACTCGCCAAAGGGACTTGGCAATCACCAGGCCTTCAATTCTTTGCTCTTTCAGCTCACTTCGTTCCTTTTGCAAGTTAGTGTCCATGCGTTGTTCCTCAATCAAAATACCTGGAAATCAAGGATTTTACATTAGTTATTAGCACAAAAAAAGCATTTGAGGACACATAATCTATCCAAATAAATCCCTAAATGAGTCCAAATCTTGGACTCAACAATGTCCACTTCATAGAGAATGAAGAATGGGACTGGAATGACTCAAGGAATTTCGTCCAGAAAACAAGATCGTGGTTAAATGAAAGGGATGATGATTCACCAGTTAGGGGAACTCGATTGCTCTCTGATATATATGAGAGATGCAATGTTGCGATTCGTGAACCTGTTAACCCTAAAGATGCTCTCAAAGACCCCAAGTGGAGAAATGCGATGGAGGAGGAGTTGTTTATGATCGGAAAAAATGATACGCGACAGCTTGTTGACAAACCAGAAAAGTAATTGGGGTAAAATGGGTGTTCTGAACTAAGATAAATGATGATGGTTCAATCAACAAGCATAAAGCAAGGCTTGTAGTTAAGGGTTAGCGCATATTTTTGGTGTAGATTATTCGGACACTTTTCTCCAGTTTCTAGGCTCGACGCAATGAGATTGCTTATAACTGTTTATGTACAACGTGGCTGGAAAGTGCATCAGATGGATGTCAAACCAACATTTCTTAATGTCATTCTTGAAGAAGAAATTTATGTTGAGCAACCTGAAGGGTTTGTTATAAATGGAAAGGAAGATAAATTCTATCAACTACATAAAGCTCTTTATTGCTTAAAACAGGCACCAATAGCTTGGTATAGTCGAATAGATGATTATTTGCTTGGTCTCAATTTTGAAAAGAGTCTTTCAAAATTCACATTGTATGTTAAACATAATAGTAGTGAGATTCTTGTTGTTTCTTTTTATGTGATTGACGTTTTGATTACAGGGAGCAGTGAAAAGGTAATTGATGAGTTCAAGCAGATATGATGCAAGCTTTTGAAATGTATGATCTTGGTCTTATGACATATTTCCTTGGAATGGACATTACAGAAGGAAAATATGAGTTTTTCATTTGCTAGAAAAAGTACGCAAAGGAAATTCTCAACAAATTAAAAATGAAAAATTGCAAAGAGATTAGAATTCCTATGAAGCAAAAAGAGAAACTAAGTAAAGATGATGGAGCCAAAAAGGTGGATGAGACATACTTCAGAAGTTTCATTGGTTGTTTAATGTATCTTACAACAACAAGACCCGATATATTGTATGATGTAAGTGTTTTATCAAGGTTCATGTATTGTCCTAGTGAAGTACATTTGCAGGTAGCCAAAAGAGTTGTGCGATACATCAAAGGAACCATCACCTATGGAGTCAAGTTTTAGAAGAGTCAACCTGTGAAGCTATGTGTGTATTCCGACAGTGATTGGGGTGGTTCCGAGGATGATGCAAAGAGTACTTCAGGGTACTGTTTTAGTCTTGGTTCTGGAATTTTCTCATGGAGTTGTAAGAAACAATATATTGTAGCTCAATCTACTGTCGAAGCTGAGTTTGTGGCAGTTGCAGCAGTAAATCAAACATTGTGGCTGAAGAAAATTCTGGTTGATTTGCATATGGAACCAATTGGAAGCATCAAAGTGTTCGTGGACAATGAAGCAGCAATAGCTATATCTCACAATCTGTGTTTCATGGAAGAACTAAGCACTTCAAAATCAAGTTCTTTTTCTTAAGAGAAGTGCAAAAAGATGGAGATATAGCTCTTGTCTACTGCAAGACGAAAGAACAATTGGCTGATATATTCACTAAGCATTTACCAGTCAGCAAGTTTCAGCTTCTCAGATAGAAAATTGGAGTTTGCAGTTTCCTAAGCAAGGAGAAGTGTTAGGAATTTGCTTTTTCAATTGTAGTTAATTTTACTTTTACTATTTTATATTAGATAAGACTGAGTCAATTAGTTGTTAGCCATCTATTCCTTCTATTTATAAGGAGTAAGTTAGTGAGTTAGGCATCTTCTAGTCGTGGGTTTATTGCTTTCTGTTTTTCATTCCAGTCTTATAAAGTTAATTTGAAGACATCAATAAAAATGTTCTTCTACCGATATTCTTCTCGACTTCTCTTCTTTCTAATAACTCATACTTCTGAAATTTACCAACATTATCTTATTCTTTATTCAATTTCTTTGTTCATATATTTGTTATTAATTTTATAATTATTAGTCTTGGACTGAACATATATATAATTGTATTTTTCTCACTTTGCACCTTTTTTCATTAAAGCCCATGCTTTAGTTGCGCTTAAAGCCCTTACCGACTTTAAAGCTTTTTTGTGCTTTCACCTTTGATAACATTGCCACCCATTCATCAGCAATTAAAATGTGAGTTTAGACTTCATTGGTTATGCATTTATGATGGCTTGCGGGGGATTGAAAAATGAAAAAAAAAAGTTCCTATTTCATTATACATTTGTATTTTAAATTTTATCCTCTATCTTATGACGATTATTAGTAAAAGAGAAAGGAAGTCACAAATAAAGTATTTCTATTTTGTGTATAACATTCCGTAATACAACTTGTCAAGTTGTACCCCACTGGTAATAACTTGTATAAATGTAGAAGCGTTTTAGACTACTTACAAAGACAGAATAGTTTAGCATGTTATGATAGCAAAATTTAGACTCACTGTGTTGATAAAAGTCATTCGTTTCCCACTTAAAGGGATAACGCAATCGAAGGGACGATTTGTTCCTCTTAGAGAGAAACCCAACAATCCAAGCGAGGGAAGCCATGCCCTTCAAATGAAGACGGAAATAATATATATATAGTAAGCGTAACTTAATTATAGAATTAATTAATTAAATTCATACATGTTTTTTTAAATTTTCCATAGTTTGTGTGTTTTACTTCATTATGTACTTTATGTTCTATCATATGACAATTATTATTAGGAAAAGAGAAAGGAAGTCAGAAATGAAATATTTCTATCCAGCATTACTTGTACCATGTTTACGTTTGAAATCTCTAGTAATAACTTGCTTAAAATGGTATGACCTAGATAAAAGGGTTTTAGACTGCTTGCAAAAGAAAAGAATGATTTAAAATATGTTTATTTTATAGCAATTAGCTACTTGCCGAAGGGATAAAAGAAATTGTTGGACATGTTATGATGGTAAGATCAACTAAGTTTCACAATGTTATTAAGGGTCAGTTTTTTTGCCACTTAAAGCGATTAAGCAAGCTAAGCGATGATTTATTTCTTCACGATTAAAGTGAGAAAGCTTTAGAGAAGTGTGTACGTACTTCATATGATGATGCGCAAAATAATTGTAATGATAAGCGCTCAAGTTTTCGCTGAACTATGAAGAGTTGGATTAATATTAGGTTTAGTATAGCGTAATATTCATACATGTTTGGTCTTTTTTTAGTTTTCCATAACTTGTGTAGTTTACTTCACAGGACTGTATGCACTTTGGTTCTTGCTTTTTCCTTCAAGCCGATAGATCTTATTGCTTTTTTGTGCAATTAACATTAAAGAAGTGTGTGCTTTAGTTCTAGATTTTTGCTTCAATCCCATTGATCTTGTTTCCTTTTTGTACTTTTCACTTTTTAAAACATTGAAGCATCATGGTTTAAGCTTGTTTGATAGTGTGATCACTACATAAAAAATTATCAATTTCTCTAATATTATTTGGAGTCTAAGTCGCAAAAGCTTAACTACCATCAGTATAATGTTACTTCAAGCATTGGCAATCAAGGCTGCTAATATAATACAAGATATTTGCCTATGCTTACCTTGAATCACTAATGTATGAATAGGGGTGGCAATGGCGGGGTGAATGCGGGGTGGGGTGGGTTTAAGGCTATGCGGGGCGGTGCGGGTTGAAGTGGGTTGCAAAAACTAATGCGGGGCGTGTTGCAAGTATATGAAGTTTTATGCGGGTTCAAACTTAATTTTAACTTTTTACATGTTAGAAGAGTGATAGAGCATTATCTACTAATATATTTCTTTAACGTTACTAAAATGTTCAAGATAGTAAATGAAAATGATACTATAAAAAATAATATAATTTCTTACATGCTTCCCAGTTGACCTCTATCTATTAAACTAATATAATTTGATGAAAAAGTAAATTTATTTTTATGAATTTTATTTTTAGTATCAAACTTACCTAGAAAAGGAAAATATTAAGCAATTCATGCGGGGCGGGTTGAAAATGAAAACAATTGTTATGCCGGGCGGAACGGGGCGGCTTAAAATTTTTGCGGGTTAAACTCAACCCGCCCCGCCTCCGCCTTGCACCACCCCATTGCCATCCTTATGCGCATGAACTTGTCGACATTATATTCTCTTCAATGTTGAAACCTAAACCCCTATGCTGCATATAAAGGTGTTAGCAGCTTAAAATTCACCATCTAGGCACTGTACTTTAACTTATGCACTACAATACCGTCATCTTTCCTACTTCTAGGAAAGGTAAAGAGATATTCCTTGAAGAACTATTTCTCCTAAATATATGTATTGGTTTTTTTTCCATGTTTATTAATAAATATGTAGAAGCTATTAGTAAATTGGTAGCAAGCAAAAACATCTAATTTTATTCTACTCATTATTGAGTACTCATGAGCACAACCTGGATTAGAAAATGAAAATTTATAAAATGATGAAGAAGTAACCAAATTCATCTATTTTCATCCATGGCTATAGCCTACATATATTGTATAACAACTATTGAATTGTGATCTTTCTCAAGCTATCCCCTTCTTAATTCCATGCCAAGAGTTTGTTGATTAGATTAGGGAGTTTGTTGCGTCCCAGAGTCGAAGCCGATGGAACAGCCTGATAGGAAGATCAACAGATAATCTGATCATATGACTTTCTACTAAAATATAAAACGATTTAATTGATCTTCATGAGCTAATAATAGACAAATGGATCATCCATAACATTTTCACACGCTAAAAAAAGTTGACATTAGTATTTTGGTTCAGAATGCATTCTTTTATGAGTTAAAAAAAAGAATTTATTCACTTTTGTGATGACCAAATAATCTAGGCTAAAGAAACATTCAATTATGTTTCGAGATTTCTTGTATACTCCAAATTTAACCCCATCTTAGCGTAAATATTACATATCCTTAGAAATGGACATGAATGAGGATGAAACTTAATCCAAATACAATATTTGATGTTCATGATTAAGCTCATTTTGAATAGTATGCAACTAATTCCTCTAACAAGGAACTTTTCTGGCATAATTTGGATATCATCTTAATTCATGTTAAGTCAACATATATGAGTATACACTACTTAGGTGAGGTCACATGTGTTATGAAGATCAAAGACAACAGATTCTAAAACATAAAAGCAAAGTATTTGATACCAATACAACGAACCTGCTTCAGAAGGCTCAAGTACATGAAGAAGCTTAATCTTTTTAACGGTACCAGGATTTGGTTCCAATTGCATAGTTCGTCTAGAGCAAACCTCTTGCTCATCCTGGAAGGATAAAACCTTGTCAGTTATGTCACAAATTTAAAAATAATTGTTGTCGTCTTGTAAATTTAAACATACTTTGTCGTTCAACTGTTGAGGCATATTTGAAATCTTCTCCAACTGTTGAGTCATATTTGGAATCATCTCCAACTGTTGAGGCATATTTGGAATCATCTCCAACTGTTGAGGATTATTTGGAATCTTCTCCAACTGTTGAGGCATATTTGGAATCTTCTCCAACTGTTGAGGCATATTTGGAATCATCTCCAACTGTTGAGGCCTATTTGGAATCATCTCCAACTATTGAGGCATATTTGGAATCTTCTCCAACTGTTGAGGCATATTTGGAATCTTCTCCAATTGTTGAGGCATATTTGGAATCATCTCCAACTGTTGAGGCATATTTCGAATCTTCTCCAACTGTTGAGGCATATTTGGAATCTTCTCCAATTGTTGAGGCATATTTGGAATCATCTCCAACTGTTGAGGCATATTTAGAATCTTCTCCAACTGTTGAGGCATATTTGGAATCATCTCCAATTGTTGAGGTATATTTGTAATCATCTCCAACTGTTGAGGCATATTTAGAATCTTCTCCAACTGTTGAGGCATATTTAGAATCTTCTCCAACTGTTGAGGCATATTTAGAATCATCTCCAACTGTTGAGGCATACTTAGAATCTTGTCCAACTTTTGAGGAATACTTGGAATCATCTCCAACTGTTGAGGCATATTTAGAATCTTCTCCAACTGTTGAGGCATATTTGGAATCATCTCCAACTGTTGAGGCATATTTAGAATCTTCTCCAACTGTAGAGGCATATTTGGAGCTTTAATTTCTCCATTAAGCGGCTGAATGATACATGAACATCAAAAAGAGTTAGAGATCTTCTTACTTAGCAACTTCAACAATCAAACTGATACTTTTATTATGTAATATCTATTATCTAAGCAATAACTAGTCATCAAGAAAAATAACAGAGAGAATTTGATAAATTCAAGAGACTTCATAGTCATAACTGCTTTACATAAAAGACCATGACACTTTACTTTATGCTTTTCCTCTCTCTCTGGCCCTCTTTCGTATTCACTCTCCCTTTTCAGCCCTCTGAGTACACACACACTCCCTCTCTCTCTCTCTCTCTGCTAGTGACCTAGCTCTCTTGTGACCTAAACCCTACGATGACAAGTAAGTGACATCTTTCTATCTTCTTCAATCCTTCTTCCATTCAACTATACCATTCATCCGTGCAGTTTTCTCTTTCCCTTTTGCCTTTCCCCTGCCTTTCACCCTTCCAACCAGACCCAACCAACACAACCACTATCCTGGGCGGAAAGTATGGGAGGCCATGTAAGCATCAGATCTCTCCAGAAAGGGCCAAAAAATTTTAGTGACTTCTAACAAGTTCTAGCCAACATTGAAAATATCCACAATTAAGTTTCTTCGTCACACTACCAGCTAGGTTCTATTGTTCCTCCTTTTCTCTTTATTTCTTGATTTTCAGTAGTTAATTCCATAAATATTTCTTGTGGATTATTTATTCTTTTATTCTATGTGGTTATTGTTATTTATAAATCATGTTGCCTATTTCTGCCTTGCTACCCTACAAGTAGGGTAATTCAGAATAGAGTTTTGCTCAATTTATGCTCTATTTCTTATTAATTTGTGCATACCGTCAAGAATAGATTTTTGAGACATTTCTTCTTTCTTAACTCATTGATTCTTGCTTACTTTTTACAATTCCCGACTTTTAACCTTAGTTGCTCCCTGTTTAGTTTGTATCTACTTTAGTGTCTTTGGTAAACGATATCGGATTAGGGTCATATCTTTGGATAGGACCGAGGGTAAGGAAAAGGAGTGGTGAGTGGGGTAAGGTGTCTTCAAGGCTATAGGTGGGGTCTTGGAACATACGGTAGTCGATGGGGAAATCCATACAACTAGTGAAGATCCTAAAGAAAAGGAAGATTAATTTACCTTGTGTCTTGGAGACCAGATGGGAGGTACCAATGAATGGGATGTTGATGGATTTAAGTGTGATACTCAAGAATCTCCAGGTATAGGAATGAAGTACGTATTTTTGTAGATGAGGACTTAAGGGATCAAGTGGTGCAGGTTATTAGGACTAATGAGATGATGATGACAATTAAGCTAGTCATTGAAAGGCATAATTTGAACATTATTAGTGCTTACGCACCTCAAGTTGTCTTGGACGAGGAGGTCAAAATATACTTTTCGAAGGAGTTGGACAAGGTAGTAAGGGGTACACCACGCACCAAGAATATAGTCATTGGTGGAGAGTTTAATGCCCAAATTGGAGCAACGCTTAGTAGTTTTGGTGATATATGTGCATGGAGGCTTTGGTTTTGGCGATAGAAATTGAGGTGGAGCATCACTTTTGGATTTCACTAAAGCTTTTGCATTGGTGATAGCAAACTCGTGCTTTCTAAAGGAGTAGAACTAATTGGTTACCTTCCATAGTGTGGTGGCTAAACCTTAGATAGATTATTTACTCTTTAGGAAAGGTGATAGACGCTTTTAGAGGACTGCAAGATGATCCCGAGTTACAATCTTACTACCCAACATAAAATATTTTGTGATTGACCCAGAGATTAAGAGAAGAGGAGGAAGAAGACTTTGTATGATCGATTGAGGAATAAATTGGTAGTTTGACCCATGTCCTGTCAGGAGATGACAGAGAATTTAATGATGATTGGGGCTTAGAAGAGGAGTGGGAATGCAAACTATATGTGGGAAAACTCAACAAACTACATTACGAAAGTAGCTAAAGAGGTGCAAGGAGTTTCAAGGGGTAACTTTGGTGGTGACTGAGGGTATTGGTGATAAAAATGGAGAAGTCCAAGGCAAAGTAGAAACGAAGAAGGTTGCTTGTGTAAAATTGGTAGAGTGCAATGATAAGAGGGGGGGAGGGGTTAAATGTATGAATAAGAAAATATATAAGGCATCAAAGACAGGGGCTATGTTAATAGTTACAACATAAAATATGGAAGCTTTCGAACTCTTGTATGTTGAACTAGAGGATAAGGTAGATAGAAGAAATTGTACATGCTTGCAAAGGCAAGATAGAGAGGAACACCTGAGACCTTGATCAGGTGCATCAATGATGAGGAAGACAAAGTGTTGGTTTAAGAGATCCTCATTAGGTACAGACGACAAACATGCTTCCACAAACGCTTGAACGAAAGAAGGGATAGAGACATTATGTTGGGTGATTTGGACCACTCTAAAAATCATTGAGAATTTGGGTACAATAGGTTTATTAAAGTAGAGGATTTTAAGTGTGCTATTAATAAGATGACTAGGGGAAGATCCATCTAACTAGATGAGATATCAATGGAATTTTGGAAGAGCATAGACGTAAAAGGTATAAAGTGGTTAACTGGGTTGTTTAGTGTCATTTTTAAGATGACGAAAATTCCCCAAGAATGGAGGTTGAGTACAATTGTCTCGTTATGTAAAAACAAGGTTAATATCCAATACTATAACAATTACACATGCATGAAGCTTCTAAGCTTCTACAAAAGTTTTGGAGAAGGTGGTGAAGATTAGGGTGAGAAGGGGTGTATCCATTTTTGTGAATAAATTCAGATTCATGATGGGGTAATCGACTATAGAAGCCATCCATTTGGTGAGGAGACTGATGGGGAAACATAGGAAAAGGAAAAAGGACTTACATATTGTGTCGCCTATTTATGTTATGCTGCCTTACAAGTAGGGTAATTCAGAATAGTGTTTTGCTCAATTTATGCTCTATGTCTTATTAATTTGTGCTTACAAGCAAGAATAGATTTTTGATCAAAACTTTCTTTATTAACTTATTGATTTTTGCTTACTTTATACAATTCCTGACTCTTATCTTTAGTTGTTCCCTATTTAGTTTGAATCTACTTTAGTGTCTTTGGTAAACGGTATTGGATTAGGGTCATCTCTTCGGACGGGGCTGAGGATAAGGGAAAGGAGTGGTAAGTGGAGTAAGGTTTCTTCAAGGCTATATGTAGGGTCTTGGAACATATGGTAATTGATAGGGAAATACCATACAACTACTGAATATCCTAAAGAAAAGGAAGATTAATATACCTTGGGTCCAGGAGACTAGGGGATCGAGAAATGCTTTCGGGAGGAGTTGGAAAAGGTAGTAAGGAGTATACCATGCACCAAGAAGATAGTCATTGGTAGATATTTTGATGGCCACATTAGGGAAACACCTAGTAATTTTGGTAATATATGTGCATAGAGGCTTTGGCTTTGGGGATAGAAATTGAGGTGGAGCATCACTTTTGGATTTCCCTAAAGCTTTTGCATTGGTGATAGATAAATCGTGTTTTCCAAAGGAGGAGAATCAATTATTTACCTTCTATAGTGTGGTGGCTAAAACTTAGATAGATTAGTTACTCTTTAGGAAGGTGATACAGGCCTTCATAGGACTGCAAGATCATCCCAAATGAGAATCTTTTTATCCAACATAAGTTTTTGGTGAATGACCCGAAGATTAAGAGAAAGAGGAGGACGAAGACTTTGTATGATTGACCGAGAATTAAATTTGGTAATTTGACTAGTGCCCTCTCTCAAGAGATGATAGAGACGTCAATGATGATTGGGGCTTGGAGGAATGCAAACTACATGTGGGAAAACTCAACTAATTACATTACGAAAGAAGCTAGAGAGGTTCTAGGAGTTTCAAGGGGTAACTTTGGTGGTCATCAAGGGGATTGGTGATAAAATTGAGAAGTCCAAGGAAAAGTTTAAACGAAGAAAGTTTCTTATGTAAAATTGGTAGACTTCAATGTTGGGGAGGGGGGGGAGTATGAATAAGGAAATATATAAGGCATCAAAGACAGTGGCTATGTTAACAGTTAACACATAAAAAATGGGAGCTTTAGAACGTTTGTATGTCGAACTAGGGGATAAGGTAGATAGAAGAAATCGCACATGCTTTTAAAGTAAAGAGAGAGAAAGGACCAAGACATTGATAAAGCGAAGTGAATCAACAATGAGGAATACAATTTGTTGGTGGAAAAGACCCTCACTAAGCAAATATTGCAAGCATACTTTCACAAACTCTTGAACAAAGAAAGGTACAGAGACATTATGTTGGGTAATTTGTAGCAATCTAGAAAACATTGAGAATTAGTATTGTCACGCCCCGAGCCTACACCCTGGGCGGGACCGGCACCTGGAGACCATTGCTGGCCCCAGGCGAACCCTTGGCCTGACTTTCTTAACTCAGCGGAAACCTAACTCAACAGAATAACTCAACTTCATGCAAAGACATAAACAATTTAACTAATAAGATATATGGCCCAAAGGGCAACTCGAGCCTCAAAAATAGAATATTTACATATATATATATACATATACATGGATGAGAGACTCAAAACTAACTGACTGACTGACTGTCTGACTGTCTATTGAAGCCTCTAATATACTGAGATGGATGTGGGGACAGACCCCGCAACATCCTAATAGAACAAAACTAAGTACACAAAATAATTGAGTCCTCCGGAATGCAAGGAGGCTCACCACAGACTCTGGAGTGCTCAGCTGGATCAACGACGTGCAGGATGCTGATCCGGGGTACCTGTATCTTGATAGGGATCACCCCCGACGAAAATCCACAATGGTCTTGACAAATCTCCTCTTTCTTCTCTTCTTCTTCTTCTCCTTCTTCTCTTCTTCAATCTCAAGAACCCTAACTCTTTCTCTTTCAAAAATGGGACAAAAATGATCCAAAGATCATCCTAATACAACAATATGAGCTCAAAAGAATTGGCTAGGGAAAAGACTAAAATGCCCTTAATGATTCCCGGACGGATCTCCTTGTCAACTGCCCAAATTTCAAAGGTCATAACTCCCTCATACGAACTCGGAATCGAGCAAACTCGGTGGCGTTGGAAAGGTCGTTCCACGAACTTTGCAACCATAAATGGAATTCCACCTAACTCATCCAAAGCTAGAATTTGTGGCTGTTCAAAGTTGGCCAAAATTTCACATTTTCCATACTTAGCCAAAATTTCCAAAACTTTAAATTCTTTCCAAAAAAATGAAAATTTCCAATTCTAAGCCTCTTCAATTATTTCACATTGCCGGATGTTACAATATCTCCCCCTTGGGAACATTCGTCCTCGAATGAGGTTACTTTTACAAAACTAAGGGTGTAACATCAAACTCAAACACCCAACGAGCAATCATGCAAACAACAACAACAACAACAACATGCCCATTATATATTAAAGAGCACTAAGAAGGATTAATACCTTAATCCGCATTCCCTCCGGATTCAAAAAGATGAGGATATCTCTTCTTCATGTCTTCTTCGGCTTCCCAAGTGGCTTCCTCAACAAATTGGTTCCTCCAAAGGACCTTGACTGATGCCACATCTTTCGTTCTCAACCTACGAACTTGGCGATCTAAAATCTGAACCGGCACCTCCTCATAAGATAAGTTATCCTTGATCTTAACACTTTCAGTCGGTAGGATCAATGAAGGATCACCTATGCACTTTTTCAACATAGAGATGTGAAATACCGGATGGACCGCTGCTAGCTCTTGTGGTAGCTCTAACTCGTAAGCCACACTGCCGACCCTCTGGACTATGCGATAAGGTCCGATATACCGGGGACTAAGTTTCCCCTTCTTACCAAACCTCATAACCCCCTTCATGGGTGAAACCTTCAAATATACCCAATCATCTACTTCAAACTCTAACGCCCTTCTCCTAACATCAGTGTAGGATTTCTGGCGACTCTGTGCCGTTTTCAACCTCTCTTGAATCACTTTCACCTTCTCCATAGCTTGGTGAACTAAATCTGGTCCTATCAACCGTGCTTCACCAACTTCGAACCATCCAATAGGAGATCTACATCTTCTCCCATATAGAGCTTCGTATGGAGCCATCTGGATGCTAGAATGATAACTGTTGTTGTAGGCAAACTCAATGAGAGGTAGGTGATCATCCCAGTTGCCTTTGAAATCGATCACACAAGCTCTCAACATATCTTCTAAGGTCTGAATAGTGCGCTCTGCTTGCCCATCAGTCTGAGGATGAAATGCAGTACTTAAGTTCACCTTTGAACCCAAACCCTTCTGAAAAGATTTCCAGAACTGTGCAGTAAACTGTGCGCCTCTATCTGAAATAATGGAGATTGGCACTCCATGAAGTCTCACTATCTCTTGAATGTACAACTTGGCATAATCTTCTGCCGAAAGGGTAGTCTTTACCGGTAGAAAATGGGCTGACTTTGTCATTCTGTCGACAATCACCCAAATAGAATCATGATGTCTGCGAGACCTTGGCAACCCTGTTATGAAATCCATATTGATCATCTCCCACTTCCATTCCGGAAGCTCTATATTCTGAGCCAAACCACCGGGCCTTTGGTGTTCAACTTTCACTTGTTGGCAATTTGGACACTTAGCAACGAACTCTGCAATGCCCTTCTTCATGCCATTCCACCAATAAAATTCTCTCAAGTCACGGTACATCTTCGTGGAACCCGGATGAACGGAATATCTGGAGCTATGAGCTTCCTCCATAACCCTTTCTTGGAGTCCATCTACCATAGGTACACACAATCTACTTGATATCTCAAAACGCCATCTCCCCCTTGTTCAAATGCTAATACTCTTTGCTTTTGAACATTTGCCTTCAACTCAAGCAAAATGGGATCTTGATCTTGCTTCTCTTTCACTTCTGACATCAACGATGACTCGGCCTTGCTCGTCACCGCAATTCCTCCTTCTGCGGAATCTGTAAATCTGACTCCCAGATATGCCAGTCTGTGCACATCTTTTGCCAACTCTCTCCTTCCTTCTTCAATATGGGTGGTGCTACCCATAGACAACCTGCTCAAAGAATCAGCGACAACATTAGCCTTACCTGGGTGGTAAAGAATACTCAGGTCATAATCCTTGAGTAACTCTAACCACCTCCTCTGTCTGAGATTAAGCTCTTTTTGAGTAAGCACATATTGAAGGCTCTTGTGATCAGTGAATATGTCGACATGCACACCATACAAGTAGTGACGCCATAACTTCAAAGCAAATACTACAGCAGCTAGCTCTAAGTCATGGGTTGGGTAGTTCTTCTCATGAACCTTCAACTGTCTGGAGGCATAAGCGATAACTTTGCCATTCTGCATTAAGACACAACCCAAACCAACTCTAGATGCATCACAATACACCATAAAACCTTGAGTACCTTCTGGTAGCGTCAAAACTGGAGCTATAATCAATCTCTTCTTCAATTCCTGAAAGCTTTTCTCACAAGCTTCAGACCATTGAAATTTCGCGGCCTTCTGAGTCAAATTTGTCAAAGGAGATCAATAGACGAGAACCCCTCAACAAACCTTCTATAATAGCCAGCTAAACCCAAGAAACTCCTAATTTCAGTTGGAGATGTGGGTCTAGGCCAATTCTGCACTGCCTCAATTTTCCGAGTATCAACTTTAATTCCATCACCGGACACAATATGACCTAGGAACGCCACATACTTAAGCCAAAACTCACACTTAGAGAACTTGGCATACAACCCTTGTCTTTCAAAGTCTGAAGAACTATTCTAAGATGGTTAGCATGATCTTCTTCATTCTTTGAATAGATTAGTATGTCATCAATAAAGATAATAACAAACATATCTAAATAAGGTCTGAAGACTCTATTCATCAGGTCCATGAAAGCAGCCGGCGCATTGGTCAAACCAAAAGACATGACTAAAAACTCATAATGACCGTATCTGGTTCTGAAAGCTGTCTTTGGAATATCACGTTCCCTTACTCTTAACTGGTGATAACCTGATCTGAGGTCAATCTTCGAAAAACAGGTGGCACCCTGAAGCTGATCGAAAAGATCATCAATCCTCGGAAGAGGGTACTTATTCTTGATGGTAACCTTATTCAACTGGCGGTAATCTATACACATCCTAAGGGAACCATCTTTCTTTCTCACAAACAAAACCGGAGCACCCCAAGGTGAGACACTCGGTCTAATGAAACCCTTCTCTAGAAGATCTTTCAACTGCTCTTTCAACTCTTTCTAATCTGCTGGTGCCATTCTATAAGGCGGAATAGAGATAGGACGAGTATCTGGTATGAGATCTATGCCGAAATCTATTTCTCTCTCGGGAGGAATTCCGGGTAGATCATCAGGAAAAACTTCTGGAAACTCTCTTACTATAGGAACCGACTGAAAATAAGGTATTTCAACACTAGAGTCATGAACTCGGACTAAGTGATAGATACAACCCTTTGAAACTAACTTTCTTGCCTTAAGGTACGAAATAAAACGACCCTTGGGCACTGCTGAACTACTGCTCCACTCTAAGATTGGCTCACTCGGAAACTGAAACTTGACCACTCGAGTTCTACAATCTATCGATGCATAACAAGCATGAAGCCAATCCATACATAAAATGACATCGAAATCTACCATGTCTAACTCAATCAAATCAACCATGGTGCTCTTGTGATTGATAGAAACAGGACAATCACGATAAACTCTTTCAGCTAGAATAGATTCCCCAACAGGTGTAGAGACACAAAAGGGTTCACAAAGTCTTTCAGGAAGAACATCAAACTTATTCGCAACATAAGGAGTTACAAAAGATAAACTTGCTCCTGGATCTAACAAAGCATATACATAAAAAGCAAAGACTTTGATCATACCAGTGACAACATTCGGAGAGTTCTCTTGCTCATAGCGACTGGTGATAGCATAAAGGCGATTTGCTCCTCCACCGGTACTAGAAGTAGCTCCTCTAGGTGCCATCCTGTCTGGGGGAGCAACTGATGAAGATTGGGTCCTACTACCCAAACTTCCACTACCTTGATTATTCTTAGGGCACTCCTTCACGAAGTGACCCTCTTGCCCACACTTAAAACATCCTGTCTGGCCATCACGACATTTGCCTGGGTGGGTTCTACCACACCTAGCACATGCAGGAAACAAACTGCTTCTTTGTGCCACACTACCTTAGGACTGTACTGGTCTAGCCTTGAAGTCCTTCGAATTCTGGCCATTATGACCACCTCTGTACCTTGGTGGGGTGCGCTAACAGATGATGGAGCAGGTCCCTTTTGCCTTTCTTGGAAGGACGGACGATTCACATTACCTTTCTGCTGCCCAGGCTCATTACCGGTCTTGGCTCTCTTACTCCTGAACTCTTCCTATCCCTCAGCTTCTCTTCCTCAACCTGCTGTACATAGACCATTAATCTGGATATGTCCATGTCCCCGATAAGCATTGCAACCCTACCTTCCTTACTCGACAACCGAGACAGCCCAGCAACAAACAAGCTCATTCTATTCCTCATGTCCGCAACCATCTCCGGAGCATAGCGGGAAAGTTGGGTGAACTTCAGACTGTATTCGCGAACACTCAAGGGCTCCTGCTTAAGGGTAAGGAACTCACGTACCTTGGCCTCTCTCAATTCTCGAGGAAAGAAATGCCCCAAGAAATCTTCCTCAAAATCGGCCCAACTCGCCGATGGTGCATTCTCAACTCTACCCCCTTTCCACTGGTCAAACCATGTTCTAGCAACATCCTTCAGCTGATACGCAGCTAGTTCAACCCGCTTAGTGTCTGCTACATGCATTACATCAAAAATCCTCTTCAACTCCTCAATGAAGTTCTCTGGGTCCTCAGTAGTGCTTGATCCCATGAAACTCGGAGGATTCATCCCCAAGAACTCACGGATCCTTGAAGTGTCAGCTCCTTCATGTCGAACTCCCCTTTGCTGACCCACCTGATTGGCTACAGCTTGACTCAACATCCTAATTGCCTCTCTGAACTCGGCATTAGAAACTTCCCCTTGATCTTGCACTCCCGGTGCATAGGGTAACTCTTGCTCATCAACATAGCGTCTAGGAAGACGCCCTCTACCAACTCTTCGTGGAGGCATGACTATCTGAAACACGCGCAAGAACAGATTAAAAGGAAACTCTTTAGAGATCAACTCTAGCGTACGAGATGAGTATGGAAAAAAATGGGAAACCTTCCTAAATGCTGTAGCCTCCCAATTATAGATGTGGCGCGCTTCACACCGATAACTAGGACTCTACAGACACGGCTTCATAGACACCCTAGGACTCTTGAACTCTGTGCTCTGATACCAAGTTTGTCACGCCCCGAGCCTACACCCTGGGCGGGACCGGCACCTGGAGACCATTGCTGGCCCCAGGCGAACCCTTGGCCTGGCTTTCTTAACTCAGCGGAAACCTAACTCAAACAGAATAACTCAACTTCATGCAAAGACATAAACAATTTAACTAATAAGATATATGGCCCAAAGGGCAACTCGAGCCTCAAAAATAGAATATTTACATATATATATATATACATATACATGGATGAGAGACTCAAAACTAACTGACTGACTGACTGTCTGACTGTCTATTGAAGCCTCTAATATACTGAGATGGATGTGGGGACAGACCCCGCAACATCCTAATAGAACAAAACTAAGTACACACAAAATAATTGAGTCCTCCGGAATGCAAGGAGGCTCACCACAGACTCTGGAGTGCTCAGCTGGATCAACGACGTGCAGGATGCTGATCCGGGGGTACCTGTATCTTGATAGGGATCACCCCCGACGAAAATCCACAATGGTCTTGACAAATCTCCTCTTTCTTCTCTTCTTCTTCTTCTCCTTCTTCTCTTCTTCCAATCTCCAAGAACCCTAACTCTTTCTCTTTCAAAAATGGGACAAAAATGATCCAAAGATCATCCTAATACAACAATATGAGCTCAAAAGAATTGGCTAGGGAAAAGACTAAAATGCCCTTAATGATTCCCGGACGGATCTCCTTGTCAACTGCCCAATTTCAAAGGTCATAACTCCCTCATACGAACTCGGAATCGAGCAAACTCGGTGGCGTTGGAAAGGTCGTTCCACGAACTTTGCAACCATAAATGGAATTCCACCTAACTCATCCAAGCTAGAATTTGTGGCTGTTCAAAGTTGGCCAAAATTTCACATTTTCCATACTTAGCCAAAATTTCCAAAACTTTAAATTCTTTCCAAAAAAATGAAAATTTCCAATTCTAAGCCTCTTCAATTATTTCACATTGCCGGATGTTACAATATCTCCCCCTTGGGAACATTCGTCCTCGAATGAGGTTACTTTTACAAAACTAAGGGTGTAACATCAAACTCAAACACCCAACGAGCAATCATGCAAACAACAACAACAACAACAACATGCCCATTATATATTAAAGAGCACTAAGAAGGATTAATACCTTAATCCGCATTCCCTCCGGATTCAAAAAGATGAGGATATCTCTTCTTCATGTCTTCTTCGGCTTCCCAAGTGGCTTCCTCAACAAATTGGTTCCTCCAAAGGACCTTGACTGATGCCACATCTTTCGTTCTCAACCTACGAACTTGGCGATCTAAAATCTGAACCGGCACCTCCTCATAAGATAAGTTATCCTTGATCTTAACACTTTCAGTCGGTAGGATCAATGAAGGATCACCTATGCACTTTTTCAACATAGAGATGTGAAATACCGGATGGACCGCTGCTAGCTCTTGTGGTAGCTCTAACTCGTAAGCCACACTGCCGACCCTCTGGACTATGCGATAAGGTCCGATATACCGGGGACTAAGTTTCCCCTTCTTACCAAACCTCATAACCCCTTCATGGGTGAAACCTTCAAATATACCCAATCATCTACTTCAAACTCTAACGCCCTTCTCCTAACATCAGTGTAGGATTTCTGGCGACTCTGTGCCGTTTTCAACCTCTCTTGAATCACTTTCACCTTCTCCATAGCTTGGTGAACTAAATCTGGTCCTATCAACCGTGCTTCACCAACTTCGAACCATCCAATAGGAGATCTACATCTTCTCCCATATAGAGCTTCGTATGGAGCCATCTGGATGCTAGAATGATAACTGTTGTTGTAGGCAAACTCAATGAGAGGTAGGTGATCATCCCAGTTGCCTTTGAAATCGATCACACAAGCTCTCAACATATCTTCTAAGGTCTGAATAGTGCGCTCTGCTTGCCCATCAGTCTGAGGATGAAATGCAGTACTTAAGCTCACCTTTGAACCCAAACCCTTCTGAAAAGATTTCCAGAACTGTGCAGTAAACTGTGCGCCTCTATCTGAAATAATGGAGATTGGCACTCCATGAAGTCTCACTATCTCTTGAATGTACAACTTGGCATAATCTTCTGCCGAAAGGGTAGTCTTTACCGGTAGAAAATGGGCTGACTTTGTCATTCTGTCGACAATCACCCAAATAGAATCATGCTGTCTGCGAGACCTTGGCAACCCTGTTATGAAATCCATATTGATCATCTCCCACTTCCATTCCGGAAGCTCTATATTCTGAGCCAAACCACCGGGCCTTTGGTGTTCAACTTTCACTTGTTGGCAATTTGGACACTTAGCAACGAACTCTGCAATGCCCTTCTTCATGCCATTCCACCAATAAAATTCTCTCAAGTCACGGTACATCTTCGTGGAACCCGGATGAACGGAATATCTGGAGCTATGAGCTTCCTCCATAACCCTTTCTTGGAGTCCATCTACCATAGGTACACACAATCTACCTTGATATCTCAAAACGCCATCTCCCCCTTGTTCAAATGCTAATACTCTTTGCTTTTGAACATTTGCCTTCAACTCAAGCAAAATGGGATCTTGATCTTGCTTCTCTTTCACTTCTGACATCAACGATGACTCGGCCTTGCTCGTCACCGCAATTCCTCCTTCTGCGGAATCTGTAAATCTGACTCCCAGACATGCCAGTCTGTGCACATCTTTTGCCAACTCTCTCCTTCCTTCTTCAATATGGGTGGTGCTACCCATAGACAACCTGCTCAAAGAATCAGCAACAACATTAGCCTTACCTGGGTGGTAAAGAATACTCAGGTCATAATCCTTGAGTAACTCTAACCACCTCCTCTGTCTGAGATTAAGCTCTTTTGAGTAAGCACATATTGAAGGCTCTTGTGATCAGTGAATATGTCGACATGCACACCATACAAGTAGTGACGCCATAACTTCAAAGCAAATACTACAGCAGCTAGCTCTAAGTCATGGGTTGGGTAGTTCTTCTCATGAACCTTCAACTGTCTGGAGGCATAAGCGATAACTTTGCCATTCTGCATTAAGACACAACCCAAACCAACTCTAGATGCATCACAATACACCATAAAACCTTGAGTACCTTCTGGTAGCGTCAAAACTGGAGCTGTAATCAATCTCTTCTTCAATTCCTGAAAGCTTTTCTCACAAGCTTCAGACCATTGAAATTTCGCGGCCTTCTGAGTCAACTTTGTCAAAGGAGATGCAATAGACGAGAACCCCTCAACAAACCTTCTATAATAACCAGCTAAACCCAAGAAACTCCTAATTTCAGTTGGAGATGTGGGTCTAGGCCAATTCTGCACTGCCTCAATTTTCCGAGTATCAACTTTAATTCCATCACCGGACACAATATGACCTAGGAACGCCACAGACTTAAGCCAAAACTCACACTTAGAGAACTTGGCATACAACTCCTTGTCTTTCAAAGTCTGAAGAACTATTCTAAGATGGTTAGCATGATCTTCTTCATTCCTTGAATAGATTAGTATGTCATCAATAAAGATAATAACAAACATATCTAAATAAGGTCTGAAGACTCTATTCATCAGGTCCATGAAAGCAGCCGGCGCATTGGTCAAACCAAAAGACATGACTAAAAACTCATAATGACCGTATCTGGTTCTGAAAGCTGTCTTTGGAATATCACGTTCCCTTACTCTTAACTGGTGATAACCTGATCTGAGGTCAATCTTCGAAAAACAGGTGGCACCCTGAAGCTGATCGAAAAGATCATCAATCCTCGGAAGAGGGTACTTATTCTTGATGGTAACCTTATTCAACTGGCGGTAATCTATACACATCCTAAGGGAACCATCTTTCTTTCTCACAAACAAAACCGGAGCACCCCAAGGTGAGACACTCGGTCTAATGAAACCCTTCTCTAGAAGATCTTTCAACTGCTCTTTCAACTCTTTCAACTCTGCTGGTGCCATTCTATAAGGCGGAATAGAGATAGGACGAGTATCTGGTATGAGATCTATGCCGAAATCTATTTCTCTCTCGGGAGGAATTCCGGGTAGATCATCAGGAAAAACTTCTGGAAACTCTCTTACTATAGGAACCGACTGAAAATAAGGTATTTCAACACTAGAGTCATGAACTCGGACTAAGTGATAGATACAACCCTTTGAAACTAACTTTCTTGCCTTAAGGTACGAAATAAAACGACCCTTGGGCACTGCTGAACTACTGCTCCACTCTAAGATTGGCTCACTCGGAAACTGAAACTTGACCACTCGAGTTCTACAATCTATCGATGCATAACAAGCATGAAGCCAATCCATACCTAAAATGACATCGAAATCTACCATGTCTAACTCAATCAAATCAACCATGGTGCTCTTGTGATTGATAGAAACAGGACAATCACGATAAACTCTTTCAGCTAGAATAGATTCCCCAACAGGTGTAGAGACACAAAAGGGTTCACAAAGTCTTTCAGGAAGAACATCAAACTTATTCGCAACATAAGGAGTTACAAAAGATAAACTTGCTCCTGGATCTAACAAAGCATATACATAAAAAGCAAAGACTTTGATCATACCAGTGACAACATTCGGAGAGTTCTCTTGCTCATGGCGACTGGTGATAGCATAAAGGCGATTTGCTCCTCCACCGGTACTAGAAGTAGCTCCTCTAGGTGCCATCCTGTCTGGGGGAGCAACTGATGAAGATTGGGTCCTACTACCCAAACTTCCACTACCTTGATTATTCTTAGGGCACTCCTTCACGAAGTGACCCTCTTGCCCACACTTAAAACATCCTGTCTGGCCATCACGACATTTGCCTGGGTGGGTTCTACCACACCTAGCACATGCAGGAAACAAACTGCTTCTTTGTGCCACACTACCTGAGGACTGTACTGGTCTAGCCTTGAAGTCCTTCGAATTCTGGCCATTATGACCACCTCTGTACCTTGGTGCGGGTGCGCTAACAGATGATGGAGCAGGTCCCTTTTGCCTTTCTTGGAAGGACGGACGATTCACATTACCTTTCTGCTGCCCAGGCTCATTACCGGTCTTGGCTCTCTTACTCCTGAACTCTTCCCTATCCCTCAGCTTCTCTTCCTCAACCTGCTGTACATAGACCATTAATCTGGATATGTCCATGTCCCCGATAAGCATTGCAGCCCTACCTTCCTTACTCGACAACCGAGACAGCCCAGCAACAAACAAGCTCATTCTATTCCTCATGTCCGCAACCATCTCCGGAGCATAGCGGGAAAGTTGGGTGAACTTCAGACTGTATTCGCGAACACTCAAGGGCTCCTGCTTAAGGGTAAGGAACTCACGTACCTTGGCCTCTCTCAATTCTCGAGGAAAGAAATGCCCCAAGAAAGCTTCCTCAAAATCGGCCCAACTCGCCGATGGTGCATTCTCAACTCTACCCCCTTTCCACTGGTCAAACCATGTTCTAGCAACATCCTTCAGCTGATACGCAGCTAGTTCAACCCGCTCAGTGTCTGCTACATGCATTACATCAAAAATCCTCTTCAACTCCTCAATGAAGTTCTCTGGGTCCTCAGTAGTGCTTGATCCCATGAAACTCGGAGGATTCATCCCCAAGAACTCACGGATCCTTGAAGTGTCAGCTCCTTCATGTCGAACTCCCCTTTGCTGACCCACCTGATTGGCTACAGCTTGACTCAACATCCTAATTGCCTCTCTGAACTCGGCATTAGAAACTTCCCCTTGATCTTGCACTCCCGGTGCATAGGGTAACTCTTGCTCATCAACATAGCGTCTAGGAAGACGCCCTCTACCAACTCTTCGTGGAGGCATGACTATCTGAAACACGCGCAAGCACGGATTAAAAGGAAACTCTTTAGAGATCAACTCTAGCGCACGAGATGAGTATGAAAAAAATGGGAAACCTTCCTAAATGTTGTAGCCTCCCAATTATAGATGTGGCGCGCTTCACACCGATAACTAGGACTCTACAGACACGGCTTCATAGACACCCTAGGACTCTTGAACTCTGTGCTCTGATACCAAGTTTGTCACGCCCCGAGCCTACACCCTGGGCGGGACCGGCACCTGGAGACCATTGCTGGCCCCAGGCGAACCCTTGGCCTGGCTTTCTTAACTCAGCGGAAACCTAACTCAACAGAATAACTCAACTTCATGCAAAGACATAAACAATTTAACTAATAAGATATATGGCCCAAAGGGCAACTCGAGCCTCAAAAATAGAATATTTACATATATATATATACATATACATGGATGAGAGACTCAAAACTAACTGACTGACTGACTGTCTGACTGTCTATTGAAGCCTCTAATATACTGAGATGGATGTGGGGACAGACCCCGCAACATCCTAATAGAACAAAACTAAGTACACAAAATAATTGAGTCCTCCGGAATGCAAGGAGGCTCACCACAGACTCTGGAGTGCTCAGCTGGATCAACGACGTGCAGGATGCTGATTCGGGGTACCTGTATCTTGATAGGGATCACCCCCGACGAAAATCCACAATGGTCTTGACAAATCTCCTATTTCTTCTCTTCTTCTTCTTCTCCTTCTTCTCTTCTTCAATCTCAAGAACCCTAACTCTTTCTCTTTCAAAAATGGGACAAAAATGATCCAAAGATCATCCTAATACAACAATATGAGCTCAAAAGAATTGGCTAGGGAAAAGACTAAAATGCCCTTAATGATTCCCGGACGGATCTCCTTGTCAACTGCCCAAATTTCAAAGGTCATAACTCCCTCATACGAACTCGGAATCGAGCAAACTCGGTGGCGTTGGAAAGGTCGTTCCACGAACTTTGCAACCATAAATGGAATTCCACCTAACTCATCCAAAGCTAGAATTTGTGGCTGTTCAAAGTTGGCCAAAATTTCACATTTTCCATACTTAGCCAAAATTTCCAAAACTTTAAATTCTTTCCAAAAAAATGAAAATTTCCAATTCTAAGCCTCTTCAATTATTTCACATTGCCGGAAGTTACAAGTATATTGTAGGTGTATTAAAGTAGGGGAGTTTAAGTGTGCTATTAATAGGATGACTAGGGGAAGATCCATTTGACCATGTGAGATTCCGGTGGAATTTTGGAAAAGCACAGTCATAAAAGGTATGCAGTGGTTAATTGGGTTGTTTAATGTCATTTTTAAGATGACAAAAGTTCCCTAAGAATGGAGGTTTAGTACAACGGTCCCATTGTTTAAAAACAAGGGTAATATCCAAAACTATAGCAATTATAGAGGCATCATGTTGCTAAGGCACACTGTAAAATTTTGGGAGAGGGTGGTGAAGATGAGGGCTAGAAGGGGTGTGTCCATTTTTGTGAATAAATACGGATTCATGTTGGGGGGATCAACTAAAAAAGGCAACCATTTGACAAGGAGACTGATGGAGAAATATAGGCAAAGGAAAAAGGACTTACATATGTTGTT
The DNA here is from genome assembly GCF_900185275.1 of Solanum verrucosum. NCBI lineage: Eukaryota > Viridiplantae > Streptophyta > Magnoliopsida > Solanales > Solanaceae > Solanum > Solanum verrucosum. The sequence goes on from NW_026020407.1 coordinate 2,892,214, forward strand.
CATTGACCTTATAAAGTCATACGACATTCCTTTTGGAAGTTCTTTTGAGATGTATGGAGGCTAAAATCATACCGATGGTTTACACTAGGCCAATAGAGGGCATGAATGACGGATCCAACATTCGCAACACTTTCCAATTGAGATGGGGTTGCACTAGAGATTAGTTCTTATCCTATTTTGGTTTGCCTTGGTGATGGATGAATTGATTGATGTACTCATGATGATGTTCAATGGTTTGTGCTATTTAGGGATGCCACAATATTGATTGGTTAGAAACGCAATGGACTTAATGTTAAGATGGAGGTGTGGAGTAAAACTGTGGAGTCTAAAGAATTCATGTTGAGATGGACCAAAATGGAATATTTGGAATCCATATTTAACAATATAGTGCACGAGGTAGGTGGGAAGTGAGGTTTGACACCTAGTCTATCCTCAAGAGGGTTAACTTAAAATATCTAGGGTCAGTAATAAAGGGAAATGGAGACATCGACAACGATGTCACAAATCGTAGTGGTGCAACATGTACGAAAAAAGAGGCTTGCCTCTATTCTCATATATTATAAGAAGGTATCATGTAAACTGAAAAGTAAGTTCTTCTAAGTAGCAGTTAGATCGATGTTGTTGTATAGGGTGGAGTTTAACAAGTCAAGAAATCTTATGTTTAGAAGATGCAAGTTGCTGAAATGAGGATGTTGAGATAGATGTGTGGGCACACTAAGAAAGATAAGATTAGGAATGAGGATATCTGAGGCAAGAGGGAAGTTACCTCTAAGGTGGGAAACATGAGGAAAGCAATACTAAGATAGTTTGGACATATGATGAAGAGATGCAAAGATGCCCTAGTGATGAGGTACAATACATTGGATATAGTGGATATAAGGAGAGGCAGAGGTAGAACAAAAAAGTATTAAGGAGAGGTGATTAAAAAGGACATGGATTAGGTCTAGATTATCAAGGCCATGACATTAGATAAGAGGGTGTGGAGGTCACATATTAGGATAGCAGATTCATAGGTATGGAATGTTGTCTTAATTTACAAGTGTTTGATAGTATTCTTATAATGTCTTGCTTTTGATTCCACCATCACCGGTTGTTAATTGTATTTTGGTTATTACAATATTTTGTGGTTGTCTCTGTTTCCTTATTAGTTACTTTGTTTCTCCACTACTGTTTTTTATTCTTCATTCCTATTTTTATATGTTGTACTTGAACTGAGGGTCCTCCAAAAATTAGACTATTTACCTCTACGAGGTAGGGGTATATGATTCTTACACTATTCCCTCCCCATACCCTACTTGTGAGATTTCATTGAGTATATTTTTGTTGTTTGTTCTACTTGCATTGCATAAAACCCAGTGAAAACATGAATTTGTTCAAGAAAATAATGTAGAATTGTTATAACATTAAGTTAAGTGAACAAAACTCTATAAAATTCATCAAGTGCAGAATTGTTGGTCCACTTCATCAAAAAACCATAACATGTTACAACCTCTAACATGGACAATCCATTTAAAAACTAACCTTAAATCAAACATCAGTTCACCCTCAGGTGTCGTCGGGTGGAAGGCCAGTGCCACAGGAGAAGAGGTTGATATATCAGAAGGGAGATGATATACCTCATTGTGAGTAGCCTCTGCAGCCTGAGAATTTAAAAGAATGATGCATTAAGATTAGCATAATCTCTGGAAAAGATGAATTTAGCTTTGAAAGGTTTACGTAACACCTCAGCAAAGGATCATTGGGCCTTCTCAGCTTGATAAATGTTGTACATATCATACAAACCATCCCACCATTCCATTAGAAATCCCTCTGGAGATTCGATAACTAAAACAAATAATTACATTAGCACATTACCACAAATGATCAGTCAATTTCATAAAATTTCAGAAACACAAAAAGCACATTAGAGAAAAAAACAATTGACTTGAAATATATAGGTGCACTAAAAATTTCAAAGAATGGCATTAGTTACCATTCCATCCAATCTATTTTATATGGTAGTCTTTAGTTTTTAGACCATCTTTTAAAATTTTCTTAACTAAATTATATATATGTATATCATAAAAGAATTTTTTTTAATAGGTGAAACCTACTATAAATCTCTTTGGTATTACACTACCTTTATCTCAGTTTATGTAACACACTTTCTTTAGTGTCTGCCAAAAAAATGACTTATTTAATATTAGTCGAACTTTAAACTTTTCTCATTATACTATAGTAATGTATATTCATGCATATCTAAAGCTTATTTTAGACCAGATATTTCAATAGACTTCCTTCGCGTCTTAAAATCACTCCCCAATGACCCATAAATTTGAATTGCGAAGGTATAAATTAAATTTGTGTCAAAAGACTTGTCTATTTTCTTAAACTATGTATCCAGTTAAATACCATAATAATTAAAAGAGTTAATGGTGAAACATACACCAAAATTATTGCTTTCTTATAAACTTCATACTCTGATTATCAGTTGTGCCTTTACCTACACAAACTATATATCACCATATATGTGTTAAAATAGACCTCAAACTATAGTTATTCCCTTTTTCTACCTTATTAACAACTGGTAATTGGGTTTTGTTTAATACATCAATAGTGATAGTTCATGTAGGAAAAGAAAACAACCAATAGTCAGTGTGAAACTCGCAAAAAAGTGATAACTTGGATGTGTTTACTATTATATCTCAAACAAAACTAAAAGGCATAATGCATAACAGACAAACAAACTTGGCTTTAGCTGACAAATAAACACTTCAACTTTCAATATGCACATCTAGACATCTCAACTCATCTCTATTGCGTCAATGGAAAACTCAAATTTACAAAATGATTATTCAGACACCTTGAAAATTCGTATGTCACATTTCTATCGCTTGCTTATGAGACACAATGAGAATGAGTGACAATGTTTAATTGTCAGTTGAGATCAAATTTTGGTGTCCAGATAGGCACTCCAAAAGTTGGATTGTTACTTGCTAACTGAGAAGTGTCTATTTATGTATTATTATGCCAAAATGAAATAAAAGGAATAACAAACCACGAGGCATCCTAATGTAACAACCCGTATATTTTAAAGTTACTAAATAGCTAAGCTGAAGACATACAAGCCAAATTATTATTTTTGTCACTTTACGTTGTCGTATGTGAGTTGTCGGGAGAATAAAAATCCCAAATGGGTAATCATATCATGAAATGGATATATAGAGGTGATTAAATAATTCAATTAAAGGTTTAGCCTAAAGGGAGTTTGGAAACAAAAATTCTATTTGAAGGTTTTATTTCGAGGAAGTATTTCAAATAATTTCGGATGTAGTTTGACTTAGGATGATCATATATCCCGATATATAAAGAGTTAGAGGGCCTACAACCTATAAAATTGAATTTGTATGAGTCTAGTTTCTAACGCATTAAACCATTCTCCAATACAACTTCAAAGTAGAATGATATATGTATTTTTGTGAAACCGCACAAGCAGGCATGTGAAGTGGACCCTAGGTTGGTGGAGATGTATATATTCTGGTTTCTCTTTCGGGAATTTTATTTATTTGTTTTTCAAACGTTTTACCAAGATAAAAAATAGAGAATAACCTAAAAAATTCCCCTATATGTTCATGATCTTGGATTAAGTCCTTCATGGAAGTTGTTCTACACGTTGAGCTCATCGTTTTGTCCATAGTTGGTTTTGTGTTTCACTTCCAAGGTGTGTAAAACAGGGTTTTGAAGGGAAAAAAAGGTATATGGATGTATCTACAAGTTCTTTTAACAAGGTAAGCATTCTTAACCTCTCTCCATAATTAATTTGAAGTTATACGCTATTATTGAAGGTATGTCTACTGATTTTGGAAATTCTTCCATTTTGATTAGATTGTGGAAGATTTTAGATGGCTATGGGATGTAGGATTTTTTTTACATGTATCTATGAGGTATGTAAAGGCACCCCTTTCCTCAATTTTCAATCACGAATCTACATCATTGATAGGGGTAGTATTCCTACGTTATAATGTCATAATGAGGCATGGTATGGTTTTGTTAAAAGGGTGGAAATACATGGTGAAAGTCTATAGTTATTGATTTATTAAATACATATGAATGCGATGTGAATGACAATATATATATTTGTCGTCATAGTTGTAAACTGAGTTTGGAGACCCCTTATCATGGGAAATTTGAAGTTCCATATTTTCATGTGAGTAAGGGAAGAAAATTAAGAACTATTTGTGTTCATCGATATGATGAGTTGATAACGGAAATCCAATTGTATATTTTTCAATATTTGTAAAGAAAACACTTTATGGGCAAGATATATATGTATATATGCTTGTTCAAAATGCTATTGAATTGTATATAAATCGAAATATTTTTGCTCTTGTTCAATCTACACGTTAAGGTGACAAAAATATCTTTAAAACATCGTTTATAAGCCTACTAGAGTCCTCGTGTCATTTAAACCTTCTGAAGGTCGTTTAAGTTACTGAGTAGGTGTGATTATATGATGTTTGGAAGCAAGATATGTTTTATGTACATATTTGCAGTTGATGAGTCTTGAAAAGTCCTATTTAGGTCACAATCTCAGAGTCATCTTTTATATGTGCCATATGTATATTAGATAGACTCAATATAATCCGGGGCAGCTCCATTTGTGATAATGGACTAATGGTTATGGATTTATGTTACACCATCAATGCAGTAATATAAGTGGGAAGATAGAGTAACAACTACAACTATAGTTCAATGCATCACAAGAATGGATATGTTAGGCAACCAGATGCCTATTCAATAAATACATATCCAGGATGGCCATCACAACAAGGTATGATCATCATTATTGCTAGATTATCGTTTAGTGTACCATTAAGGCAATATGATTTATTTATGTTCTTACTTGGTTGTATTCACATGGAAATGTTAAGATATCATATTTCAGCTTTTGGAGTCTTAGGTTGTGTCTATCCCTAGCTCTAGTTTTGTATCTTTGATGTACTTACGTTTACAACTTTTAGCCTTATATACCAGTACATTTCATTCATTCTGATGTCCCTTTTCCTAAGGACATTGTATTCATGTTGCTCCGATCCCCAATTGAAGTATGAGTCCTGATTTAGCTAAGTTGGTATGCACTATTCTTCAAGGAGCCATATTCTAGTTTGATAATATTGAATTTTGATGTACGGTATGGGTTGGCCAAGGCTTTTTCCTATGCACACAGTTTTTTATTCTTTATAGGCTTTTGTGGATGTGTTTGTGTTGTTTAGTTCAATTTAGATTTATTCCCTTGGCGGTTTTTTGTTGCTCGACTTAGTTGTATTATGTCCTAGTTGGCCTTATGTTTTCAAATTTTATTATGTTGCGACCTTATCATTTCAGATTGTTGTGACAAGTGGCTTTGTCGGATTTCAGTATTAGATAATCGACTTCTCGATTCATTTACTATCAAGGACAATTGTGTCTTCTCAGTTTTGGGGCGTGACGAACTTGGTATCTTAGTAAAGTTGTATCCCAAGAAGTCCATAAAGCCATGTCTATTAAAGTATTGCTTATTGGTATATTGTGAACCATACTTATAATCAGGATTTAGGATTTGTTTCACATCTTTCATTGATAGTTCGTGCTAAAAGTAAGTCATAAGGTTATATGATATCTAAAGCAAGCTATTATTTTAGAATATGTATGTGATGAGGTTGATGGCTACTCACTTGATCGTCATGACTAGAGGAGTGGGTATGTTTCTCCCTTCTAATGAATGGGGAGATAGGTTCGAGGCTCATAATAAGTCTATTAGTCCAGGTATTATAGCCTTTATAGCTCTAACTAACTAGACTTAATTGCACATGAGGGTGACAGAGTTGCCGACCGTCCAGTACGTATTACACCTTTTGCAGCTCCAGAGGGATAACTCATTAAGAGAGTTATCCATCTGATGGCCCATATAACTGCTGGCAAAGTAGGACAATTGAAAGCAGTAGAAAGGGCTAGAGGTCATGCATTCAAGAGCTCCAAAGCCTATGATTTTTTAGCTTGATTTCTCCTATTTTCTCTGGATCTGATCTAAATAAAGACCCCTACAATTTTGTTGATCAAACTTATAAAGTTTGAAGGTGATGTGGGATACAGCTACAAAGGGAGAGGAATTAGTAGAATTCAAGATATGTAATGTAGGTATATTATGGTATGAGGCATGTGCTATTTCTAGGGGAACTAGATCACCTCCAACTAAATAGCAGCAATTCTCAGGGGCCCTTCTAGATTAGTGCCTACCACGGGACCTTTCACAGGCTTAAGCTCTGCAATTCTCACATTTGAGAAAGGGCACATTCTAGACCATGTCTTCAGGGGCAGATGTACGTTACAATTGTAGATGTTAAAGAATGACAAAAGTCCCACATCGGTGGTTAATGAGATAGGTGAACTCTTTAGAAGGCTTGGGCAATCCTCCTCCCTTTGAGCTAGCTTTTGGGCTGTGAGTTAGGCCTAAGACCTAATTTAACATGGTATCAGATCATTGGTGAGAAACTTCAAGTTACCGTGTCAAATTCCGGGGACGACGGTTGGGATTGATTTGTGTCATCTTTCATTCTGAAGGTGTTGTGCGAAAGACAACACCATCACGAGGCTCGGGAAGCTCAAGCGACCGAACCCCAAGAATTTCCATCGAAAAACAACCCCCCACGCGCCGGAGGTGGAAGTTTTTCGACGAGATCTGTTCACGCGCCGGCGCGTGAGTACTGCTCCGGTCATCTTTTTCGAGCTGTTTTCTTCTGTTGGGGTCGCCCAGTATTTCCGACCAGAACCCATTCAGTTTTCTCTAGATCCGATCACCAGAATTAGGGTTCCGGTGGTTTTCAGGCAGTTTCCAGCGAAATCACAAGTTTTAGGCCACTGTGGGTAGATTTCGGCAGTTTCCAGCGAGTTTTTTACTCTTTTCAAGTCAAATTTCGAAAAAATGTCTTTCGGGTGTGAGGTTTTTGGCTCCAAAAATACGGGGATTGGAAGTTCAAGCCTTCAATCACTTCAGAACCATTAATGGGAAGTTCAAACTATCTAGCTTGGGCTTCTTCAGTTGAGTTGTGGTGCAAGGGTCAAGGTGTTCAAGATCACTTAACAAACAATGCTTGCGTTGTAGATGAAAAGAAAAAGTCTAATGACGAAGGTGCAAAAGCCAAAGCACAATGGGAGAAAGTGGATGCCCAATTATGTAGTCTTATTTGGCGCTCTATTGATTCTAAGTTGATGCCCTTGTTTCGCCCATTCCAGACATGTTATTTAGTTTGGGAAAAGGCACGTGCTTTATACGTTAATGACATAACTCGATTCTATGATGTGATATCTCGGATGACCAACTTAAAGAAACAAGAATCCGACATGTCTACTTACTTGGGACAAGTACAGGCAGTCATGGAGGAATTTGAAACGTTGATGCCTATTACTACAAATGTGGAAAAGCAACAAGAGCAAAGGCAGACATTATTTCTAGTTCTTACACTTGTTGGACTTCCTACTGACCATAACTCTATGCGTGACCAAATTCTAGCCAGTCCTACAGTTCCCTCAATTGATGAATTATTCTCTCGTCTGCTTTGTCTTGTTGCACCTCCCAGTCATAAAGAAATTTCATCATCCATTGTTGACTCATCTATTCTCGCATCTCAAACAACAGAAAAGCGTACATACCAGTCTATGGAGAATCGGTGAGGGGGAGGGCGTTTTGGGAAACCTCGATCCAAGTGTAGTCATTGTAATAAACGTGGACACACTCGTGATATATGTTATATTTTACATGGTCCACCACCCAATTATGATCTTATTGTTCTTAAGGAATATAATGAGTTTCTTCGAAATCGCGCAAGTAAACAGACATCTCCACCAGTAGCATATGGTGCTCAACCTAATCAACCATCCAATAATGTTCATATTGCTCAAACAGAATATGATGAGTTCCTTCGGTATCGTGCAAATAAACAAACGTCTCCACAAGTAGTTTTGGTTGCACAACCTGATGTTTCTATTGCGGGTAATTCTTTTGCTTGTGTGTCACAGTCTAGTACTCTTGGATCATGGGTCATGGACTCAGGGGCTTCTGATCATATCTCTGGTAATAAATCACTTTTGTCTGATATTGTTTATTCACAATCTCTTCCTGCTATTACTTTAGCCAATGGGATTCAAACAAAACCAAAAGGGGTTGGAAAAGCCAAACCTCTATCTTCTGTCACCTTAGACTTTGTTCTTTATGTCTCTAGTTCTCCTTTTAATTTAGCATTTGTTAGTCGTTTGACGAAGGCTCTACATTGTAGCATAACTTTTTTTGATGACTTTTTTCTCATGCAAGACCGCAGTACGGGACAGACGATTGGAACAGGACATGAATCACAAGGCCTTTACTACCTTGCCTCTTCAAATTCCTTAAAAGAATGCTCCGTTATAGATTCCCCAGATCTAATTCACAAACGTTTGGGACATCCGAGTTTATCGAAACTGCAAAAGATGGTGCCTAGTTTGTCTAGTTTATCCAAATTAGATTGTGAGTCGTGTCAACTTGGGAAACACACTCGTGTTACATTTTCACGTAGTACTAAGGATCGTTCAGAGTCTATTTTTTCATTAGTTCATTCTAATATTTGGGGTCCTAGTAGAGTCAATTCCACCTTAGGATTTCGTTATTTTGTTAATTTCATTTATGACTATTCAAGATGTACTTGGGTTTTCTTCATGAAAGATCGTTCTGAGTTATTTTCTATATTCAAAAGTTTCTTTGCTGAAATACAAAATCAATTTGGTGTTTCTATTCGTACTTTTCATAGTGATAATGCCTTAGAATACTTATCCTCCCAATTTCAGGAGTTTATGACTTACCAAGGCATTATTCACCAGACTACTTGTCCATACACCCCTCAACAGAACGGTGTAGCAGAAAGGAAAAATAGGCATCTTATTGAGACTGCTCGTACTCTTCTCCTTGAATCCCATGTTCCACTGCGTTTTTGGGGAGATGCAGTTCTTACATCTTGTTATTTAATAAATAGAATGCCCTCATCTTCTATTCAGAATCAGGTTCCACATTCCATATTGTTTCCTGAGTCACATCTCTATCATATCCCCCCTCGTGTCTTTGGAAGCACATGTTTTGTTCATAGCTTAGCCCCAGGGAAAGATAAATTAGCCCCGTGTGCCCTCAAATGTGTCTTTCTTGGTTACCCTCGAGTTCAAAAAGGGTATTGTTGTTATTCACATGATCTTCATCGTTACCGTATGTCCGCTGATGTTACATTCTTTGAGTCTCAGCCTTACTATACGTCTTCTGATCATCCTGATGTATCTATGTGTCTTACCCATACCTCAGGATTTACCTATACCAACTTTTGAGGAATCTATGGTTACTTCTACATCTCCAGCTGTAGTGCCACCACTCCTAACTTATCATAGCCGCCCGCGTCCAGCGCTAGTCCCAGACGATTCATGTCATGCACCAGACCCTGCTCGTACTGCGGACTTGCCTCCTCATAGCCAACCGCTTGCACTTCAAAAAGGTTTACGATCCACTCGAAAATACTAACCCTCATTATACCTTGTTGAGTTATCATCGTCTATCATCACCCCATTATGACTTTGTATTGTCTTTGTCCTCTATCTCCATTCCTAAGACTACAAGTGAAGCACTTTCTCATTCTGGATGGAGGCAGGCTATGGTTGATGAGATGCCTGCTTTGCATAAGAGTGGTACTTGGGAGCTTGTCTCTCTTCCTGCAGGTAAATCTACTGTTGGTTGTCGTTGGGTTTATGCAGTCAAAATTGGTCCAGACGGTCAGGTTGATCGGCTTAAGGCTCGTCTTATTGCCAAAGGATATACTCAGATATTTGGGCTAGATTATAGTGACACTTTCGCCCTTGTGGCTAAAATAGCATATGTCCGTCTTTTTCTATCTATGGCTATCGTTCGTCATTGGCCTCTTCATCAGTTGGACATTAAGAATGCTTTTTTGCATGGTGATCTTGAGGAGGAAGTCTATATGGAGCAACCACCTGGTTTTGTTGCTCAGGAGGAGTCTAGTAGCCTTGTATGTCGATTGCGTAGGTCACTCTATGGTCTGAAGCAGTCTCCTAGAGCTTGGTTTGGGAAGTTCAGCACAGTTATTCAACAATTTGGTATGACTCATAGTGGAGCTGATCACTTTGTGTTTTATTGGCACTTTGCACCAAATCAGTGTATTTATTTGGTTGTGTACGTTGATGATATTGTTATCATTGGTAATGATCAAGATGGTATCAGAGCAGGGCCCGTCTCACCCAATATTGGGGGCCCCAAAATTAAAAATTGCCCACGCACCAAATGCTAAGCACTGGGCATGAGGTGGGGTGTTAAAGAATGACAAAAGTCCCACATCGATAGTTAATGAGATGGGTGGACTCCTTATGAGACTTGGACAATCCTCTTCCCTTTGAGCTAGCTTTTGGGGTGTGAGTTAGGCCTAAGATCTAATTTAACAGTAGACAATTAGGGAATATTAGGTAGTAGTATTCGAACATACAGAGAGGTCATAAAATTTAGAGAATAGGATTATTAGTGTCTTCGTCACCTCTAATTCACCCTTGGAGACTCGTTCCTCAGTCGACTTTAAGTTTTGGTAGGGATAGAGGCATTTGGTTCAGGAGATGTGTATAACCAATTTTCTACATTAGGTTGTCTCAAAGACATAGAGGCATCACCTCACGTTATCATAGGTACATTGATTATTCATTCTCATACCGTATATGATTTGCTTGATCTCTGCTCTACCCTCACTAGTGTTACTCCATTGGTTGCAAGCTAGTTTGAAATAGTTCCTAAATTATTATTTAAACTATTTGTTGGTTCTATGATAATTGGCGAGTCTGTGTTAGCAATTGGAAGGGTTTATCAGAACTGTGGAGTGTTGGTAAGTGATAGATCTACCCTAGATGATCTAGTAGATCTGGAAAAGGTTATTTTTGATGCTTTATGGGCATGGATTATCTAGAAGCATGTTATGCTAATGTCGATTATCAATCCAAGATTATGAGATTTCACTTTCTAGACGAGCCAGTCTTAAAATGGAAGGGTAATGTTGTTATGCCTAATGGCGCATGCGTTTGTTTCATACCTTAAGTCTAGAAGCTGATATCCAAAGGTTGTATTTATCATTTTGTTGGGGTTAAACACATGGAAAACAAACTTGTGATGCTTTCATCGGTTCCAGTGGTAAATAAGTTCCTACCAGTTTTTCGAGAAAATCTACCTAGAGTCCCTCCTGAAAGGAAAATAGATTTTTCTGTTGATTTACTCCCATGTACTCAATATATATTGATACGTCCTTACCGAATGGCTCCTCTTGAGCTAAAAAAGTTGAAGGAGTAGTTGAAAGATCTGCTCGACAAAGGTTTTATACGGCCTAACATATGGTTGTGGGGTGCGTCAATATTATTTGTGCGAAAAAAGGATGATTTTTATGAATGTTCATAGATTATAGATAGCTTAACAAAGTGACAATTAAGAATACATATCTGCTACCCAAAATTGATGATTGGTTTGACCAGTTACTAGGAGCTAGATGCTTTAATAAAATTGATTTGAGGTTTAGATACCACCAGTTATGAGTTAGGTAAGTTGATATCCCTAAGACTACTCTTAGGACCTGATATATAGTCATTATGAGTTTCTAGTGATCTCGTTTTGAAATATTCATGCCCCAACAACCTTTATGGATTTGATGAACATGGTGTTTGCGCCCTTTCTTGATGTGTTTCTTATCCTCTTCGTTGACAACATCTTGATTTACTTTTCAATTAGAAGTTGAACATGCATGTCACCTAAGAGTTGTGATATAACTCTCAAAAGGCATAAGTTGTATGTTAAAGTGAAGCTTATTAAAGTAGGCTTCAGACTACATAGAGCCAATAGAAGTTGTAACGACCCTCAAGGTCATTTATCTGTTTATACATTTTGTTCAATGTTTAGAGATTTCCTATAGTGACCCTGGGACTGACAGTTTAGTCACCTAGTCGTTCGTTTGGGTTTAATGTGAATTTATGTGTTTTGGATCTTTTGAACCTAGAACGGTTGTTCTCAATCAAAAGTTCAAAAAGATTTCCTTAGAAACTAATTCCATCAGCTCTTGAAGGGTCATTTTAGGCTAGTAGCATGGTCAGTACGACTCCCGAGACTTTCGATGCGAGTTTGTGAGATTAGGCGTTTTAACTTTCAAGTTAAGGCGTAAGTTTGACCTTGGTCAATATTCATGGTAAACATACTCGAATGAGAATTACATCAATGCGGTTAGCTCTAGAATGTCATGTTTGGTCTAGAATGACCCTTCGTGTAGATCCCGAGCCCTCTTGTAGACTTTGACTTAAAATAGAGTTTGGGTGTAGGACCCACTTTTTATTAAGACGAACTCGTATGGAAATTTTGATGCTCCGTTGAGTCTGGAATATCAAATTTTGTAGTGTAGCATATCTCTTTGCATGCACGTAGTTGTAAACAAATTCGAAACACCCTATCGAAGATTTGAAGCATGCCAAAACCAGTTGATGTGCATCAGCTGGTGCATGGTGATTCACTCTTCACATTCGTGGGCCCCTTGGTCGCGTTCATGAGGGTCTGCCACTTGTTCATCGCAAGTGCATGGCCCTTGGCCGCAATTGCGATGAATCATTGGCTAAGTTGACCTTCCTTGGTTGTCCCCACTTCGAGGTCTGACCTCTAGGATCACAATGGTCAGCTTTTAAGTGAGCTGCAATCATGACCCTTGTTTTCGCGATCGCGATAAGGAACTTCTTATGTCTTCTATATAAAGACTACAACCCGATCAACATTGAGTTCATATCTTCAAGTGTATTTTTTTTTTCTCATTTTATCTTCATTTTGGGTGATTCAAAGTATGGTGTGTTCGTGGAGTTTGGGCTTACACTATGGACTGATCGGAAGTGTTCAGGGCCTTTATTCGAGGTAATTTTTTGGACTACTTAATCTTGGTCCTTGTTATTAATTTGTAGAATTTATTGCATGTTGTTGTTCTTGCTACTCCGAGCCCTGAATTGTGTTCCATTTTGGAACACAAGTTTGGGGTACTCTTTAGGACCTTTTGATGGAGTCAATTTCAGAAATTCTAGCTTAGGTCTCATGATTCTCATTTGACTCCAAAATTGGTCTATTGCTAGTTTATGTGATTTTGGTGTTTGAAATGATTGTATTGACGTTTTGATCCTATTTTTGATAGCATGACAACGTTATGAGGCTATTTGGAAGGGAAAAGCTCTAGAATAGTGATTTGGGAGCACATACAGTCATCCTAAAGGTAGGCTACAACTTTCCTTCTCTTAGATTGAGCTTGAATGTGTAAATTCATGTTAATTAGATTGAATTGGGGGTGGATACCTAGTTGTTTCTATTTCCGTTCTTGGATACCATGTTTTAGACTTGATCGACATTATTTCATGTGTAGTACCATGTTAGTTAGGGTTACATGCTTACTACTATCTTGTGAATTGACTTGTATGTTTTTGTATGATATATTTGAGCATAATTAGCATTAGTCTAAGATTAAGCTAGTGTTTGCTTTAGACTTACGATACTTGTGGCATGTAGGCCTTATTTCATCTCCTACATCGATTCAGACGGATTAGCTCCCTATAGATTAGAGTAGCAGACTTTAGTTTGATAGAATGAGCCTTAGTTTAGGTGGTGACACAACTTCGCCGATCATCTATTCACTCTCCCTATTTTTGCTATCTCATTGTGATATTGGAGGTTTCGTGCTTCTCTAGGCGACTTAGGATTAGAGTGGTTCAGGCTTGTAGTCTGGTCTTGATTTATTGTGAGTGGACCTCGCTCCACAGTGGGCATTTTATTTGATTGTGATGCAATCATTTTCGTAGTCGATATACCCCCGATTATACTCTTAGTAGTTGGGTGGTTGATGCCCCTAGGAGTTTACTAGTTGGCTGGGTGGAGCTATTATTTCTTACTTCTGATTTGAGGCAGATGATTATGATAAGAGGTTGTTACTTCTGATTCGAGGCCGATGCTTATGGTTCGAGGTCGTTACATCTGGTTAGAGGCCATCACTTGGGGTTCGGTGCCTAGCTTACACTAATTGGATCTGGACTAGTGGCATTTCACTCTTGTAGTTTTAACCATTCTGAGTACCTGTCGGGCATATGGGGATCCATGCGTGTTTTACTTAAACTTGCACACGCGTGCACCTTCTAGGCTTATGGGGATCAAATTAGGTTTAGTATAGTTGTACTTAGTTTTAATTTTGGTATGCTTGTGTGGTTCTTTTAAATACCGCTTGGACCTTTGTTTGTGTCTAGATTCTATCTTTCCATATTGTGTTTACCTTTCTTGCTCAATCGGCATATGATGCCAATTGAGTACCTTTGTTTTGGTACTCATGCTACGCTATGCATCTGTTCCGTGATTCAGGTCCAATACTAGCTACCAGTGGTGATCGTTCGTACTAGCAACAACTTTTAGATCAGAGGCGAGGGTGAGCACTTGGCGTCCTGGACTTGACTTCTCCTTCTATTTATTGTATAGCTAGTCCTTTGTATTTTGAGCTAACTTTCTTTTTGGTCCAATTTTGGGACTTGTAAGTTAGAATAACTCTGTACTTGTGTCTTCTAGGTTCTAGGAGGGATCTTTATGTATATAGTTTTGGTTTACTTCCACTCTTTTCTTGTTCTGTTGTATAAATTATTGCTCCCACTTAATTCTACCCTTATACTCATTACTTGTCATTCTTGGTTACAGGTTGGCTTACATTCAAGTGGGTTATAGTAGTTGTCATCATGACTCAAGGGATCGGGTCATGACAGAAGTCTTATGTTGATGTGTGCTATCAAGCCCAGGAGCTTGTGGTTGATGATTGGGTCTTCCTGAAGGTATCACCAATGAAGGGTGTTACGTTTTTAGCAGGAAGGCCAAGTTTATCCCTAGATAAGTTGGACCTTACAAAGTTGTTGCCAGGATAGGCAGAGTGGCCTATGAGTTAGAGTTACTAGTTTTTCATCATGTGTTTCAAGTATCGGTGTTAGGTAAGTACATAGCATATTTGAGACGTATTATGTCGCCTGAGGAAGTTCAGTTTTCTTAAGAAATGACTTATAAGAGGTCCCTCTTACTATTCTTGATTGTCATGTCAGGAAGCTCAGAACTAAAGAAGTTTCCTCAACTAAAGCATTATGGCAAAGTAATAATGTCGATGAAATAACTTGGGAAGTCAAAGAAGTAATAAGGGAGAAGTATCTTCACCTTTTTATAACACTGATATGATATCAACGTATGTGCTTAATTAATCATCCTCTTAAGTTAATTTAATGAATTTTGGAAATGTGTTAGGGTAAAGTAAACCCTCGTTCAAGGATGAATATTTCTAATTAGGGGAGGATGTAACAACCTGTATATTTGAAAGTGACTAAATCGCTAAGTTGAAGAAGTACGCACCAAATAATTATTTTCCCCGCTTTACACTGTTCGGTGATGACTTGTTGGGAGAATAAAAATCCCAAATGGGTGATCATATCATGAAATGGATATATAGAGGTGATTAAAGAATTAAATTAAAGTTGAAGGCCAAAGGAAGCTTGGTAACGAAAATTCTATCGGAAGGTTTTATTTTGGGAAAGTATTACAAATAATCTTGTATGTCATCTGGATTGGAATAACCATATATCCTAATCTATAAAGAGTTAGAGATTCTGCAATTTATCAAATTAAAGGTCTAATTCTAGTTTTCGACTCACTAAACCATTCGCCAAAGCCTCTTTAGAATAGAAAGAGATTTTTTTTTACATGAGACTACACAAGTAGACACGTGAAGTAGGCCCTAGGTTGGTGGGCATGTATATATTCTTGTTTATCTTTTGGTAATATCTTTTGTACGTGTTATATCTATTAGATAGACTAGATATGATTTTTGTTGGCTCCGTATGTGATAATTTTTATGACTTTATCTTAAATCATCAATGCAGTTATATTGGTGGGAAGATACAATAGCAACTGCAACTATAGTTCAGTATACCACCACAATGTATATGTTAGTTGAGCATAAATCTATTCAGTTATTACACCTTCGGGACGACCATGTCAACATGGCAGGGTAATTAATCATTATGGCTAGATTATCATACAATTTACCTTTAGGACAATATGATTCGTATATGTGCTTACTTCACATGAAAATGCTAAATTGTTATCAGATTTCAGCTTCTAGAGTCTCAGGTTGTTTCTATCCCTAACTTTTGTTCAGTAACTCTAATATACTTATGTTTACAACTTTTAGCCTTGTATACCAGTATATGTTATTCGTACTGATATCCATTTACCTGTGAATCCTGCATTCATGCTGCAGGTGCAGGTAGAGGCATCGATTGCCATTGAAGTAGGAGCCCAAATTTAGTTGAGAGTTTGTATGCTCCTTTTTCGAGAAACGATGTTCTAGTTTGATAGTATTGAGTTTTTATGTAAGGTATCGTAACGCTAGGGCCTATCATGTGCACTCAGCTTGTTATTCTTTAGAGGCTTTTGTAGATATGTATGTGCAGTCTCGTTCAATTTGGTTTTATGATCTTGCCGACTTTTTGTTTCAAATTTTATTGTATTCGACCTTGTCGTTCGAGATGGTTCTTACAAGTAGCCTTGTCGGCCTAAGTTTTACAGTTTCAGATGGTATATAAATGTTAAGTATTTAGACCAATCGCGCCCTCCCACAATTTTGGGGTGTGACAACTACATTCACCCTCCCAAAGTCCGCTAAAGGCACGTAGCCAAAGAAATATGACCTAAGCAACAACCTATCCCAACCCGAGTATCAATAACTAATATCACGTCTACAAATCAATTATGTCACACTGAAACAACTTTTAAAATTTTTATAATGAGTTCAAATCAGCCATAAGTTAATTTTTTAAAAAAATAACTTACCAACATATATGGGATTTACAACATGAGCTTCAACGGCAAATATCTCAGCAGTCGTATGCAACCCCTTCGTAATCAAGTAATTATAGATGTACTTGTCCAACCTGAAAATTTTAAATAGATAGTTATAAAATAAGTTGGTTTCTTGTATGTAATCTGCATTTGATAAATAAGTTTTAAAATAATATTATGTCTAGTGCATCTTTATATGTAATCTAGAAGAAAACAAAACCTATTGAGGTTAGTGGAATGGTTAAGACGTAGGGGTTGGAGGTGTTGGGTGGCAATATACAATAAATATAAAATGTCATTTTATGAAGAAGAAAATATTTTTGAAAACTTTTATCCAACTAAATATGGAAGAAAAAAATATATTTTCTACTAAACCCACTTTAAAAGGTAAATAGTCTGAATTTACAGAATTTTCCCATCTACTATTTTAAATTTGTTAATTATATCATGCATTATACTTTTGTGTCTATTCACGGCCTTGAAATTAACGAATTGTGGCATATTTACTCCTATCATTCATTGAGCTCTTATGTGAATAAGTGGACTTCATGTATCAAAATTATTTGGGAAAAAAGAGTTTCTCTTTCAAATTTTGAGTTTTGACTCAAACTCTAATATTTTCTTTGATTTGATTTATTTGTTTTATTTTGAATTGACATGAGTTTTTTTTAAAAAAAATATTTTTTAAATCTTATGGTCTTAAATAAAAATATGTATAGGATACACAAAATAATATTTGATTTAGTGATTTAAAATTGTTATATGGAGAATTGAAACTATAGAGTTACCTATAAAAATGTTTTTTATAAAACTGATTTTAAAAAATTAATTAATACACATGGAGTAAGAGGCAAAGTTCCTCACTTCAGGAGTGTATAGGAGTGTCTTTTTTGTTTCACTTCATTAATATTAAAATTAATCTAACCTGTTCAGATTTAAACATATTGAATTTGATTTATATTCATTTATAGATCATTTTTGGCGTGATCCAAGTTGTATATCTAGAATTTTGGCCAAACTTGAATTAGATCTATAACCTAAATTAACTAACAAGAATATATACATAAAAATAAAATAAAATATAAATATTTTAGTTTTTATTTTATTAGTCATGATAAATAAAAGAAAAGGAATTTAATAGTTTGATATCATATGAACAAAGTAAACTAAAAAAATAATCAGATGAAGAACAATTTTGAGTTGGCCAGCTTGATTTATGACCTATTATTATTTTTAATAAATTTGACCACTATTTTTTTTCCATCGGATGACCCTAAGCAAAAATTTGAGGAATTAAATAGAATAAAATAATTTTATTCAAAAAAATAAAGATCCTTATGTCTAATATAAAGATCTGTAAAAAATATATAAAACTACACAGAACATATAAGTGATCTGAAAAATCAATTCATCTATAAAAAAAATGACAAGTTCTAATCAAATTCATTTGTTGATCAGATTTATTTAATTTGTTTAAATGTACTGTCTTCATTCCCTTAATAATAACTAGTGAAAAATCATTTTTTGTTTTTATCATTTCTTAAGAGCACTCATCATTTTTTTTTTCCCTTAATGACCCGAACTCATAACCTAAGACTTGAAATGTGGGATGCTTAACTTCTGAGCAACTCCCTCTTGTCTCTATTCTTATTACTTGATCAATCAAAACATATGTGTTCCATACTTATTTCAAGCATGTTTCACATAAATTACTTTGATTAGGAAAAAATATTCAAATTTAAAATTATGAGAACACTAAAGGGGAAAGAATACATATCAAAAAAGAGTCATAAAACTAGAGTTAAGAAAACTAAAATTATGAAAACATAAAAAGGAGAAAACAACATCAAAAAAACTAATTAGGAATATAATTTTCATTGAGAAACTCACATCATTTGAGCATTCCATGACTCCATTATTATTTTTTTCTAGAATAAGTCTCACTTGAACAAGAAAAGAAAAAAAAGACAAAACTTAATAAGAAGAGACTAGAAAATGAGAGTGAAAATAATTTGTGCAAAACTTAAATACAAGAGAAAACACAAAAAATAAATAAATAAAGTTGACTTGAAAATAATGATAGCAAAGAGACAAGATTACAACAAAGATTTTCTTTAAAATCAAAGAATTTCATTTATCAGTCAATTAATTCAAATTACACTTCTTTTCCTTTATAAATTTCCATTTGTTTATTTTGTTTTTATGTCTTTAATTCATAAAGCCGTTAGAGAATTTTAATCAACAAAAGGATCTTGCATGGTAGTACTACAATTTTATTTCTACAAATTTCATTTATTTCTGAACTCAAAAGAGGACAAGTTTTTTTAAAAAGTTGACTCAAAGAAATTTTTTTAACTTAAAAGACCAGAATTAATTTTAAAAAGCTGAATTGAAATAATTATTAACTCAAAAAAGGAGAATTAATTGTTAAGAAGTTGAATTAAAACAAAATCAAAAGTGAAATAAAAAAGTATTTTTTTTAACCAAAAGATCCACTGGATCTTAAATTTTATTAGGAATATGGACAACCAGCTCACTTCATAAAACAAAATATTTACAACACATAAAAGAAATAGGAAAGTGGAAGGGCAAAATAGTAGCAAAAAGTAGAGTGGAACTTGTCTCAAATTCAGGCTTACTCCTTCCATTCTTGTTCATCTCTCAAATGCCATTTTGATTCATCTTCAAGGGATAGGTATGCTCCTGATCTTGATTAATGGTTATTTTGAATTGGTGATTAGATTTGAACTTCATCGAGTAGTAGATCGATAGATCTAATCTCCCATTTTAATTCATCTGGTACATTCTCAACCTAAAATCAGTTAATCCTTACCCAAATATAGGTTTAAGTGGGTTGAATCCAACCAAGGGATTAATACCACCACCTATTTCTGAACTCGGGTAAATTTCACTGATTTTGTTGGTTGTTGCAATGTCTGTTGTAGAGCTTGTGAAATTTTTTCGACTTCATCTTCAATTATCTCTTTAGGCAGCATAACCAGGTATGTTTACCCAGTAGCACTCTTTCAGATTTTCTTCATTATTGGACTGAGATTGCATATATATCGCCATTAACAAAGAGTGATCTTGCAATTCCTATAAGACTTGAATGCCATTACCTTCTTAGTCCTAGTTTTATACCACATGATACACCTCAGAGCTCTCACTAGGTGCATGGTATATTGACCAAACAAAGTTACTTCAGACTCTAGAGGAATTGAGATATAGTTTTAATCTAGTTTGCTTAAAATTTCACCATGAAACTTAGAGATTAACTCACAGTTTTAGTAACTTGTAACATTTTACTGTCTAATTCTCATATTTGGAATCTTCTGCCTCTGATTTGACCTCCTGGAAATTTGTAAATTCATAGTTACGTGCAAAACAAAATACCAGCAAAAAAATCAGCAAGAATATTTCCCTCCCTTAAGGAGTATTGTACTCTTACTGATAGTATATCCTTTAGCCAGTTAATGGAGTTGACTTTCAAAGCCACACTCCATGGTATATCCCAAACACCATTTAACATATGTACCAATGCCAAAGAATCAGTTTCTACAATAATGTTGTTATATCCTTTCTCCCAAGAGTATTGCAAAACCTCTCTAATAGCCACAACCTCAGCAACTAGATTAGTAGTGTCTGATAATTTCGACCTTCTTGCAACAACTAGGTTTCCATTGTTATCTCTAATACAAAATGTTGCAGCACTAAGACCTGGATTTCCTTTTGAAGCTCCATTAGTGTTCACCTTCCACCAACCTTCATTAAGAGGATTCCACCTTACTCATCTGGATATAAAACATAGTTTGAAACCATCTAGAAATGCCACCATAAAAGGCCAAGTATTAGGGACATCCTTGTACCCAAATCTACATGTCATAAACTTTTGCACCATGCTATTTGTATCATAGATAACCTTGTTGATCGAATAAGAACCAGTATGAACCAGTGTATTCCTTCTCTTCCATAAGAACCATAATATTATAATAGGAAGTGCTTCAAAAACTATTTTTTGCCTAGCATTCCCAGTAGCATCCCACCACAACCACAACTTTACTGTTTGCTTAATCTGAATCAAAGGGTTAATGATAGCAGCCGCAGATGTGAAGTATTTCCAGACTCTGTTGACAATCTCCCTTTTTATAAATAAATTATCTAAGGTTTCTCTACTAGGATCACTACAACGGTGCATAATTGAGAAATATTGGGATTCCAATTAGCCATTACAATAGCTATAGGAACTATATTTGACCATACTCTCCACCCAAAGAATGCAACCTTAAAAGGAAGACCCTTGCCCCCAAATTTGCTTAAAGTTCACATTTACATCCTCTCTTTTTTCTTAACAAATCCCAGGCAACTTTCCGGTGCTTGTTTTGTCCACCAAGGCTTGTTCCCTTGATCAGCCATCAAAATATGACTCATATTCAATCTAACCTGGTTAACCACATTCTCTGGTAAATGATGTTCCATATTAACATAATCCCAACTAGCTTCCTTCAAGAATTTATCAACATCTACCATTGGGTGACATGTGTGCACTTTTGCATGTTGAAGATATAAAGGACCTAGCATAGTCCAATTATCATACCAAACTGAAGAAGTACCCCTTTAGGTTCCCAGCATAAGAATTGTTCAATACATTCTCTATTTTGCAGCATATTCTTCCACACCTGAGAGCCCCCTTTACATTGAACAAGTGTAGGACTCTGCTTCTTACAATACTTGTTCCACATGAAATTTGCCCATAAGGTGTTTTCCATTCTGAATCTCCACCGGAGCTTTGCATATATGGCTTTTGAGATATCAAACATGGACCTAAATCCTAAACAACCTTCTTGTTTAGGCAAGAAAACCTTCTCTTAAGTATCTCAGTGCTTACTCCTTCCTGAGACTTTATTACTCCAAAAGAATTTAGCAAAAATTCTATGAAGATCCTTTAAGACAGAGTTAGGAGGAACTATAGCAGAAAGAACATGAATGAGAATACTTTGTAACACATTCGTAATCAATGCGTCTTTACCTCCATATATTAGCATATTTCCTTTCCAAGCTTGCAACTTGGCCTTCACTTTTTGAATTAGCTCTGCATAGTGCTTTTTTCTTTTTCTTGAATGAGTAATAGGACAGTCTAGGTATTTAAAAGAAAAAAATAAAATAAAATAAAATAAAATAATATATATATATATATCTTTTGGTTTGTTTCCGCTTATTCTTATGTTTCTGCATTTTAGTTGTCGCTTCCGCTTTCTTTCTACTCTTATACCCATTACTGACATTCTTGGTTACGAGTTGACTTACCTACTGGTGGGTTATAGTAGGTATCATCATGACTCGAGAAATCGGGTTCTGACAAGTCATGCCCTAGATGACCTACCACCATTAAATCACTCTAGAGGCTGCTAAAGCAGTCACACCAACATCTTTGGAATCAGCCAAAGGCTAAGGTGAAAACTTCTCCAAATAGGTCCTCAGGATTCATTCGGAACCCCGTGAACGCAAACAGACTATGCTATCCTACTAAAAACAACATTCCAAACTCAATAGAATTGGTGAAATAGCCAATGGAGGTCCTCTTGATAAAATATTGACCCAAGTCAACACTTGCAAAAAAAAAAAAAGACTAAAACCAACAAAACGCAAACTCTACAAAATCATCCCGATCACCTTGGGATCTAAACCAAAGGTCATTCTAGAACAAACTCGGCATTCCGAAGCTAACTATGCTGACAAAATTCTCATTCAAACACGTTTACAAATGTTGACAGACGTCAAATATTTATCAAACTTCCAAAAAAAATTTGACTAAAGGCTTAAACTTACATTGAAGGTCTCGATACCTAAACCAATCATGCCACTAGACTAAAATGGACCTTCCGGAGCTGATGAATTTCATGGAAATCACATACGACACCAAATTCTCTGGATGCTGGCAAAGTTAATTCTTCCAACTTAAGGGCTTCCAAAATGAAAAAATTCACACTAAATTTTCATGACTATCTCGAGAAGCGTGTCACTCATCCCAATATCACACAAACATTACATAAAAGCTACAGAAATAGACAAAACAGTAAAATTCACACAAAAACAAGCAAATGACCACAAAGGTCATTACAACTTTATACATGTCAAAGCCAAAAAAAATAAATCAAAACATTCTTCAAAATAGTCATAAGTGAAGCAAAAATACCAATACAAGTAAAATTATACAATAACACAACTTTCTTTCCGACATTAACATTATGCCTCAAAAAAATTATGTTTTGTATGGAATACATCTAGTTTTAAATACAGAAATTCCCTCATTTAATGTAGAATTAGTAGTTAATAGTGCGAATGATTTGGGTTCAAAAACTGTGTGTTTTAAATTGTATAAATAAATTCACATTCCTAAATTTCAGTATTTGTAATTATCTTCAAGAGTATTTTGAGGAAATATAGTTCCACAAAAATAGGCTAGATTGATTTGTGTATTCTCTTGGTTCATTTTGAACGTTTTTGTTTGACTTTAGTTTAAAAAATGTTCAAGAATAGTGTGTTTTAATATAGATGTATTTTTGAATATTTTTTATTTTGCTTTATCTAAATTTCACCTCTATCAAAAAATGGGGAACGTGTGTGAGGGTTTGGGGTGGTGGTTAGTTTACATATTAGAAGGTCTCTTTTAATAAAAATTAAAACTGAATGTTACAACTTACAACTATACAAATTTTGAAACTGGTTTTTCTTTTTATCACGATAATTATTTATTTTTACTGTCACAATTATGGATATTCAAATTGAAAAGTTGTAAAATTGTTTTTCCTTAAAAAGTAACTGCAAAATTTAATTTTTAAAAGTAACTAATAAGCAATTAAATTTATTTTAAAAATTGAATTTTAAAACTGAAAAATTAAAAATAAAAAAACGGGTGCTGACATGTGGTACTCGTTGCCTCTCCTATTATATATATATACTAGTATACGTGCTCGCGCGTTGCATGAATATTTTAAAATGATTTAATTTTATAATTTAAAAATAACTAATATGAATTATTATTGAGTAATAGAAATGCATAGGGTATTGTATATAATATTTTGATTTTATATAAACACTTGATGCTAGTAAAATTAATTTTACCCTAATTCTTTTAACGTGTTCTTTGAGATAAGATAAAGTAATTGTGTGTCAATAAAATAAAACAAACATATATGTTTATTAGTGAATATATCATAGTATGATTTATTTTAGTATATTAATTGCTTTCGTTATCATTTTTTTATTTTTTCTATTTATAATTTGCTTACGTACATAATATTATCCATAGTGTTTCATTTCTTATGACATTTCAAAATTTTCTTATCTCAAATTCAAATAAAAATAGATAAGCTATTACAAGTAACACTTTATCCACTCTTTAGAATTAATCAAATCTGATTTGTATATTTAGATGGGATAAATGAATTTATTTTTTTAACAAAAAAAAAACCGGAGAATCTATCATATAATGTTGGCTTAAATTCTGTACATTTATTAAAAAATTCACTATATAATGTAAATAAATAAATCTAAATCTAATAAATTGAATGGGTGATATAGAATTTTGAACTTGAACCCATAATATTCAAATTTTGAATTTATATGTGTTCAATAGTCTAAAAGATGTAGTAAATAATTAAATTTTTGTACATATGATAAACAATATCTCTCTCTCTATATATATATATAAAGGCAAATATGAAAATGTTGATGTGGCACCTCCCAATGGCCTCTATTAATATTTATCTATTTTGTTAATTTTTTTAGCTTTAATCTTATTTTTAATTACAAATTAAAAATGTATTCATGATATAAGAAAGACATTTAACTCCTATAATTAAGAAACTGTGTAACAACTAAATAAATAATGGTACAATTAGGATACATCATAAACACAATAATTAAGAAATTGTGTAATGGCTAAATAAATAATGGTACAATTAGAATACATCATGAACATAATTTCTTCAATTAAATTATTGTTAAATAATATTGAAATTAAGTCATTGATTAATAACTCAATGAAAATGGCAGTAACTAGAGTATGAATGTTAATTTTGCTGTTTCAACATAATTGATTGACTAAAAATTTGTACTAATTATGGAAGTTTAATATTTTTTTTCCTAATTGCAAAATTAATGAAAAACTAACCACTTAATTCTTTTAATTACACATTTTCTTCTCCCTTAATTGTAACTTATATCTCATTTAAACCCATTAAACCCCTTTAATTATTCCCCAAACATTCAACTTAACCATCAATATATTCTGCTATCTTTTTCCACAAATTCAAAACATGGGAGAAGGTAATCATAATGATATGTATTCTTTTTTCTTTTTTTTCGGATTATGATTTGAACGAAGCAAATATTGTTTTATGTCATTTATTCCAAGGCCACCAATTAAAAATGTCTAGATTTGCAACATAAAGGTTATAAAGAAGGACATCAATACTCAAAATGAGAACAATATTTGGCTTTATTTTATTTTTATTGTTGTTGTTTATTTTGATCATAAATATGTAAATGATATTTCTTTTTGTCAAAATATTACTATCTTACAAAGTTATTTATTTTTGAAGGTTGTTTCTTCTTCTACAACATGTTTGTTCGCTTCATGGGTTCCTACAGAGAGGAAGATGAAATTCATAAACAAAGCAGGATCTACCTAGAGATAAAAATTTGGTATTTGTCTGTAAGTTTCTTGTTTAATTTTATTTTGATACATTGTCTTATTAAAGTTTATACAAATAAAATTTCAATAGTTCTCTATTATATATCCACCAAAAATGAAATACTTGACTTGCTAATTTTACAAACTCTTATTTGAATATAATTTTCGTAATATATCCATTTAATTTTTGGAAGACATGACTGAAATTAGATGAAAAGGATAAATAAAACTCTAATTAATGTAAAAATAAGAAGTAGTTAACCTTTATATATATATTGTAATCTCTATATAATTAAATAATACATACATAACGAATACCCGCATAACTAAACCATGCATAATTAATATATGCATAACTAAACCCTGCATAGCTAATACCTATATACTAATACCTGCATAACTAATACCTACATAACTAATATCTGCATAACTAATACCTGCATAACTCTAAGCAGTAACCAAACGGCCCCTAAGGTGTTTATTTTACTCCTGCAATATATAGTAAGGTCTTTTCTTATATTTTTATTTTGTATTTTTATATTTTGGGTTGTTTGTCTTTGTTTTTTTTTTTTTTTTTTTAATTGGCCCAAATGACCCAATGTTGATTAAATTGGCTGATTTAGACCCAATTCTGATAGCCCAATCAATTTTAGACCCAGTCCAATAGTAATGGTCAAGATTGAATCTCAACCATTTATAACATTTTGATCCAAGGACCCTTATGTGACCCTACCCAAAAAAAAAACTCCAAAAATCAAAACTTTGGCCTTATTTTAATTTTATTTTTTCTTTTTCCCTTGTTGCCACCTACCACCATCACCGCCGGCTAGCTGCCGACGGCGGCCACCACCCCTTGGTTGGAAAAATCTCCAAAAGATTTACCATTTCTTCCTTTCACCCTCCTCTACACAAATCCGCAAACCATTCATCCTTATCCGTAGCTAAAATTTGTAGATCTAAGAAAAACAAAATACAAATCTTCACTTTTTTTTTAGATTTATGAAGTTCCAATCATCTCCATTCTATACCATTTACATAAATGTGTAGAACTCTTTAAGGGCTATCTTTCGATATAAATTTCATGTCAAAATTTCATCAAAAAAATTTCCGGTGAAGTTTTTTCGACGACCCCCATTCACCCAAAAATTTATGTCAATCTTTTCCCCCTCTCCTCTATCCAAATTCGTCACTATCACATTCTTTTTTAACCATATAAGTTATTTTGGTGCCGAATTTTGTATTATTTTGTTAGTGTTCTTTTAAGTTTTATCATGTTAAAGTTTTTGCTTGAATTTTATTTTCTGCCTTATTTGTTGTGTTTGATCTTTAAGATAGGTTAGAAATTTTGTGTTAGTGGGTTGGTTCTCCTTTTGAATTTTGGGTCTTGATCTTTATTTTGGGCTAATTTTAAATTTTCAGATGACCCATTAAGCTATTATTCAATTAATGAATAAAAGAAATGGGTCATCTAAAAGGGCAATGCAGTCTTTTTAATTAATCTTATCTTGATAAAAGAAAAAGAAAAAAAAAAGAAATTACATTGGCCTTCTTGGGTGGCACATTGGAAAGGTAAAGAGTCCAACGCGTGCATTGGCTCTTAAGTTTTCAAGAAGAGTAGGGGGTTTAATACTCAACGCCTATATAAACTCCATTCTTCTTTCATTTTTAGGGAGAACAACAAAAACAAAAGAAGAAAAAAGAAGCGAAGAGGGAAAATTAGAAGAAGAAAAATCATAAAAATAGAGAGTAGAAAGTCTTCTTCTAAAAAAGAAAAAAAATAATTCATTTTTGTGTGAGTTCATGGTTCAACTAATTTTCTTCCACTATTTGCTTGTTATCACTTTTAGGTATTTCTTTTTACATTTCACAATGTAATCTTAAATTAATGTTTCATGCTCATTTTATATTTTGATTAAGTTGATTATATTAAGTTTGTTTTGATTTAGTTAAGTCTATTGTGATTTTTATATGATTATGTTTTATTATTATGTACATATATGTTTATTATTAATGTGGTGTTTAGTTTAATTTTACCTCATCGTAGGATTGATAAGTAAGCTCATGTTTTGCTAAAGAAAAAAAATAACAATATCAAAGTCTTCTTTTTTCTTTTCTTTTTTTAGTTTATGATCATTTTAAGAAAAGAAAAAAGAGGCTGTTTTTGCAAAAACAAAACACAAAATTAGTCATTTTTTCCAACAATATAAATCTGGTTATTTTGTAAATCCTTTTTTTTTAAAATAAATATATATATATATATAGATTTTTTTCTCTTTCTTTAATAAATATATGAAGTGAGTTATTGAAACAAAAAGTGCAAAATCGGCTACTTTTGGTTAGTAATTTAACTATTAGATAAAATTGGTTATAATTGCAATTTTCTTCCAAAAGAGAATAATGTGCCTGTTTTGCACAAAAATGAAAATTTCACTAAAATGATCATTTCCGAAATTGTATCAATATGAAAAAAAAATTAGTATATCACTACTTGTTTTAAAAGGGGATTAGTCATTATTTTGTTTTTTAAAAAAATACTTTATTTTCCTTTTGTTGTTATTGTCAAGTAGTGATGCTTACATGTGTGTGTGTATATATATATTAGTTTCTTTTTTAGAAAAAAAAACACTAATTAGTAATTTGCAAAAAAAAAAGAAGATCATTTTCATGTCTGTTTGTTGCAACAAGTTCATTTACTCATTAATTTTTTTCATTATTAAATAAAATTTGAGTAATTAATTATCAATCTTTTTTAATTATTTTTTAAAATACCACTAAGTGTTCGGTTACGATCCTTGGTGTGTATTTTTTCTAAAAAAGAGGTCTTGTGTGCGGTTACGCTCCTAGCCCAATCATTTTTTTAAAAATAAATAAATTAGTACCTAACACAAATTTATATTTTTATCCAAAGAATTATTTTTAGCCAAACATGAGTTATTAAAGCGACCGTGCTAGAACCACGAGACTCAAGGATGCCTCACACCTCCCCACGGTCAATAGAATTCTTTCCCCTATCTTAGTTTCATAGACTAAAAAATGAAGAGTTATTTCCTTTTAAATTAGGAATTACCAGGTGACTTGGAACACTGTAAAAACTCAATTTCAAGTGGCGACTCAAAAAATTAATAATTTTTTCTTTTACTTGTATTTTCAAAAAAAACCAGTCACATTCCTTAACAATTCCAGAATGCAATAGCTGTGACAGGCGGTGCCTGGGCTGATGCGCCAACACCACGCCAGAGGTAGCTGGCGCTCCATGCCAGTCAGTACACCAAGAATTATTCTCTGTAGTTTAGGGGCTGGCACCCCATGCCACTCAGTACACCTGGGTCGCTTGCCTCCACTTGTTCTTTGTCGTTTCGTCCGTTTGAGTTCTTTCAAAGGGTACATTTACTCCCCTTTGATTCTAAACACTCTAAACTACTTCTAAACACCAGGTAATCATTCATAACATGAATCATAACCTTGAATTCACAATTCAAATTCAAGGTAGAGTAAGAATCAAGTCTTGAGAGTTTATTCGAACTTTTCGAGAGAGTCCCTTTGAATCTTTTTGAGGAGTCTTCTACAATTTCTAATAACTTGTTTCAAGACTCAAGTAAGTGAGAATGAGAGTGAGGAGAATGTATTCATGAGTCTACACTATCACTTAGATCCTTCATATCATGAACCATAACTCTTGAATTCATAATTCACATTCAAGAGATAATTAAGAGTAGAATCCAAAAAAATATTTGAGTTCAATTGTGAATCCTTTGAGATCAACTATCGATTTAAGCTAAGTTTTGAGGAAGTAAATATGAGAATCAAAAGAGTCATATACATGAGTTCTTTATTGTTATGTAGACCCTTGAGTCGAGTCGTTCATGCCCATAAATTCCGCATGAACTCCATAAATTGAGTATCATTGAGAGGAGTAGTATCTTCAAGTTCTATGTCTTGAGTATCGAGTCCCTAACATATTCGAGATTATATTCCTAATCATGGGACTATTACATGTTACCCATGAAGTCCTTGAGTTGAGTAGATTATGCCAATAATTCCACATAAACCCTATAAGTCGAGTAGTTTTGAGATGAGAAGTATCTTGAGTCCTTGAGTTGAGCAGTCCATGCCCATAATTCCGCATGAAACCTTATGAGTTGAGCATTTTTCAAATGATTAGTATCATTGAAGTTCTTGAGTTCTGAGTTGTTGAGTTTCGAGTATCGAGTTTTTTGTATGATTATTGAAAACCTTGAATTGAGTCGTTCATGTCCATCATTCGGCACCCTATTTTGAGAAGTCTTTTACAAATTTTTCTAAATTTGTTTTAAGACTTGAGCACTTGAGCACTTGAGTTGAGAAAGATAAGAGTCGAGTTTATTTTTTCTAAAATGATATATGAGAACTAAATATTCCCAAGAACATATGTTATCACATTTAAAAGAGGAGGAAACTGAAATTTCCAAAAGAGTTTTGAGCAGTTTAGTGACATCTCTTTTTAGAGAGATTTTGAGTAATAATCTCAAACCACAGAAAGAGTTATTTTTTAAACATATGAGCTGAGTATATTTTGGGAGTAGTATTGAGCACCGATATAGGGACGAGTTCAGATAACTCAAGTCTCCATAAACCATATATCCGACGTGGGTAAAAAGGGTTATACTTTTTAGATGATTCCTTAATGAGTTTTAGCATAGACTAGTGGATCCACTTAGTTGAGAGGTCTTATATCGTGGCAAGTATAGGACAATTCTGGCAGCGTGGGCGAGACGTTGTATCATCACATAGCTTATAGTGATGGTTGTCGGTTAGAGAAACTCCCACAGAGTAATATTATATTTTATATAAATTGTGTTGTTATTTCATTCTTCAATACACTGAGTTGTTTTCTACTGTTTTAAAAGTTTTTCATATATTGTATCTTTTATTATTGCTTATTATTAAGTATCTTGGATTGAGTATCTTGAGTTGAACTGTGCTTCATTGAGTCGCGTACCTTATTGTTGAGTTGAGCCCCATTTCACTGAGTTGAGAACCTTATTACTGAGTTGAGTATCTTATCCTTGAGTACTTCTGAGTTGAATAAGTTTGAGTAGTTTTGAGTATCCTTTAGTATTCCTTGAGTTGAGTAAGTTTGAGAAGAGGTAAGTATGTTTCTTTACTACTAGTTCAAGCTTATGTTTATGCTTTAGAATTCCCCTTGCATGCTCATACATTCCAGGTACTGAAGCATTTGGCCTACATCGTTTCATGTTGCAGATACATGTATTTAGGGTCATCAACAGGAGCTTCGTTGATACCACATGAAGTTCGAGTTAACTATGGTGAGCCTCCTTGCTTTCAGAGGATTCCACTTTTTCTTTCAGTTATATCAGTTGTTAGGATGTCGTGAGTCTTGTCCCGACTTTCATCTTTGTCATTTAGAGGCTTCATAGAGAGACAGTAGAGTTTCAGAAGTCTATTAATTTATTTTGTTAAATGTTTTAAAGACTTAAGTTGCCTATTTTGTGCCAAGTTGATTATATTATTTTTATTCAGAGTTTTTAATTTGAGTTAAAGCTTTGTATTTGAGTTTCATGAATTTTTATTTAGTTTTTAAGCTTTGTATGCTTGAGTTAGTCTTCCGCTTGTAGTCAGCCAGGATGAGGGTTCGCTTGGGGACCAACAATGGTTCTCGAGTGTCGGCCACGTCCAGGGTGTAGGCATGGATCGTGACAATTATCAATAGGTTCCTATATTTATTTTTTAATTCATGAAATATATATATATTTTTAATGATTAATTGACATATTCTTAGGGTTCAGTTGGCTTTAGGAGAGAACTTTTCCCATCCTTTTAATTATAATATATATATTTATATATATTAGAAGATTAGAAGAAGAGTTTGAGACACTTTCAACATGGCTGTTTTTTACCATATTTAGAAAGATTCAGGGCAATTTGGTCATTGCCCCTTGCTTATTTAGAAGGGACACAACAAAATTGCAAGATAAACTTGCTTAGAAAATTTGTACTTCTTGCTTTGTTATTTGGACCTCAACAAAAGCTCTTTAAAAAGTTCATCCTTTTCTATTTTTTTTACAAACCATGCCTGCCATTAAAGAATATGATGGGTCCTACTTTTTTGTTTTTTAATTAATGTCATAAGACACGAGTCCCGTTGAATATTAAGTACTTATTACTTTGTCATAAATAAATATTCTCCTTATTTAATTTTATTTGTCTGTTATTTAAGAATATATTTTTTTTATCTATTCAGTTTCACATTTTAAGAAATATGATTTTTTTTAATCCATATTTTGCTTTCAGCATTAATTACTTATTATTTTTCAAGATCTAATACTATTAAAGACCAATCAATAAAAATAGTGTGGTAAATAGTTATATCAATTACTATTTTCTAAATTGGTGTGCCAAATTCAAATATGACAAGTAAAACTGAATAAATAAATAAAGTAATACATGTTATTAGCTCTTATATTAAAAATATTTTCTTTTATTTCACTTGTTATTATGATAAATTAAGAAAATTAATTATTTTCAAGTAATTATCTGAAATACTAATAGTTAATTCAAAATTTTGCAATATAATAATAGTTTCAACATGTCAGTTTTTGATCATTAAATGAAAAGATTGTGGGTATTATATTTTTTAAAATATTTTTTAATATCAGCTTGCTTGAAAAAAATTGTTATTTCTATTTTGTCATGTGGACTGTATCAACAATTTTTTTTAATCACTCTTTTCAATTAAATTATACATTATGCCTTACCCAGTATTGAAATGCATTAAATTTGTAGGGCATTGAACTTTCTAACTCGACAAATGTAAAGATGCTCAAACTTTTTTTTTTTTTTTTGGTTCTAATGAAAATGGTTATTCTAATGTCTTCCATATAATTTCTCATTTGAATCACATGAAAAGTAAATAATTTCATCATTATACCTTTCATTTGAAAACTCAGATTATTATCACTGTTAAATTTAGTATTCCTTAAATTTAATATAATTAGGTCATTTACAAGATGATAATATATATTAATTAAAATTAAATAAATATTATATATTTTTAATTTTGTTCTTATACCAAATTTTATTTTTATTTTACCAAATTAAGAGAAATTATTTATTTTTTCTTAATATTGACTTTATGATTAAGTAACTATATTAAATACTAATAGTCAAATTTAACTTTCAATGCATAATTAATAAAATTAATATATGATAAATAAATTTCTTATGAGTTACGTGTCAATATAGGACCAAGTAAAATGAAATTCAAAGACATATTTATTAAGTCGGGTTCATAACTATATGTTTCAATGTACAAGATTTTGATAAAATAAAATCTTTAAAGTTAAATTATAATGTTTTTGAAATTTAAATTATTAAAACATATATAATGATTTTATAGAAAAAATAATATCATATAAAATTAAATGAAAAGGATAATAAATTCAACTTTTACCATGATAAGGTTGAAAAATATCTTACTCTTGCTATATTCCTTAAATAATTAAGAGTTTAGACTTTAGTTAGGATATTAACAGTTCTTCATTTTTATTTGAAAAATAAATAAATATACATATTTATCTTAATATTTGTTGTTTTAACAAGATATATATTAACAATTTCAATTTTTTTATAACATTGGGCCCGTGTCACGGGGCCACTCCTAGATAATTGAGAGTCTAAAATTAAATTAATTAGTAGAGTATGCACATTTTCTTTATTTTTATCCTAATTGTTATTTTAACAATGATATATCAATAATAAATTTTAAAATATAATTAATAAAATTATTCCGTAATATGTTTTTGGTAAAAAAACTAAAAATAAGAACCTTGATGACTATTGAAAAAAATGTATCATCTTTCGCTAATATATAATAGTAATACTCTATATGTAAAGTGTTGCTTTAAGTATCTAATGGTATAATGTTTCTATGAGTATAATAATTATTATTTGACAATCAACATCTATTCATGGATCGAGAGCGTATTCAATTTTAGTATGCAATACTATGAGTATATGATTAATAATTACTTAGGATGTGTTTGTTAAGATTTAAAAAAAAAAAAAAAAATTGGAATGATTTGTAGGAAAATAAATATGTTTCTTATTTATTTTCTTGTTTTTGATAGGTTGACAAAATTATGATCCTAAAAGCATTTTTATATAATTTAGGCAAATACTATAAGAGGTGAAGGTAGAGGGTAGGGATGTATGTGGTGGTGGAGATGAAGATGGGAGGAGCTCCATATTATGGGGTAAAGATGAGGTGTGGTTGAAAACAGAGGAAGACATTATCAATGTAGAATATCATGTGTAATTTTTTTTCATACATCTATTATAGAAATCATTTCCTCATCTTAAAAGGATAAAAAAAATATTTTCTAGAGAAAATATATTGCAAAGATTTTAACTGATCAAATATAAAAAAAAAAATTAACATTTTACATAACGAACTCCACCTTAGATCCATCAAAAAAAAATTTCCAATTTCACGTAAAAACAAACTTAACAAAACAAAATACTTAATAATATTGGGCCCGTGGTGGCACGGGCCATTGCTTTCTAGTATATATATAATTATTACTTTTTACTTTTCCTATTATATATAAGTTATACATTATTATTATTATATATATTATTATCATCATCTGCATTTTTTGTTATAAATAAAGATGTTGTATTTTTAAATTTTAAACTAATAACTAACCACTAGAACCACTCCTTAAAATTCTTTTAATCAACGTGATGCATAATTATTATATTTTTTTTGAATTTTAAAACTAATAACTATCCTCACTTCACAATTAAAAATTTCATATTTAA
Organism: Solanum verrucosum; assembly: GCF_900185275.1. Lineage (NCBI taxonomy): Eukaryota > Viridiplantae > Streptophyta > Magnoliopsida > Solanales > Solanaceae > Solanum > Solanum verrucosum. The sequence goes on from NW_026020407.1 coordinate 2,926,674, forward strand.
TATTTATTTTTAAATTTGAAATTATTATGGGGCACTAAAAACCACCCCTTAAAATTCCCCACTAACTAAACTATCAGCGTTTATCTTTTTTTAAATTATATTTAAATTATTTTTTGAATTTTATAATTGTTGAATTTTTGTTGTGCTGACACATGACACATTTTCCTCTCCTATTATATATAGATAGACTAGTATACGTATCCGCGCAATGCACGATTAATTGATAAATACAATCATAATAGATTTATTGAACAATTTCAAAATCAAGCTTATTATAAAATGATATTTTAAGATTTATATGAAAGAATATTAGTATATTTAGCATAATTATATATTATAACAGTTAATAATAAATTAATTTATCGGGTAGTATTTAACAACCAATATAAAATAATAATGAAATAACTATTATACTCCAATCTAAACAAATTCAAATATTATGAAACACAAATAATAATAAAATATAAATTTATAACTAAAGGACACGACTCAAATAAAAAGCATACATTTTCGAATAATTTGAAATGGTAACTCCATCACTTATTTTTGACACACATAATTTGCTAAATAATTTTTAACTAAAGGACATAACAATGAGCATATAAATTGGTGGATATTTAAGTAGAAGAAAAAAAACAGTTCAAGATGTGATTTTGTCCTTGAAAATTATGAATATTTAGTCATTCACTGATGTTTTTGTTCTATTGAGAAAACATAAAAGTTTTCATTTCCGGTCATTTCATAGTTGCTAACAAAAATTCAAACCAAAAGATACTATTTTTTTCTTCAAAAATCAATTAGCGAATAATTAAGTGATAATAATAATAAATAGAAAATACCTTAAAAGTACATAGTCATGCTTCATTTGAATTTTACATGTGTTTCATAGTTTATGAACATGAGTTGGTGGATTGAACTTTCTACTTCTCTAACATGAAAATTATCATCCATTCTTTCATCGTTCATCTATTTTAGAAGTGGATCACCCCCAAAATGGGGTAGGTTTTCATTCATTTCCTCCGCAAAGACGTTGGAAGTTAAAGATAAAAAAATATCAAATATAATGAATGATGATTTAACGTTTAAACATAACATTTGTTAGAATGTGACCGTTTTTCATGTTTCTTTGACTTCTATCTATATCTCTACGATGAATTTTTAAATTTAAATCTTGACTTTTTGTCATTATTTTGTGTTTTTTCTAGTTTTTAAGATGAATAAAAGAACATCTTATATGCACAACATCTTCAAAATCTCCAAAGCACAGAAGGATTAGTAGTAAAGCAGAACCACAACAATGTGTTGAAACCTTTAAAAAAAAAGAATTGTTGATTTAACATGAAGACAGTATATAATTTGTATACTAAGTACTTTATATAAAGGCACTCGACTTTTATTGATTTCACGCATCAATCCTTCAAAAAATCATGTGGATCAAACCACATCAATTTTTTTGTAAATAATGGTAATCAATAAAGGAAATTAGACCAATCATAAACTTCAATCAAACAAACATTTTGTCCTATTTATAAATTAAGGAAAAACATTCAAGGAACTACATTTTCTAGTAGATATATGAACAAATTTCACACAACTAAAAAAATACGAATCAAGTTCATTTTTTTCGCGTGAAATATTGTACTGCAATTAGAATTAAAGTTGCATGTTGTACACATTAAGTATTTTCGATATAATATGCTAATTATATAAAATACAACTTTTCATGAAGACAAATCTTTATATAATTAAAAAAAAATACCACATAAACCTCTAAAAATTACATACTCATGAGAAGCAAAAAAATAAGTGTTAGTTCGTACTTTGTGCTTTGGATATATATTATGAAGCATACTTCCCCTTCTTCATTGCTCTTTGCTTACTTCTGCATTTTAGAGCTTCTTCTCCAATTTAGTCTTATGACACCAGTATTTTGATTAAAACATAAAATATGCACATTAAAAATCTACAAATCGTAAAAATTCAAAATTGGATATGGTTAAAATAATATATACATCAATTTTAGTACTGTAATCGTTGGGGTTAGTAATGAGAATATTATGTATGATAATGCATGAGAAAAATGTGGAATGAAAAAAGGTATATTTGAATTTGAAAACTCCTGTAAAAAAATTGATATAAGTGAGATAAAACATGTGAAGTTGTAACCATTTTTAAACGGTTTTCAAATTAAATTTTAAAATTTTATCTAATAAAACTGATTAATCACTCTAAATTCAAGTTGGTAAACAATTAATATAAACAATCTAAAAAGAAATTGATATAAAAAATAGTATTAAATAATTAATTTAAATATTTAGCATTAAAAATATATGATAACTTTCCACAAAAAAATAACTACAAACAATAATTCCTAAAATATAGCATCACTATTTGTATATGCAATTATCTCCATATATTTTGTGGAAATATAATTACAGAAAAATAGGCAAAACTGATCTGTGTTTTAAAATATGTAAAAATAAATAAATTTGCAATTCTAAATTTTAGCATCATTATTGAGGTAGTTATATACTTTTTTTTAAAAAAAACGTCGGAAGTTATTACGATTATTTTTTTAAATCGGGTTAGTTAGATAAATATAGACTTGTATGATGTAAAATTTCGTACTTTTAAAAACTTAAGCATTTACTTTTATTTAAAATTTAAAAAGTATCCTTTTTCTTTGAAAAGATTTTCAAATTTCAATAATTTTAATTTTTAATTTCATATTGTAAATTAATTTTGTTAAATAAAGTATAAATTATGTTTAAAAAGACCCCATCATGCATAAGTACTCTTATCATTAAAAATATTTTCAAATTTAAATAATTTTTAATTTTTAATTTCAGAATCTAAATTAATTTGTTAATTCAGCTTAAATAAATTATGGAACTGTCGTTTTTTTTTAAAAAAAAGAGTTTATAAATTTGTTTTTTTTTTTTAAAAAAAAGATTGAATCTATCATAGATTAAATGGTTTTTAAAAATCAATTTTTTGCTAATTTATAAATTAGATTTTAGAAAATATTAAATTTGTTTTTAAAATTGTTAAAATTTGTAATTATTTGTGTCAGTTGATCATGTGTCTATTTTTATTTCAAATTTTGAATTTGTAATATATAATTAGATATATAATATTTTTATTATTTATTTTTTAAAATTTTAAAAATTTGTGGCGCTGATATGTGGCGTTTTTTCTTCATTTATATATATAATATGAGTCTCTGCTAGTATGAGGTCTAATATGTTACTTTTTGTCTTAATTTATGGTACAAAAATGTAATTTGGAGATTCAGTCAAGTTTGTCGCTAATTAATACTAGTTCAAGAGGGATGTTTGAATTTTTTTTCATATTTGTTATTTTATTTAATGGAATTTGATATTTTCTGGGAGATAAATTGCTCTACATATAAAATTATATTTATGATTTCACAAAGGACAATAGTGGAAAGTATGATTTAAATTTTGTCCTTAAATGATTTTCTTAATAAGTGTGCATTGTCTCACAAATTCAGTTAATATGAAATAGAGTGAGTATAATTTATAAAATAAAATTATGTATTTTTTAAATTATACATGTTACTCCCTTTGTCCCAATTTATGACTAATAAAATTTTGAGAGTCAATCGAACTTTTTTTATGCATTTTAAATATTTGAAGTTACTATTGATTTTATAGTACTTTTACTTAAATATCAAATAATTTATAAGTCTCTTTGTCCTAATTTATGTAGCACAAAAAGATTATCAAGAGTCAATTAAATTATTTGTTTATTTTTAAGTTGTTAATTATTGAGATTTAAAGTATTTTTTTACATAGTTTTCAAATAATACATGTTACTTCTTCTGTCCCATTTTATGTGACATCAATAGTATTTCTAGACTCAACCAATCTTTTTACATGTCTTTTAAATATTTTAAATTATCATGATTTATAGTATTTTTATTAAAAATTAGACCAACAAATTAAAACAAAAACCGCAAAAAATTACCAAACTACCCTTTAAATGCCAAAGCAAGCATGTCGACACGCTACCTGCTTTGGCACTTGAAACATCCCCACTTATATATTACTACTAGTAAACTTAGCCGCGCTATGCGCGGTGTAAAAAAGTTTTAATTTTTTTTTAACTTTCAAATTCAAATAGATTAGATAACAAATTTTAACACTTATATTTGTAATTTTAACTTGATTCATGAATTGATTTTATCAAAAAAGTTATAAAAAAATCCTTAAATTAGCACTGTCTAATATCTTTACTTTTTTTTTGGGTTGAATAGTAGCTATTATTTTATGTTAGTTATAATATATTAATTAAGAATTTATGACTTTATTATCCATTTGAATGAGTTCTCAAAATTAAATATGGTCACCTTTGATATTTTGTAAAAAATTTAAAGTGGGACTTTTAGTCTTTTAAATATTTTTAAAAAAAATATCAAAAGAATTAATTCCACCACTATTTTTCGATTCTCCCTTTTTCGTATTTTCTTTTTTCATTTTTTTCATCTTTGCTTATCTAATTCCACTAAGAAAACAGTAACAATTAGCATCGTATCTTAAAACAATCAAGTTAGCTTGTCTTTAACTTTTTTACTAATTCATATTTAAAAAAAAACAGTAACAATTAGCATCGTATCTTAACCTAATCAAGTTAGCTTGTCGTTAGCTTTTTACTAATTTATGTAAAATGTCAAAAATGAATTCTCTTAATTATTTTTTTTATATTTTTTATGATTCATATTTTATTGAAAATTTAAAAATAACTTTATAATAATTTTGACTATCTCCCGCCACTAAGTTTATCCACAAACATATTTTACTGTTTTTCAAGAATTGTTTTTTATGCTAACTTTTATTAATGATCTTGCTCTTATAATTTCATTTTAAAAAATCCAAATCAATTTTGCTCTTTTATATATCTTATTTTGTATCCTCCTTAATAGAAATACAAATAATTACAATAAGTAGTCTTTATCGATAGCTTTTGCACTATAAAATTAAAGTAGAGGACAATTAAACTCAAAACAAATATGTTTGGATAGAAATATTATTTTGATGTGATTTTAAGATGTCACAAGCTTGAACATTAAGTAATTGAGGGTTATGAAGGTATACAGTTGGAAGTTATAGATATTACTAATAAGTACTAATTAAGTATAGAGGTTAATATGAAAGATGAAGAGGTGTGAGTTTAGGATAAAAAATTAATAAAAATAAATAAATAGAAAGAATAAGAGAAAAAGTAAAAAAACATACGTATTTTTTTAATAAACAAAAGTATATTTAAGTAAAATCCTCCACCATTTTTTATGGTTTAATTTTATTATATGGCATATTTTCTGTTTATCTTGTTTTAGAAATTTCAAATTAATTAAAAGTCTCTCAATATGCTTCTACTAATAAACATTACTTTTAATAATTACTATTATTTTGAACAACATATTTTGCATCAGAAAGAGATTGTTAGACGAAATTGAATATCAGATCAGTAAAAATAAGATACACTGGCGATTTTCCAATTAACTAAGTTGATAAGGAACCAATCATCTCTTGTTGCATTGGATATTTGGCTGGAAAACTATAAACAATTCTTACAATAACAACAACAACAACAACAAAAAAACATAAAAATAAAGTTAATTAATCAAGAAAAAATATTTAAAAATATTTAGTTATTATTTGAAGAGGAAATAATGATCATGTTCTTGTAAGAGTTAGTGTTTCAATTAATTTTGAAACAAAATTCATCTGTTAAAAGTTTTGAAATAACAAAATAATGAATGTGAGTTGTAACATTCATTTTTTGTTTTAATTCTACGTTATAGGATTTTGAAAGAGGCTTTTTAATTCATGAACCTATAATAAATTCTATTTAATTAAAAATCTTTTTCTTGCAAAACTTTTGTCCTATAAATTGAGTTTCTTTTGGTTGAAAAGATAAGCATTCAAACAAAACTACTTTCCCTTGAAAAAACACTTGTGAGACATTAATCAAAAGATTAAATCACCAATTCAAGAATAGAAGAGCAACATTCTTGAATGCTACTTGTTTTGTGGCTTAGTTGAATCCCGAAGATAGAGTTATTATTTATTCTTCCGATTGCTCGTGGGAGAGACTCCAACTATCTTCAAGAAATGTATTAACGTGCCTCTAAGCCAAGCAATTTTTGTTTTGGATTCCTTGTAGTTTTATCATTCTTGTTCATTTGTTTTAACAATCCACATCAATAACAAACAGTGTTTCAAATTTGCCTAATTCTAATTTTGAAATATTTGATGGCAAAGACTTTCCTAGATGGCGTGGAAAGATGGAATTCTTTTTAAGACGATTAAAGTTGACATATGTTCTTGAGAAATATTGTCCTGAGGCTCCTAGTTCTGAGGTAGCAACGAACGAGGCTACTTTAATTAAAGAACAAATTGCCAAATGACAAGATGATGATTACTTATGGAAGAATTATATTCTTGGAGAAATGTCCAATAAATATTACGATCAATATTATATTAAGTGCAAATTTGCTAAGGAGATTTGGGATACTCTTAAAAGCTATTCATTTAGCAGAAGAGGCAAGTTCAAAGAAATTTCTTGTTTCAAATTATATGGAGTTCAAAATGGTTGATGACAAGTCAATCACTGAGCAAGTACAAGAATTTCAACTTATAGCTAATAAAATTGCTATAGCTGGAATTGCTCTTGATGAAAACTTTCATGTTGGTGCTATTGTTTCAAAATTTCCTCCATCTTGGAAAGAGTACAGAAGCAAACTTTTACACAAGAAGGAAGATTTTACTCTTGAACAATTATTGCAGCACTTGCAAATTGAACAAGAGACACGATATCGTGACAATAACATCTTGAAGGAACCCATCATGAAACCTCATGTTGTTGAAGAAAAATCGATCAAGAAGGAACCTGCCAATAATAAATTTTTGAAGGCAAAGAAGAGTAAAAATTTCAAGCGTACTAATTCTAATTCTAAATCGAATGAATGCTATCATTGTCATAAAATTGGTCACTATGCACATGATTGTAAAATTCTTAAAGCTAAAAAGAAGAAAGAAATGGCAAATAACAATACAAAAAATGAACTGGCGGCAATGGTCACAGAAGCATTTGTAGCGGGAGATCAAGTGGAATGGTGGATAGACACTGGTGTAACTCGTCATTTATCAGGTAATCGAAATTCTTTCACGACCTATGAATTAGTGGGGGGCGATAAATTTTTGCATATGGGAGACTCATCCTCTGCTAAGGTTGTGGAAAAAGGAACTGTTGAACTGAAATTCACTTCCGGAAAGATGGTCATATTGATAGACGTATTGCATGTTGTTGATATTTGAAAGAACTTGGTGTCAGGTACGCTTCTTTCGAAGCATGATTTTAAAATGATTTTTGAGGCAGATAAATTTATTTTGTCTAAACAAGGCATGTTTGTTGGAAAAGGTTATGCTACAAATGGAATGTTTAAACTCAATATTGAAAATGAAAATATTTCTGCTTATGTTGTGGAGTCTCTAGATTTATGGCATGAAAGTCTTGGTCATGTGAATTTTAGATCCATTCAACTTATGGTGAAAAATGGATTAATTAAAGACTGTGGAAAGGATCATGTTGATAAGTGTATTACTTGTAGTAAATGTAAAATAACAAAGAAACCTTTTAAGTCTGTTGAAAGGATATCCACACTTTTGGAGTTAATCCACACTGATATTTGTGAGATGGATTGTTAATCACGTCATGGAAAGAGATATTTTATCACTTTCATTGATGATTACTCAAGGTATACATATGTCTTTCCATTAAAAACAAAAGATGAGGCATTTGAGACTTTCAAAACGTATAAAACAGAAGTTGAAAATAAATTGAGTTTGAAGATCTGACAGAGGTGGAGAATATTTAAAATCATATTTTATTGATTTTGGTGAAAAAGAAGGCATTGAGAAACAATTGACTATGTCTTACACACCACAACAAAATGGTGTAGCAGAAAGAAAAAAATAGAACTTTCATTGAAATGGTTAACTCTATGCTTTACGGATCTGGTATCACTCAAATTTTGTGGACTGAAGCCTTATTTTCTGCGTGTCATATTTTGAATCGAATTCCTTCCAAGAAACATAATTCATCGCCGTATGAACTTTGGAAGAATCGAAAGCCAAATATAAACTATTTTAAAGTATGGGGTTGTTTGGCTCATGTTAAATTACCAAATCAACATTTAACTAAGATTAGCTATAAAGGAGTAGATTGTGTATTTATTGGTTATTCACAAACCAGTAAGGCTTATAGATTTTTGAATCTTGAGACCCCAAGCCCTCAGACAATTATTGAATCATTGCATGCTAACTTTTTTGAGCATATATTTCCTAAGAAAAAAGAATCTTTGGAACAAGATACAAGTTCTTCTATATCTCCTCTTAAAAGAAAAATAATTGAGCCTTTGGAAGAAAGTCAACCAAGACGTAGTTCAAGATCAACCAAACCAAGAGCCTTTGGACCTAATTTTCAACTATATTTAGTTGAAAAGGATCCTGAAAGTTATACTGAAACAATGTCTTCACATGATGCTTCTTTCTGGCGTGAAGCTATTGATGATGAAATACACTCTATTATGTCAAATAATACACAGATTTTATCAGACCCCCTCCTGGATGTAAGTCTATTGGTTGTAGATGAATCTTTAGAAAGAAATTAAAATTTGATGGTACCTTAGATAAGTACAAAGCTCGCTTGGTTGCAAAAGGTGAAAAATATTGATTATTTTGATACCTTTGCACCTGTAACTCGAATGACTTCTATTAGACTCTTGATTGCTTTAGCCGCAATTCATAGTCTGATAATACATCAGATGGATGTGAAGACTGCATTTCTGAATGGAGATCTAGATGAAGAGGTTTACATGAAACAACCAGAAGGATTTATCGTTCTTGGTCAAGAACACGGAGTTTGTAAGCTTCTTAAATCTCTTTATCGATTAAAACAAGCTCCAAAACAATGGAATGAGAAATTTAGAAGAGTAATGATTTCTAATGGCTATTCAATCAATGGTGGTGATATTTGCATATTTAGCAAATTTCAAGAAAAATCTGGTGTTATAATATGTCTTTATGTAGATGATATGTTGATCTTTGAAACTGATAATGAAAGAGTCAAAGAAACAAAATAGTTTTTAGCTTCTCAATTTGAAATGAAAGATCTTGGAGAAGCTTATGTAATTTTGGGCATTAAAATCATGAGATCATCGAATGGCTTGACTCTTACTCAATCAAGTTATATTAAGAAAGTTCTAAAGAGATTTGGTCACTTTGACGACTAACCTGCTCCTACACCATGTGATCCTAGCATCAAACTAATGCGGAACTCTAGTGATATTCTTGATCAACTGACATATTCCCAGATTGTTGGGAGTCTTATGTATGCCATGAATTGTACCAGGCCGTATATTGGTTACGCAGTAGGAACTTTGAACAAGTTTACTAGTAATCCTGGAATTGAACATTGAAATGCCTTAATTCGTGTTTTAAGATACTTGAAGGGTACAATTAATGTTGGCCTACATTATTCTACATTTTCAGTTGTTCTTGAAGGTTATAGCGATGCTACTTGGAATTCTTATCCGAATGACTCTAAATCTATTAATGCTTGGATTTTCACTTTGGCTGGAACAACGATCTTTTGGAAATCAAAGAAGCAGACATGTATTACTCACTCAACCATAGAGTCAGAATTTATAGCTATGTCTTCTGTTGGAGAAGAAGCTGATTGGCTGCGATCTATGTTGATAGATATTCCTTTGTAGAGTAACCAGTACCACCTTTAACTATTTATTGTGATAATCAAGCTGCTATATTTCGGGCTTCAAGTGATTGCTACAATGGCAAGTCGAGACAAGTTTGTCTCAAACATAATCATGTGAGAAGATTATTGGAGGAAGGCGTGATATCGCTTCAATATGTGAAGTCCAGTTTTAATTTAGCGGATCCTTTGTCTAAAGGATTAGGCAAAGAATTAGTGGTGGAAACTTGTAATGGGATGGGAATAAAAGCCTGTTGTAAATTAATTGTACTTTATGGTAACCCTACCTAATGATGTAATCTTGGGTTCAAAGGGAAAAACAAATAAAGTTACAATTGTGAAGCACATCAATAAAATTCCCATTTTCCAAAATAAAATGAAATAAGCAGATGTGCATGATTGAGATTCTTTTCTCGAAATAAATTTATAAGACCGATCTCGATTGGAGTTAGTAAGAAAACTCTTGATAATTTTTTTTGATATTTCTACTAAAGAGAAGGATGAGATTATATTCTCTTAATAAGTCTATAAATCGATTTCTATTGGAGTGTGTAGGAATACTCTTGATAGATTTACCGATACTATGTTGTAAAGGAAGATGAGATTAATTTCTCTTAATGAAGTTCATAGACTATTTGGTCGGAGTATGCAAAGTTACTCTTGATGAATTCACTGCACTAAGTGCGAAGTGGAGGCCGCTTCAATAAGATTTTAACAGGAAAATCATATAGCACTTGGTTAAAAGGATTCAGGACACATGGCCGTAAGGTGTTAAAGGATTTCAATTTTCACCGGAACATAGTGATATGAGTGAAGTATTTTTCTATTTCATTCAATGAACCACTTAGTTCAAGATTTGTTCACTAAGTAGTCAGTAATTTAGAAAGTCTTCACTAGCTAATGGTTCAAGTCCAAAAGACACCATTATTGATGCATGTTGCTAGATTAATGTCTCAAAATATTTTTTGGATTTGTCAAAGATAATTTTTTTTTTCTTGAAACAAGTGGGGGATTGTAAGAGTTAGTGTTTCAATTAATTTTGAAACAAAATTCATCCATTAAAAGTTTTGAAATAACAAAATAATGAATGTGTAACATTCTTTTTTGTTTTAATTCTACGTTATAGGATTTTGAAAGAGGCTTTTTAATTCATGAACCTATAATAAATTCTGTTTAATTAAAAGTCTTTTTGTTGCAAAACTTTTGTCCTAAAAATTGAGTTTCTTTTGGTTGAAAATATAAGCATTCAAACAAAATTACTTTCCCTTGAAAAAACACTTGTGAGACATTAATCAAAAGATGAAATCACCAATTCAAGAATAGAAGAGCAACATTCTTGAATGCTACTTCTTTTGTGGCTTAGTTGAATCCCTAAGATAGAGTTGTTATTTATTCTTCCGATTGCTCGTGGGAGAGACTCCAACTATCTTCAAGAAACGTATGTGCCTCTAAGCCAAGCAAGTTTTGTTTTGGATTTCTTGTATTTTTATCATTCTTGTTCATTTGTTTTAACAGTTCTCAACATAACATAATTCAATTCTCCAAAATGTACAAAGAGATGAAGAAAGTAAAAATAATCAGTCTTTAGAAACTACAAGAATAAGCAAAGAAAAGATCTTAAGAAACTACAAAGTGAAGCAAAAGAGAAAAAAAAACAAATTATTTTTCTATAAAAAAATCATGATTAGTATCATTAAGAATCCAAAAAAATAATATTAAATGTATAATTACAATAGAAAAAAGTAATAATTATAAGTATTAGACATGTCAAATCATTTTACCTCGTAAAATCAAACTATGCAAAAATATCTAACATTCTTCATTTTACATTTCTCTCCTGCAAAATCAGATCAAAGAAGACAAAGATGAAGAATAAGAGTAATAAAAATAAAATAATCATCAAACATGTCAAAGTAGATTTTTATAGTGTAATATTTAGGAGTTACAAATTTGTATATTAAATAATTTGAAGGTTTTGAATATGAAAGGTTAGGAGTTATATATATTATTAAATTAATTAAGATTTGAATTTATGTAATTGAAGAGGTATGAATTAAAGAGATGGTTTTATATAATAAAAATAATTGAAGAAAATTAGAGAAAATGTCAAAAAAAAAAAACACACACACACAAAGATATAAATAAAATCCTTGGTAATTGAGAGGTGTCACATCACTTCTTTTTTATCTAGCTTTATATATATATGATTGAATACAGAAATTGTATTATTTTCTTCCATATTTTTTATTGATTGTAAAGTTCAATCCCTAACTACTTTTGGAGAAATGATCGATACTTATACCCCTCCTCTACGATGAATGGGCTATTTAAGATTGTGTTAGAACAAGCAGTTTCCGATTTAGTGGAAATATATACTAGACATATCGTTAAGATATACAATATCAAATCATAATTTCATATTAAATATTCAAACGCTTGCTATTATCTAGGACTTGAAGCAAAAATGTGAAATTTGATTGTAATGGCTCTTATTTTTGTGGTTTTTTAGTTGTTGACGTGTCCTGCATCCGACATATAATTGGTTAAAGATTGAAGCAAACGGGACCTCTCTAGTAGAAGTAGTTCTTTAATTAGCTTTAGGTATGAATACTTAATTAATACAATAACTTTTTCCTTTTTCATTCCTAAAAGGTGTGGGGGTCGGGTGTAGGGGAGGGGACCTTTTTTATTATTTTGTCTCTTACTCTTGATTGAACATTTAATAAAATTGGAACGATACAAAAAAATTAGCATAGCCTTGCATAAAAATAACACGTGCAAATTGAGAAGTGGTCCAAAAACAGAAAAGAGAAAGTGTTCAAGACATACTCATACTTTTGGAAACATATGACAAAATTGAACGATACATAAAAAATTAACTATTGTCTCTACATAAGGATAACATATACAAATCGAAAAATGATCCAAATTTTTAAAAAAGATTAAAAAAAAGTTATCTAAAATATTTCTGTCCATTCAACAACACAATAAAATTGAAACAATACAAACAAAATTAGCATGGTCCTGTGCAAGAATAACACATATAGACAGAGGCGGAGGCAGGTGGGGATTCATGGGTCCGGACGAACCCAGTAGCTTTTCCGTAGACCCTATATTTGTACTAGAAAATTAATTAAATATATATGTATATGAATTTGTGAACCCCTAACAAAATTGATTAACGGTTATTAACGAAATTTAGAACCCCTAAACTCTTAATCCTGACTTCGCCTCTTATCCAATTTTTTGTTAAAAAAAAGTCCAAAACATACCCTACATTTCCTTATAAAGCAACTGATCATACATACTTCATGCATCCATCAAGTCCCACGTTTTGGCTAGTAGTTTATTTGTGAAGAAATTGATACAAGAGGTTGGCAAAAATTATGTCTACTAGAAGAAGGCCCCCTTTAAAATTTACTCAAGATGAGATTAATGATCTTGTCTTGAAACTAGAAGTTTTGTTGCCAAATTCCTCTTCAAGATGCACCTCCACGGTACGTTTTCAAATGAACTTTCTCATACCAACAAATGATAATTCGAGTTTATTGGACATTACTAAAAGAAATCACTAGCTATTTTTCCTTTCAAAATTTTCACTCAAAAATGTTTATAATGTCTATTTGCTTAAATATTTTAATTTAGTCGACGAGAAAGGAAAAAATAGGAAGTTTCGTACTATTTCAGTAAGAATCTTTTTTGTCCTTCGTAAATTTTCCAATAAACTGATTGGGTAGAAAATGAGCGAAAAATTTATATTCTATAACACAAAAATTTCCACTGATTTCACAGTGTAAAAATATCTTTATTTCTAGTAGTAAGATTATAATATTATGTTTAGAGAAATGTCTGTCACATATATATTAATCACAAGTGTTAAAGATCAATGCGTTATCTTAACTCTTGTGCTCATATCAGAAATATCTTTATATAATTTGGGACAAAAGATGGTAAGCTTGTGTGATCATAAATTTCCAAATATTTTTGAGAAATTAAAAGTTTGAATTGGAGTTTTAACATGCGTTTAAGCATACTTTTTAGAAATACATTTCACTTTTTTTATAAAACAAATAATAATATAAAAAATGATTTATACTAATAAGTAAGTTCTAAAAACTATATAAAAAAAGTATCCATAAATTTTAACTCAAAATTATTACTTTTATACTGAACTAGATAATATATCATACAAAAATTGTACTACTATATTTTAGTAAACACACGATTATCAACTAATACAATACGTCAAATGGCAATCAGTTACAAAGATCAATGGTACAAAAACAAAAAAAAAAACAATGATAATAATTAGCTATTTTTAAATATAATCTTCCACTTGATACGAACAAATTCTTCATTGCGAGAGTACATTTTCAAATCATGAGTGTGTTTAATGAGTGAAAAGAGTAGACTGAATTAGTTGGAATCTATGAGTGAAAAGAGTAGATTGAATTAGTTGGAATCGTAAATAGATGAATATATAGAGATAAAAGTTTGAAATTATAAAATTATAAAAGAACTACACAACTATAATTTGATCCAAAAGACATATTTTTGTAGATTTTGGAAATTTGCATTTTTGATAATTCATTTGATGGACATGTAGGTAGCAACGTCAAAGATATTGGAGGAGACATGCAATTACATCAAAATATTGAATAAAAAGGTGGATGATCTCTCTCTAAAACTAGCTTCCATTGATGGAGAGGCCTTTACAATTCTTCTTCAACAACTAGCACAAAGCCCAGATGAAAACTAGACAACACTGAGTGACAAATGTTGTATTCGAGTTAATGGTCAAATATATATCTAATGTGTTTTGATCTTTTTGAGTATTATATATAAATTATCAGGTATGTGAATTTTCTACGTGAAATATCATCAACTATTTATCAAAATACACCACAATTGTTAAATGTATGAGTTTTCTACCTAATAAGTTTAGGTTGGAAAAGTGAATAATTCTTAATTGAGAATAAGTTTCGATAAATAGTTGGTGATAGTTTAAATAGAAAGATCAAATACCTAATAGCTCATATATAAAACTCAAAACATCGAAATGCTTTAGGTGTATTGTTTTTCACACTTCACTCTATATATTCTATTCTTTAACTCATTTCATGCCACGACCAAAAAACGGACGTGATGACACTTGTCTATTCCCACCAAGACAAGTTTGCCACAAACACAACGAAATGAAAGAAATGCAGAAAGTAAAACAAGAATAACATAAGAGCGAAAAACTTATTCATTCTAATACAATCCCAAAACCTTATTGTTACGTGTACAAGCCTACAAGTATCAATGTCTTTATTTCTCAAATAGAATAAAACATAAGGAAAGGAACAAGAGAGTCCATCGGGATGACAAGCATCTACCTCTAAATGTATCCTCAGAAAGCCTAGATGTAACAAGAAGAAGAGCAATCACACCGATCCAGGATGTGAACCTACACAAGTATAAAAGCAAGGAGTGAGTATCAACCAACAAGGTACTCAACAAGTAAGCAAATAAACAAGGAAAAAATAGTTAGAAACTAAGTACTCCTTTCATCCCAACCAAACCTCCTCAAACTACAACCTGCATAGTAATCAGCCCAACCTAACAATTTCACAATACACAATTCACAAGACGTTAATCACAGTCCAATAGTCACAGTTCAACAACCAACACGTATCAAATATGTCAATCACAAGTGTCACAAAGATCAATCGCAAGTATCAAGTGCATCAATCACAAGTATCAAAATGCATCAAATTACAATAGTCAAACTCTTGTCAGAATTATTTTCCTTCGGCACAATATCACTAGCGGGAACCATTTTCCTTCGGCTTTATATCATATCACTTGCCGGAACAATTTCCCTTCGACACACTATCACAAGCCGAAACCATTTCCCTTTGGCTTTATATCGTATAACTAGGCAGAACCATTTTCCTTCGACTTTATATCACATCACTAGGTGGAACCATTTTCCTTCGACTATATATTATATCACTTGCCGAAATAATTTCACTTCGGCATAACATCACATGTCTCATCATGGTGCACAACAATAAATGAAAATAAGTAATTTCACACCATAAGGAAGAGACAACAACTCAAGCAATTCAAGTCCATATTAATATCATCAAAGCATTTCATCAATCAACAAAATAGAGTCCACAACAAGGTAATTTACAAAGCATAATGATCAACACGTTGCCTTTTCATGAATCCCCTTTTTATTTATTAAGATTAATCAAGTTGAACAATGAATTCATCACCTCATTTCCATTAATTACTCCTCAACACACACAATGAAGGGAAATACACAATTCTACTAGATTTACAAGGTTTAAGAGATCACTTGCTTCAATTAAATTGAAAAGTTAATACAACACTTAAGCCTTCCCTTTCCGAATAATTTCCAAAGCCACACAATCTAATTCAATCAAGTAATCACAATAAGACTCCAGAAATAACAATACCCATATCATACACTTTGAAAAATGGATCAATCAACTTAAAAAACTCAATTCCAAAAAATGAGGTTTGAATTCAAAAATCGTTAGTTGAAAATGTTACCCAGGAAATTTGAAACTCATTGGTATAAACCATTTCGTAAAAGGAAATGAAACCAGTCCACAATCACCATTTTAGCTTAGAACTCAAGTTCTTTGAAAACCTCGGTATTTGCCAATAAAATTTCAAGTTTTGATGTTAAAATTCATAGATGATAAAAGGAAATTAATTTTTAGGGTCACAAAAGCATACCCAAATAAGTTAGTACAAGAAATCTCTTCAAAATTACCTGGGTTTTACAAAGCTCAAACTGGAGAAATATAGGTAAAATCTAGAAAATGGCAGGTCTAAAACCCTCTCTGATATCACAAAAGCGATCATAAATTCGCTTAAGCAGACATCGCTAAAGTGAACCAATTGTTCGCTTAAGCAAGTCCCACAAAAATGTCCAGTCTCGCAAAAGAAAAGGCTCTTTCACTTAAGCGAAGGTTGCTTAAGCGAACTAGTCTTCACAAAAGTGAGGCCTGCAGACACCGGCAAAACACAACCAAAATCAAATCATCGAAAGGACCCTCAGGATCATTTGGAACACCACACATACAAACCATATATGTAAATCTACTAAACTCAATGTTCAGACTCAATGAAACCATCAAAACACAAATTTGAGGTCTCCTTTATCGAAATTCGTGGAAGTCATAAAAATGAATATAACACCTAAAAATTCTAAAATAAGTTCAGGACCTCTTAAAATTCAATCAAGGCCTCACCTAGTGATGAGTGGAGGATTTCCACTCATTTGAAGCTCTTTTCTTATGATTTTGTGGCACCCAAGTAGAGAAAGATGTTGAAGAAGAAGGAAGTTGACGATTGGAACATGTCAAAGGAACATGTCCAACGAAGCTGACAACAAGTGTTGATGAAAAATAAAGCTGATGATTGGAACATGTCAAAGGAACAGGTCCAACGAAGCTGATTACGAGTATACATCACTGTTGTAGAATTAGAGTCGCACTAGGATTAGACTACTTATATCTATTAGGATTATATTACGACTAGGATTAGATTACGATTAGGATTATATTATGATTAGGATTAGATTGTTTATAATTGCATTATTGTTATTATTATAGTAGTAATAGGTATTGTAGTAGGACTCTAAGTATAGTGAACTTAGGACTCTACAATTCTCTCCTTATATAAGGAGTGTGTGCTCTACAATTTTATTCATAATAGAATCCTTGATTTCTCTAATCCTAGACGTGAGATTTCTACATGGTATCAGAGCATAAAAGCTCTTTCGCTCTCTAAGTATTGATAAAAAAAACCCAACCACACGTTAAATTGCAATGACCTCTTGTACCAACACTATGTCGACCTCCTCACTTCACCAACTCATTGTCGCTTGCTCCATTAAACTTAATCCAACAAACTACCTCATATGGAGGACATAAATATCCCAATTGATTCAGGTGATGAAACTAACGTATCTCATCTATGAACCAAGTAAACGTAGTTGTTCCATTGGACAGACTGCTTGGGAGGTTGTAGCGGTTAAAAAGAATGCAAAAGATAGTGGCACCATTGATTATTGGAAGGAGAAAGACGTTTTGCTAAGGAGTTGGATCTCAAGCACCTTGACTGAAGAAAGCATGCACCTAATTGTGGACTGCTCAACTGCCAAGAAGAGGTGGGAATGCTTGGAAAAAGCTTATATTCAAGCAACAAAAGTAATTAATTTTTCTATAAGTTTAGGTATGGCACCATATCCCACCCTTAATCAATTTCTTTATGCTCTCACGAGTTTTGATATAAGGGAAGATGAAGAAGGGGTGTCACAACAAAACCATAACATGGTATTCTCTGCCCAAAAAGGCAAGGGAAGAGGAAACAAAAATATCAACTCCAGAGAAAGAGGTTTCAAGCCTGCTGGACAGGGAACATATTCTCAGGATTATCAATATGGACTAGGTTCTCCGAACAATAAAAGTTTCCAAAGTGAAAATAAGGAGAAGAATAATATTGAATCATGTCAAATCTGTGGTAGGAATAATCGAACTACTCTTAAGTGTTTTTACTGGTGGGACTACTCGTATAAATCTGTAGATGAACTATCACAAGCAACGACTAGACATCAAATTTATACCGAAGCATTGACAAAATAAGTTTTTGCTGGGTATTCAAAGGGTTTTTGCTAGATATTCGAAGCAAGCTAGGAGTAACCGTTCCTCTACTCATTAGCTTGAGGGGAAGTCTTGAAGAAGAAGGAAGCTGACGATTGGAACATGTCAAAGGAACAGGTCCAACGAAGTTGACAACAAGTGTTGATGACGATGGAAGCTGATGATTGGAACATGTCAAAGGAACAAGTCCAACGAAGCTGACAACAAGTGTTGATGAAGAAGTAAGCTGATGATTGGAACATGTCAAAGGAACAGGTCCAACGAAGCTGACTACGAGTATACATCACTGCTGTAGAATTAGAGTCGCACTAGGATTAGACTACTTATATTTATTAGGATTATATTACGACTAGGATTAGATTACGATTAGGATTATATTATGACTAGGATTAGATTATTTATAATTGCATTATTATTATTATTATTATTATAGTAGTAATAGGTATTGTAGTAGGACTCTACAATTCTCTTTTTATATAAGGAGTATGTACTCAACAATTTTATTCATCAATACAATCCTTGATTTCTCTAATCCTAGATGTGAGATTTCTACAAAATAGATTAATTATTCATTGAATTGTGTTAATTTCAGGTATTTGTTGCTCGGAAGGAACATGATAAAAAATAGTGGAAAAAGGAGCTGAAATTGGAAGAAAAATAATCTCTGATCCCGCACTTGCGAAATAGAGTTCACTTCCACGAATACTCAACCTGAAGTCAACAAATCGTATAAGTGACCACATGGGGTTTGCTTATGCGAAGGGGCCAAGAAAGACAGCTTCACTTTTGCGATAAGGCCAATCACTTTTGCGACGTTTACTTTAGCAAACTTATGGTTGCTTTAGTGAAGTCTTGATTTATAGACAGGGGCAGAGTGAGAATCTCATGGACTTTGGGATCAAATTCTCACAAAGGGTTTAAGAGAAGCATCACCTATCATCTGGAGTGATATCTTATTTTTTACCTTTAAAGATACTGTTAGTTTAGTGATTATCTTTGATCAAAGAATTTTTATCTTTTGGATTGAAGATAGTGTTCTGAATATTAATATTTGTTATCCTATCTTCTTTCCTTTGCTTTGTATTGCATGAGTTGTGGGTGTAATTGCTAATTGAAATGGGAGGTTTTGTGATAGAAATAGACAATTCTTTTGGGACTTTGATTTCTCATTTTATTGTTTTTGTAATTGATTTCATGCTTAATATTCATGAAATGGGTTTAGTCTAATTTTCAAGTTTTCATTTATGATTTGAGAGTGCACGCTCAGATCTAGCTTAAGATCTTCGTGGGTTACTTGAAAGAGAATTCATGAAGTGGATAATTAGATTGATAATTGCGTATTAGCCTTGAATTTTGAGTTTGCTCACAAGAGAGATTTAGGCTTTTATTGTTGAATGCGAGACTTGCTTGATGTTTGCGTAATCAAGGACACAACTTCCAATGCAATTGACTACGATCGTGCAATAGTATAATAACCCAACCAAGGGTTGGGATCGACCCAAAAGAGTGGTTTTAAGAATTTATAAAAAAATAAATTTCGTTCTAACTAGTCGTAGCTAAAGACATTAATGAGTAAAAACATTTTAAATTAAAAGGGGGGGGGGGGGGGGGAACACAAGAGTGTCAATTAACAATGGGGGGATTTTTGTCACAAGTAAGTAAAAACAACAAAATAAACAAGGGTTTCTAAATAATGAGAGGGAATCCTTGGGATGTGACGGGAATTATTGGGTACATGCTTGCGATAGCAAATTTATAGAGTAATAGTGACTAGGCTAAGCTTTATGTGGGAATAAGTTCTCTCTCGAGCAACTTACCACGTTTCAAATGGGTTCCTCTCGGACACCCACTTGCCGCATGAAGACCAACCTACGCCTTACCCCACTCACTCTCTCGAGCTGAGTGTTAGGATATGGGACTAGGGTTCACTTTCTCGAGCTGAACCTCATGTCGACCCACTCCTTAGGCCATCAATCTAGTAGTCTAGGTTTCACGACTTCTCTCTCGAGCAAGCCGAAAACACATAAATAAACTTGTATTTGTAACTACAAATTTGTTAAATTCATCCACAACTATTAGACGAAATCACCATTAAACTACATCTAAACTATCAGCAAACAAGACCCAACAACAATCTTAACCCATATTCGCTAAATCACACCCCAAGAATGGGGGTTTTTATCCACACATCAAGAGATATAAATTTATACCTAAATGAGCTTGCATTCAAATGGGTATGAAGATTTAAGTCTTGTTACAGGCCAAGAATGAAGAAATCAAGAGACCTAAGTCCAACTCCTTGGAGATGAAACCCTCTTCTTCTTTAAGTTTCCAAAACCCTCTCAAACTTAGAGTAAAAATATCAAAATGTACTATTCTTTAAGTGAAAATTATAATAAAAGTTTCACACTAAAACTAAAACTCTAACTAGTATTTATAGTTATCACAGATTTGTGCTGCAGCGGCATACTCAGCGTCATTAGTCAAAATCACCGATCAACTCGGCAATTCGCCCTTTGGTGTAGTTCATCGCCGTCTTGTACCAACCTTTAGCATCATCGTGCTCTGGGCCATTGGGCGGTATGGTACTGCTTCGCGGAACTGCTCGGTGATGCGTCAACTGCTCCCTTTTTCCGCCGACTTGTTCCTTTTCTTAAGGGCTCAGCACACTGGATCAAAAGGCAAAGTAAGACCCTTCGGCGATCCTTAAGCCTTCATTTCTTTGTTCTTTTCAGCCCTTTTCATGCTTTTTTTGCGACGTAATGTCCATGCTCTCTTTAACTTCAAATACCTGAAACTTAGGGGTTTTCATCAGATATTGTGATAAAATAAGCATTTGAGGACACAATTTCTATTAAAATATCGCCCTGAATGAGTCCAATTAGTGGACTCATCAACACCCCCAACTTAAACTTTTGCTTGTCCTCAAGTAAACTCAAGTTCAACCGTTTAACAAAGGTGTCTCGAACAGTGCTACACAAGACTCAATCATAAATGCACACAACAAGACTCAATTTACTTATGAAAAAATCAAATGTGCACTCAAAGATTCAAGTTGTGACTCACCAATATCAACGAATCTCATGCTCACAATACTTGCTTCAAATGCAAGTTCAAGCTCAACTATAGTGTTCAAATGCCCTCACACAAAGAATGATTTCATATTCACACAATGGTTTCACAGTATAAATTTGGAATCAGATGCAACGCTCACACTCACAAAGAAGTACATAATGCATGCTTTCACCCATAGGTTTTCCCGTATTTTCCAATCAACATTTGTTTCAGCTCACTCAAGATCAAAAAGGTCTTTTCAAGGCTTGTAATGGGGCTGAGTGCAAAGGTATGGTCATTTAGGCTCAGTGACTTTCATCCTCATGAGGTGTGATGCTCGCAACACTTCCTTTCATTTCCCCTTCATCATTTTCATCAGTGCTTATAAGTCATCCTATTATTTACCTTCCATGAATTGTATGGGAACCCCTTTTCATTTTTCAACTTTATTCCACAACTTTTCTTTTTCATTTTTTTCTCTTTTTATATAGAGAGGTTCCATTTTCCTCAAAACAATGGGTAGGATGGACTTTCTTGCACTTCTTGACTTTCCCTTTTCTTTTCACCACACCCCCAACTTAGGCTTTTAGCCTAAGTTGGCTATTCAAACTAACCACAACTTCATGAGGATTATGGGTGATGGATTAAGAAAGGTTTAGTTTTCATCAAGTTTTCTTCCAAGGAAAGGTAAAGCTCAAGGGGTCTTCAAAAGAGAATCACACACTCACAAGGTAGGTCACAAAAGAGGTATATGTCAAATTGGTTCACAATCTTCGAAGTTGCCTAAGATCATATTAAGAGATAACATCACATAGTTGACCGGACCAATGGGGCAAATTCTAGGATCTATCATGCATAGTTCACACGTAAGCTTATCACACTAGGCATTGGCACTATAAGTTAAACAAAACTCCACACTTTCGCTACTGTGCAATGATCATCACAAGAGAATCAATTTGATACAAAGCTAGTCATAACGAGATGGAAAGAGTTCACATATTGTCTATGCAACTTTATTTGGCCTCATCGTAGCCGCAAGTCATCGGTATTGATCGAAATCGAGACTCAAATTTTGCAAAAGAACAGCCACGTTCAACACACAAGAGGTGGCAAAAATTTTCGAATGGGTTAAAATCATTTTGCACTTTCAAATAAAATGAGCCACAAGCTCAAACATCCACAAAAACAGATAAAACACAATTTTAAAGCGAAACAACCCAAATATATACACACAACACGGATAATAATAGCAGTCGCACAAAAGGTAGGCTTCGCCCCACCATAATACAAAAACTATTTATCCTTAAATGCATAAAACAAGAAGTCAAGGGTCAAATTAGAGAAAGACAGAGAAAGGGCTAGAGAATAATCCTGGTTAAGCATCTTCTCCGTCTGTCGGAGTAGCATGTTTGAGGTGGAGACGTTAAGCGGACCACTGAGTGGTTTCTCAAATTCTCCACAACTTTGCTAGGCAGCCCAATGCGTCTAGTCTCAACCCACGTTGTCGAATGGTTCACAACCACCCTTTTGCGCTGACCAAATTTAAAGTGTAATCCATGTTCCGAGCACCAATTGATAACTAGAACACTTAGGTAATGCAGGAATATATGGAAATTAGTGTGCAAAGATGAGGTTGGAGGAATGAAAGAGTGTAAAAGTGAACAAGTTGTAGAATTTTAACCCTTTTTACTTGCAAACTGTCCAGTTCATGCTCATTCGGTGGCAGTAGTCTTGATTACTGAGTCGGTTAGCGTTTCAAACGGTGGTGAACATCGGGGTTGCCGATATGGTTGGCGATTCGCTAGTACTTTTCTGGGCACCCTGAATTTTACATATTCCAATTTGAAGCTATCTTGAGTCAAACGGCGGAATTGATTTGGTGCGCCGACCTCTTTGGCGACTCGCCGACTGGAACTGTTGCTCGCCACCCAACACTTTTTCTAACACCTTCTCACACTTCAACTTGTATAAACAACACACTATTATTTTACTAATATGCAAATATAAAATATTAAGGGGTTTTGGGTTGCCTCCCAAACAGTGTCTTAGTTAACGTCGTGGCACGACATAAGTCAACAACTATTCTTCATCCTCGGAGTTGCCCATGTTGTAATTAGGCGAGTCCTCGATGAATGGTGGGTAATGACCTGATATCAAATGGCCGATTTGAGCATCCTACAGCTGAATAGTCACGGAGTGAGAGGTTGACGCTTCATTTAGCATTTCGATGTTTTCCTTCATTTCATTCAACATCTTCTCATGTGCCTTAATTTTTTGTTGAATGAGTGAAAGAGCTTCATCATCTTGCGCACCTCCCTGTTTCTTCCCATGACTACACTCTCAGAAGGAGAAATGCTTGTCTTTGCCCATGGCTTGTATTTCCAATTCCATGACTCGGTTGGATAGAGCGTCCAACTGGGTAACTAGTGCTTCCCACTCTTGCTTCTTTTTGGCTTATTTGCTGGCTTCTACCATGCCATCAAAGAGTTTTACTACGACTTTATAGGGCTGGTACAATATGCCGCCCTCGAAAATTTGATCAACTACACTTCTATTCTCGGGTCCAAGACCCCTATAAAAGCACTCTATTAGCGCCTTGTCTGTCATCCCATGAGATGGGCATGGTTGTAGCACCATTTGAAAGTTCAGCCACATTTCCTGAATTGTTTCATCCCCTACTTGTTTGAATGTCAGGATGTTGTCCCTCAGATTTAACAATTTCAAGAGGGGATGGTCTGTGTGGTATCCATAATGATCACCCATTCTTATTTCTCTGCTTTGATATTCAAACAAGCAAAACAAAACTACAATTTAGATTAGTAAAGCTAAAACTAAGAAGAACCAAGAATTCTACATAACTAAGAATTCCCAAATAACACCACTCCCTGACAGTGGTGCCATTTTGATGTTTGCATAATCAAGGACACAACTTCCAATGCAATTGTCTACGATCGTGTAATAGTATAATAGCCCTTGGTCAAGAGAGTTGTTTTGAGAATTTATAGAAAAATAAAATTTTGTTCTAACTAGTCATAGCTAAAGACATTAATGAGTAAAAACATTTTAAATTAAAGGGGGGGGGGACACAAGAGTGCCAATTAACAATGGGGGGATTTTTATCACAAGTAAGTAAAAACAACAAAATAAACAAGGGTTTCTAAATAATGAGAGGGAATCCGTGGGATGTGACGGGAATAAGGGGAATAAGGGTTAAGCTAAATTATTGGGTACATGTTTGCGATAGCAAATTTATAGAGTAATAGTGACTAGGCTAAGCTTTATGTGGGAATAAGTTCTCTCTCGAGCAACTTACCCCGTTTCAAATGGATTCCTCTCAGACAAACTTGCCGCATGAAGACCAGCCTACACCTTACCCCACTCACTCTCTCCAGCTGAGTGTTAGGATATGGGACTAGGGTTCACTCTCTCGAGCTGAACCTCATGTTGACCACTCCTTAGGCCATCAATCTAGTAGTCTTGGTTTCACAACTTCTCTCTCAAGCAAGCAGAAAACACATAAATAAAATTGTATTTGCAACTACAAATTTGTTAAATTCATCCACAACTACTAGACGAAATCAACATTAAACTACATCTAAACTATCAGCAAACAAGACCCAACAACAATCTTAACCCATATTCGCTAAATCACACCCCAAGAAATAGGGAGTTTTTAGCCACACATCAAGAGATAAAAATTTATACCTAAATGAGCTTGCATTCAAATGTGTATGAATATTTAAGCCTTGTAACATGCCAAGAATGAAGAAATCAAGAGACCCAAGTCCAACTCCTTGGAGATGAAACCCTCTTCTTCTTTAAGTTTCCAAAAACTTCTCAAACTTAGAGCAAAAATATCAAAATGTACTATTCTCTAAGTGAAAATTATAATAAAAGTTCCACACTAAAACTAAAACTCTAACTAGTATTTACAGTTATCACATATTTGTGCTGCAGCGGATCGTTCGGCGTCATTCGTCGGAATTGCCGATCAACTCGGCGATTCACCCTTTGGTTTAGTTCATCGCCGTCTTGTACCAACCTTCAACAACGTCGTGCTCTGGGCCATTGGGCGGTATGGTACTGCTTCGCGGAACTACTCGACGATGCACCGACTGCTCCATTTTTCCGTCGACTTGATCCTTTTATTTAGGGCTCAGCACACTAGAACAAAAGGCGAAGTAAGACCCTTCAACGACTCGCCAAGTGGACTCGGCGATCCTCAGGCCTTCATTTCTTCGTTCTTTTCAGCCCTTTTTGTTCCTTTTTTGCGACGTAGTGTCCATGCTCTCTTTAACTTCAAATACCTGAAACTTAAGGGTTTTCATCAGATATTGAGATAAAATAAGAATTTGAGGACACAATTTTATTAAAATATTGCCCTGAATGAGTCCAATTTGTGGACTCATCATTGCTCAAAAGAGAGGTCTATATTAAGGTAGTATGTTGTTTTGTTGAATTACATGATTGAGATCAAAATGAGATTTCAAGATTTGTATTGTTGATGATGACCTAGCCTACCTATGAATGAATTGGCATGTATTGAAGTACAATGGATCATTTGAATGAATATTGAGTTCCAAATATCTCTATTCCCCGTTATCCCTTGCTTGATTAGATATTTGCCCAATCATAATTTTGTTTGTAAAACCAATCTTATTTTGATAATTGTGTATTATTAATTTGGATTCAAATTAGTAGCTTGTAATTCCTTATCTTTTCAATTGCCGATAAATTGTTCCTTGTGGGATTCAATATCGACTCCCTTTTTAGGCTTTTATATTGTTAACGAGTGCTTACTCTTTAACTTATTTGGGAGTAATTTGAGCGTTATC
Source organism: Solanum verrucosum (assembly GCF_900185275.1). Taxonomy (NCBI): domain Eukaryota; kingdom Viridiplantae; phylum Streptophyta; class Magnoliopsida; order Solanales; family Solanaceae; genus Solanum; species Solanum verrucosum. The sequence goes on from NW_026020407.1 coordinate 2,953,048, forward strand.
AAAGAAATGGCGTCGTTGCCGGGAAACAATTAGGCATATTGAATTCATTAGGATTTATAATTTACTTGTTTTTATCTAAATTACGAATAGTTGTCTTTACTTTTTTTTTTGTTTTGATGGCTTCTTGTGAAAATGAAATGCTTGGGGGTTGTAACCCCTATGTTGATGATTCATGGCCTCGATGTGAAGAAATGAGTATAGTGAGTCAAACTTGGCTCATGAGTTTGACTCAAAAGCTTTAACATGATGAAAAGCTCCTACATCTAATTTCCCAAATGAGGGATGACATTCACAACTTGTGTCACGACCCAAGGTATCCCCTAGGCATAACATGGTGTAGAGGACCCCGAGAGGCCCCTTACTAGTCACTTAGCATTCATAACATAAGAAATAGACAAAGAGATTTGAAACACAATTTCAATGTATCAAAGTCTTATAAAAGTAAAGCGGAAGTCTATAACATCATTCTCATAGACATCTAGTACATAAGAATGAAATTGGACCTAAACCATAAATCATGTCCAAAATACAAAGTAATTAGGAAAACTAAGAACAAAGAAAGTCCGGTCCTCGAAGCATGAGAACTCACCAAAGCTCAGAATCTCGTCCACAAACTCTAGCCACGAAACTGGGGACCTTGATTGTCGGACCCTACATTTGGGAAATGTAGGCAAGAGTATGTGTTAGTACAAAATATGTACCAAGTATGATAGCCATGCATAAAAAAATTGAAAACATACTTAAAAGAGATACTCTCATGAAATGCAATGACCAAGCTAAAACATGAGATAAGAGGGGTTAGAGAACACGAGTCATAAAACATGGGCAATGCACATAGTCATCATCTTACATATGCATGAGATACTTCCTTGAAGTAACCTTAGTTCATTATAACTTGCTTGTGGGAAGTAGCCTTAATCGACATATAAGACCATGAGAGCTATCATCATGGAATTTGGTGTCTCCCACACAAAAGAGTTGTCCTACTTGCCACGGTAAGGACCATGAACTTCTAGCTTATGTGGATCCACTAACTAATGTCTATCTAGACAATTCTATGTTGGCACATAGTTATGGAACAAGGGTAATCGCCATTTGTCCACTTGGTTCTAAGCTTAACTTCCATGAAATAGTTCTTTTTCATATTCATCTTAGCTCTTATAGGAACATGGGTAGTCACCTCTTGTCCTTACATCTTATGACATGGGTAATCGTCTTGTCTTTATATCATATGACATGGGTAATCACCTCTTGTCTTTCAATTAGAGAGCATGGGTAATCGCCTCTTAGCTCATCATTAGAATATCTTCTTAGCATTGGTTCATTCTAGGCGAGAAAGACTTTTCAACCCTAAGAACTCTTATTTTGTGATAAAACCTTTCACAATCATGCTTTCATGTGTGTATGAGAAATCCTTTCAACAACACAACAACAACATCATCATTGATACTTCACTCTCAAAGCATCCTTAAAACACTTACATTATTTCATAAGAATATGCATAATTCCATAATTCATATTTCATAGTTCAAAACCCACTTTCATGCATCAATATCTATAAAATATGGGTTAGACATAAGTTCATGGAAATTCATCATAAATTCATGTAATTCTATCGATTCATGCATAAAAGATCATAAATCCATCAATTAAATCAATAATCAAGAGAACCCACAACATAGAAGAAAATCCTAACTCAATTGGGGATTTTTATCTTTGGAAATAAGATAATTTGGGAACTCCATGAATGAAGGAATCCATGGACGAAAACTATCATACCTCAATGTGAATTGCTTAACTTTAATGGAGGAATTGAAGACTTGACTTGAAACACTAGGTTGAATCCTTCTTCTTCAAGCTTTTCTAGAGAGAAATATTTGGGAGGACGATTTGTTCTTCTTTTGTAAATTTGAGAGAATGACTTGAATGGGTTGATCTTGGGGTTAAAATAACTTATATAGGGGGTTCTAGGTAAGGGCTAAATGACGTAGTATCAAGATAAAATAATTAGGAAAAGACCCAACTGACCCTGACTTACATCTGACGCGAGCCCCTAGATGGAAAGCTTCACGAGCCGTCTGGGCAGTCGTGGTCCCTAGACCAGTGTCTAGGCAAGTCCTTCCCTCTCCACACACCCACCTTCATGGGCCGTCTAACCCTTCACGAGCTGTCTAGGGGCTCATGGGAGGAGGCTTGCCTAGAGGTGGGTTCTGCCTCCCTTTCACGGCCATTACTACGGGCGATATGGCTCACCACAAGCTGTCTAAGGGCTCGTGGGGGGAAATCCCCTCTTGGCCAAATACTGGAAGGCAGCCACGAGCACCACCATGAGCCGTGGTGCCCTTCACGGCCCATCTGGGGCTCCATGAAGGGTGCCATGGCTCAGTCATAGGCTGGTAACCTTCAACTGGGCTTCCTTTCTAGACTTCTAATTTTCGAGGTGTTACATTATCTCTCCCTTGGGAATATTCATTCTCGAATGGAATTCTAGAGATCACAAGAAAGAGAAGAACTCAAACCTAGCAACCCAACAAGCATGCAATTACATGAATGTGCATATCCGGGGAGGAAACATCAACTTCAAGCTAAAGCATGTTCAAAACATCATATTATGAAGTCTATATGAAACTCGTACTCAAATGCACATAAACATGTAGAAATCAATCAAATTGACTCATTTTCTCAAAACTTTAGCCTTTTCATAAATATGCATAAATGAGGAAATCATGGGAATATCTAAGACACATGACACCAAAGAGTAAACCATGAGGAACTCAATACCTCAAGATAGAGTAGGGGTAGAAGGAAAGAGATAAGGATAACGGGACATCATATCGGTCTCGGCCTCCCAAGTAGTACCCTCAACTAATTGATTCCTCCACAATAATTTCACGGAAGCAACTTTTTGACTTGCCGATCTAAAATTTCAACCGGGACTTCTTCATAAGAAGATTCTCATCATCTCCCAAACCATCTAGGGAATTATAGATGTCGGATCACCAACACATTTCTTCAACATGGAGACATGGAAAACTAGATGCACCGATGCCAACTCATTAGGCAATTCTAGTTCATAAGCGACCTTACCAATACGCCTCAAAATCTGATATGGGCCTACATATCGGGGACTAAGCTTCCCTTTCTTACCAAACCTCATTACACCCTTCATGGGTGAAATTTTCAAATAGACCCAATCATTAACATCAAACTCGAGATCTCTTTTTTTTACATCGGCATATGACTTCTGTCGACTTTGAGCCGTTTTCAACCTCTCCTAAATAAGTCGAACTTTTTCCAAAGCCTCATGTACCAACTCGGGACCTATTAGGGAAATTCACCCACCTCAAACCAACCTATAGGAGATCTACACCTCTTACCATACAATACCACAAATGGAGCCATACCAATACTTGAGTGATAACTATTGTTATATGCAAACTCGATCAATGGCAAATGGTCATCCCAATTACCTTTGAAATCATTCACACAAACTCTCAACATATCTTTCAAAGTTTGGATAGTACGCTCCGCTTTCCCATCGGTTTGGGGATGAAAGGTCGTACTAAGTTTAACATGAGTACCAAGACCCATTTGGAAGGATTTCCAAAACTGAGAAGTGAATTGAGTACCTCGATCGGAGATACTGGATAAAGGCACTCTATGCAACTTTACCATTTCTATCAAATACAACTTAGCATAGTCTTCCGCCAAATAAGAAACCTTGACGGGAATGAAATAAGCTGATTTTGTCATTCGACCTACTATAACCCAAATCGAGTCATAGTGTCGTCGGTGCGAGGCAAACCAACAAAGTCCATATTCAAATCTTCCCACTTTCAAGTAGGAATGCTAATGTCTTGGGATAACTTCGATAAATAAAGTGTAACACCTCGAATTTCAAAAGGGGAAGACTGCATTAAATTGCAGCAGTAGGTTCCGTTCTACTAGACCAGTTTACAGTTTGTAGGTCTTTCTACAGGTTGTAGACCAATCTCATAAGAAGGGAGGAAATATATTTTTATAAACCAATTCCCAATATATACCTTTTATACGGTTCAACCTGTCATTCTTAGTACGAGTCATAGGTAGGTCTCGCAAGTGGGTCCCAGACTTGGTGAAATTTTGTAGGGTTGGTATCTACGGGTCGTAGGTCTTCCTACGATCCGTAGACAAGTCGCATCAAAATTTGGTCCAAATAAATGGTTTTTGAACTTTTTATGGTTGACTAGTTACAGACCGTAGGTTAGAAACTCATAATCATAGGTCGTGACCGACAAATATTTTAAGGGGCTTTTGAGTCTTTCCTCTAGTAGTTTTAAATTAAAACTAAGTCATTTTGACCTTCATCCTAAGGCCTATATAAGGCTTTTTGAGTCCTAAATTACCCACTCAAAACTCCATTCTCCTAATTCCTCAAGACCTAACCAAATTCATCCTCCCCAAATTCTCTCAAGAGTAAGGAAGAAAAAGCTAGTGTAAATTCAAGTTCATCAATCCTCCATTATTTTTGGGCTTTAAGTATCAAGATATGTGGGTATTCACTCATGGAGTCTTTTCCTTCATGGGGTCTCCAAGGTTTTCAATTTCTCAAATTCCCTTTCAATTGATCAAGTTAGGGTTTCAATTCAATCTTTATGACTTTCATTCAATTATGATTTATTATTGTTGATTAGGTCTCCTAATGCATGATTTAACATTATTAAATGATATTTTGTTGAAATTATGTTGACCCATATCGAATTTATGATTTTCAACTATGAACCTATGATGAACCCATGAACTACGAATTTATAAATATATGCATGTTTATAAAATTATTGTATATGATTTGGGGATGCTTTGAAAGGAAAGTATCAATGTTATTGTGAAAGGTTCTCACATGCTATTATGATGATAATTGTGAAAGGTATTTCTCACATAAGGATTCACATTGGTGAAAGATTTTCTCATCCATGTTCAATTGTGTTTAAGTAGTTGTTCTATGTTTTGATCTCAAAAGTGTGGATTGGTATTAATCATTGCCTTTCCTATGTTATATTGATATTTAAATTTTATCTATTCCCTTGGGAGTTATACTTAGCACCAAGAGGGCTTTGAGGTGGAGACTCAAATAGGATAGTCTCTAGTAGCAACCTCTAGTCCTAAACTACGTGCTCCCCCATAGGATTGTCTCAAACCAACAATATTGTTTAAATATGATTTTTCAGTTGGATTGTATGAAAATCACAACCATATTTTCTCGTTCAATCGTCAGTGTACAAACGAACAAACAAAGAACAAGACTAACAATTCATAAATCAATCCGAGGGGCATTTATTTTCTCAGCTAATTCACACAAAAACCATAAAAATGCAAGAAAACTCCACGCTTGTTTCATCCTCTGCCTCAAAGGTGTTTCTTCTTCAACATTATCAAACTCATCTTCAAAATTCAGCGAATAACTCAACGGACCATAACCAAACTTAGTAAAAGAGAGTATTTGTGCTGATTCTATCCATTTCCGACAAAATTGTTGTTCATATGTTCTTTTTGTTTGATGATTACTATGGTAGGTTGATGTTAAATTGGCGATACCCAAAGGTGAAAGCCGTCAATGCCAACGTGTTTAGAATGCCAACAACTTCAAAGACAAAATAGTGAAAATAGCCAAAAGTAACATAAAAAAAAATTGTTGGTGGATTGCCTCTTAATTTATCAGATGAAGAGTTTAAAAGATATTTCGAGAAATTTGGAACAATTGAAGAAGTAAAACTTAATAACGGCAGGGGTAAAAATAACTTCATTTTAACGGTAAGGATATAATCAATTAATAAACCAAAGTTGAGGGGTATTTTTAAGATTTTCCCTAAAAAGCATCTAACTACCCACCCATAAATCAACCATATCTTCCATGAAAATTTGAAATTACCCACCCATCAAATAAGCCTGTTTTCCATAAAAAAATTGGAATTATGTGTTTTTCTAGTTTTTTCTTTTACCGTTTTCCTAAATTTTGTTGGATGTTTACTTCTATATTTTGAAAAATACAAAGTACGGTTAGTTTCAAGTTACATATTCCCTCTTATATAGTATACTTGTTACGGTCGCCCGTGCTGTTCACGAGCCCTATAATATTAATTTTTTAGCAATCAGTGATACGATTTATAATAAGAAAATTATTTGGGCGGATATTTTTAGCAAAATAATTATTGATTTTAGTGGTATTTTATATATATATAATTACAATTTATAGCAATATATAACAATACTATGATGAATGTGTTATATACTAAAGTGAATTATGCATACAATATAAATGTATCATAAGTTTTAAAATATATTATATTTGTTTGGTCTGAAATTAACACAATATATTATAAGTGTATTGAAGTGTATGTTAAATGTATTATCCAAAAATAAAATTTGTATCATATGAGTTTATAAATTATTCTTTCTAACATGTATTAAAACTGTATTATAAGACGAGAGGGAGTTGCACTACAAAAAAAGTGTGAATTATATGGGGATTTTCCTAGGGATTTGTATGAAAATTTGCAAGAAAATAAGTTACCTATGGATTTTCATACTTATCCCCAGGAAAATCCCAATGTAATTCACAATTTTCTTGTAGTGTTGCTCGGATGGTAAGCACCCCTCACTTCCAACCCGAAGGTTGCGAGTTCGAGTCACCAAGGGAGCAAAAGGGGTGGGAGCTCCTAGGGAGGGTAAAAAAAAACTATATTATAAATATATTATAAGTGTATTAAGGTGTATGATAAATGTATTATCCATAAATAGAATTTGTATCATATGCGTTTATAAACTATTCTCTCTAACATGTATTAAATTTGTATTATAAATATATTATAAGTATCCCGTGAAAAAGAAAATGTTATTGCTATCATAATAAATATTTTCTTAATAGAGGATATCTATGCAAGTTTTCCTTTATAATATGTGGATAATATTTATATTTGAATGTGTCACGACTCAGGGGTACTCCCTAGACGTAACAAGGTGTAGTTGACCCCGAAGGAGTCTTATACAAGCCCTTAGCATATCATAAGCATAAGTAAAAGAAATGATGCGGAATTAAAACTTTTTATAATCAAAGTCTTTTCATAAAATCAAAATAGAATTCTAGACATTATCTCATTAACCATCTAATACAATCGAGAATTCAATAAGGGTCACAACCTTTTACAACATAGTCTCAAAAGAAAATGTAAGAAAGAAACTAGAAAAGAAAAACTCTCGTCCTCGAACCATGAGGACTCACCAAAAGCGTGGACAATAGTCAATCCAAACTTTTATCAAGAAGGAAGCAAACCTCAACAACCGAGCCCTACACTTATCGAAAAATGTAGAAAATATGGGTTAGTACAAAATTGCACTAAGTATGGAAGTCATGCATAAATATCCTTAAAACATGCAAAAAGGGACATTTTAGTTGAAACCATGCACTTTGTCAACTTTAAGAGTCATCATGCACATAAGTGTAAATACATAAGTCAAACCATTTCATAAGCAACCCTAAGCTATACTTGTGCAATGCATAGACAAGATCACATAATCCTATCTAAAACTAAGTATCACTTTTAGGCAACCAAGTTCATGCATATCATACCTTGACCTCATCCATAGCCAATACTCATAGACAAGGAAACATTCATGTTCATAGCTTGTAGCAAGTAAAGTCACTCTTAGCAACAATCCATATCATACATGCATACGTTCATATATCTTCATAGCATAAGGAAACCACACCATAACCCCTTTCAAAGCCTACCTGTGTAATGCATGAGTGAAGTCCCATACACCACTCACACTATGTAGATCTCGTTGAGAAGTCATAAGTGTAGTTCATGTTCATGTTCTTGTCATAGTTCATATTCTTGTCATATAGGTAAATAGCCTTAACCGACACAGACCATGTGAGCTAATGGAATCCGGTGTCATGCCCCCACACCGAAAAGAAGTGTCCTACTTGCCTAAGGTAGAATTAGTTTGTTAGCTTAGGTGGATCCACTAGCTAAAGACCTATATGGGTACATAGTTTCGGGATTGAGAGATTGCTTCTAGAAACTCGGACTGCTGATGTAAAAGTTTTCCATCTCATGAGATAATTGTTTTGGGAACTCGGGCAAACTGGCATAAAAGGAACCCATTGGAAAGCTGGACTAACTGACGTAAAAGCTTTCATCTCATTTTCATATCCACTCGATGCTAAGCATATTCCCCTTGAAGTTCATGTTAAGTCTTAACTTAGGTTTATGTTCATGAAAGAATGCCCTAGCACTCAATCCAACATGATATCATGATAGCTCGTAGATTCATTAGGTGAGAATGACCTTTAAACCTTAGAATCATTAATATGTGAGTTAACCTTTCACATCATGTTCATAGTGTGTTCGTGATAATAGCCTTTCAATCAACCAAAAAACATTATCATAGTCATAGACATTTCATGCATATTCATGTGTAAGGGTATGGGGAGAATGACCTTTCAACAATACCATATTTACACCATAGCCATAGGATCTTCACTTTCTAAGTGAATCACAAGTTCTTACATAATTCTCATAAACATGTATAAACCGTCAAAATTTACCCTTCAAGGACCATGAGTCACATTCAGCCCAAACATCTAGAATTTCTACATTAGATATGGAGAATTTCATGATTCAATAAACTCAATCAAAATAGACATAATCTATTCACATGCTTTCATAATCAATCAACCCACATCATGAACTCACAATTTATTAATATGGGGATTCATGGGTTCTTGGGGGGATTTTATTATAAATTAACAATAAATCATTAATTCAATCATAATTCATCATAAATCAATCATTGAAAATGTTTTGAAAGAGAACCCATGACTTAGATTGAAATGCTAACTTTTTGGGGAAATTGAAAGCTTTCAAATCTAGTTTTTAAGGGACTCTATGGGTGGAAACTACCCATAGATGAAAGGCCACCATACCTTAAGATGATTCTTCAAGAAATTGGAGGAAGAAGCCTTGAATTTGGCAAACCCTAGCTCCAATTCTACTCTTCTTCTTCTTCTTCTTTGGGTTTTACAGAGAGAAATATTGTGAGGGAGATGAACTTTTGGTTTGATGTGCTTGAGAAAAATGACTTAGTTTAGGGGATTTTGACTTAAAAACAACTTATATAGTGACCTCAAAATTGCCCAAAATGACATCACTTTGATTGGACTTAAAAAGGAAATTACTATAATTGACCTTCATTAAGTGACTATGCCTAGGCACCACGAGGAGCCTTCACGAGTCGTGGTGAGGACCACGATCCGTGGTCCCACCTGTGAAGTTGGGGCAGTAGCTAGGCACATGGTGCCTTAAGCTTACATGCCCAAGGCATTCCCACAAGGGGCTCCACAAGCCATGGTCCCTCTCGTGGCCCTTGAGGCAGTATCTATGCTACTTGGGGCCCTAGCTCAAATGCCCAAGGCATCTTCACGAGAGGCTCCACAAGCCGTGGTCCCTCTCGTGGGCCTTGAGGCAGTAGCTAGGCCACTTGGTGGCTACTCTTTTTTGGCCAAGGCAACTCCATGAGGCCTACGACGAACCGTGGTCAAGACCACTGGCCGTGGTGATGTTCGTGAAGTTGAGGCAGTGTGCTCTAAGGTTAGGGCAGCCTTGGCCTTTGGCCCCTTTGCCTTGGCACTTGCCTTTTGTCCTAGACTCTTGTAGCCCTCATTTCAACCCCAGATGGTCTACTAATCTATAGGAAGTCATTTTATGGTTTTTAACCCTTACGTTTAGCACTAGGTTCGCCTACTAGATTCAGGAGTGTTACATTATATCCCCCTTGGAAACATTCGTCTCGAATGACGATCTAGACACCCTACGAAAAGTAAGACTCAAGACTAGATGCCCATCATGCATGCAACATCAAAATAATGCATAATTCAAAGGAGGAAACATCAAGTCCATCTCAAGACATAATTAATGAAACACAAGGAAGTAGGAGCTACATCCACAACCCATTATGCACAAAACTTATCATTTCACATGAACATAGGAGGAACTACCTTCTCCAACTCAAAGCAAGCTCAACACAACATTATGGAGCCAATGACATTTCACCAAAAGCATAACTAAGCATGTTCATCAAATCATCTCACGAAGTCAAATATGCAATCATCATACTAAAATGCACAATAAGATGAGGGACATATAAATCATGAAAACTCATTTTATACTAAACATGAATTCTCACAAGAACATGCATATCATAAGGAAATCATGAAGAACACATAGTACATACATGACTCCCAAGACTCTAAACTCAAGAGAGACTACTTACCTTAAGCTTAGGTAGGAGTAGAAGGAAAAAGATGAGGATAGCGGGACTTCATATCGACCTCCCATGTAGCACCCTCAACTAAATGATTCCTCCATAAAACCTTTACGGAAGCTATTTCCTTATTTCTCAACCTTTTAACTTGCCGGCCTAAGATTTCTACCGGAACCTCTTCATATGAAAGGCTCTCATCAACTCCCAACCCTTCTAAGGAGATGATGGATACCGGATCACCAATACACTTCTTAAGCATGGAAACATGAAATATCGGGTGAACCGGGGCCAACTCACTTGGCATGTCTAACTCATAGGAAACTTTCCCAACACGTTTTACGTTTTAATATGGGCCCACATACCGGGAACTAAGTTTCCCTTTCTTGCCAAACCTCATCACACCCTTCATAGGTGAGATTTTCAAATAGACTGAACCATTAACTTCAAATTCTAGATCCCTCCTTCTAACATCGGCATAAGACTTTTGCCAACTTTGGGCCGTCCTCAACGTCTCTCTAATGAGTCAGACTTTCTCAATGGCCTCATAAACTAGTTTGGGACCAATTAGAGCAATTTCACCTACTTCAAACCCACCAACCGGAGACCTACATCTCCTACCATACAATGCTTCAAAAGGAGCCATGGCAATACTTGAGTGGTAACTATTGTTGTAGGCAAACTCTATCAACGGTAGATGGTCATCCCAATTACCTTTGAAATTTATAACACATGCCCTCAACATATCCTCTACGGTTTAGATGGTTGGCTCCGCTTAACCATCCGTTTGAGGGTGGAAAGTGGTACTAAGCTTAACCTTGGTACTTTTTGGCTTGCCTTCCAAAAGTGTGAAGTAAATTGAGTACCCCGATCCAAAATAATAGATAAAGGCACCCCATGCAACTTCACTATATCTTTGATGTACAACTTGGCATAGTCTCCCGCCGAGAAAGACACCTTGACAGGAGTAAAGTGGGATGATTTCGTCATTCTGTCCACAATGACCCAAATAGAATCATGTTGCCTTCGAGTACGAGGCAAACCCACAATAAAATCCATATTCACATCCTCCCACTTCCAAGTGGGAATATCTATATCTTGGGACAAGCCTCCCGGCCTTTGATGTTTGACCTTAACTTGTTGACAATTCAGACACTTGGATACAAAACCCACTATATCCTTGTTCATACCATTCCACCAATAGACTTTCCGTAGATCAAGGGACATCTTGGTGGCTCCTGAATGAATAGAATGCCGCGAACCATAAGCTTCTTCTAGAATTTTCTCTCTCAAACCATCAACATCCGGAACACATAATCGACCTTGGTACCTAAGCACCCCATCTCCCCCTTGGGAGAAAGCCTCAACAGACTTTTTGAGTACCGACTCTTTCAACTCAACTAATATAGGATCAAGGTCTTGCTTAGACTTCACGTCCATCACAAAGGACGATTCGGAACCATTATGGACCATTACACCACCCTTGGTGGACTCCACTAGTTGAACACCTAGCAGGGCCAACCTATGCACATCACGAACCAATTCTTTATTCTCATCCTCTACATGAGCCACACTACCCATGGACAATCGACTAAGGGCATCCGTTACCACATTAGCTTTGTTGGGGTGGTAAAGGACACTCATGTCATAATCCTTCAAGGGTTCTAGCCACCTTATATGTCAGAGATTCAAGTTTTTTTGGCTAAACACATATTGGAGACTCTTGTGATCGGTGAACACATCAACATGCACCACATATAGATAATGCCTCCATCTTTTCAAAGCAAACACAACCACCGTTAATTCAAGATCATGGGTCGGATAATTCTTTTCATGGACCTTGAGTTGCCTTTAAGCATAGGCAATCAATTTACCATGTTGCATAAGGACACATCCCAAACCCACTCTAGAGCCGTCACAATGTACAACAAAACCATCGGTACCCTCCGGTAATATCAAAACCGAAGCGGAAGTAAGTCTATCTTTCAACTCTTGAAAGATTTTCTCACAAGCCTCTGACCACTCAAACTTAGCTTTCTTTTGAGTCAAAGCCGTCAATGGAGAAGCAATGGAGGAAAAACCCTCAACAAACCTCCTATAGTAACCGGCCAAACCCAAAAAGCTTCTAATGTCGGTAGGAGTTAGAGTTCTAGGCCAACTCTTAACCGCATCCGTTTACTTAGGATCTACCTCAATACTCTTTGTCGACACAATATGATCAAGGAAGGCCACATACCTTAGCCAAAACTCACACTTACTAAACTTTGTATATAATTGGTGGTCTTTAAAGACTTGCAATACAATCCTCAAATGGTCCATGTGTTCATTTTCACTCCTCGAATAGATCAAAATATCATCGAAGAATACAATCACAAACATATCAAGGTAGTGTCTAAACACTCGATTCATTAGATCCATGAATGCCTCCAGGGCATTAGTTAGACCGAAGGACATTACTAGAAACTCATAGAGACCATATCTTGTTCGGAAGGCTGTCTTGGGAATGTCAACCCCTCTCAATCTATGGGACCCGCTTCTACCGGCCTATTTCTCTTTCATTAAGTATACCATACTTGGGCCACATCCTTCAATTAGTAGGCAGCTAGCTCCGCCTTCTCTACCGAAGTCACCCCCATAGCATCTATTATCTTGTAAACCTCTTCCATAAATTCTTGGGGGTCTTCTCCCACTTTGGAACCAAGAAACACGGGAGGATTCATCCTTGTAAAATCTCTCAATCTAGAATCCACGGTGTTCACATGGGGCCCAGTAGCTCTGTTGGCTTGGGCCGTCATAGCTTGAGCTTGAGTTTGAGTTGTCACAACTTGAGCTTGAACCGTCATGGCTTGGGTCAATATTAGCAAAGCCAACCTGATCTCCACATCCATCATAGCCGGAGGATCAACTGGAGCTTGGTTGGCTTGAGGAGTTTGGTTGCCTTGATGAACTCCTTGATTCACATTCTCCTTTTCTGCCCTTCTAGCATTCACCCTTCGTGTTTTCATTTCCTGAAGACACAAGAGAAGGGTTAGGAAAGGGACTTCATAGAGTTAAGACTCTAAGGACGACTAAAGAGTAATGAAATAAGTGAAATTTCCTAAAACATCTTATAGCCTTCTATTCATAAATGTGGTGCGCTTCACACCCATGAACAAGACTCTACTAGATGTGGCTTATGAGACATCATCCAAGAATCACTGTAAACCTTGTGCTCTGATTATCAAGTTTGTCATGACCCAGGGGTACCCCCTAGATGTAACACGGTGTACTTGACCCCGAAGGGGTCTTATACAAGACCTTAGCATATCATAAACATAAGTAATAGAAATGATGCGAAATTAAAACTTTTTACAATCGAAGTCTTTTCATAAAATCAAAACAGAAGTCTAGACATTGTCTCATTAACCATCTAATACAATCGAGAATTCAATAAGGGTCACAACCCTTTACAACATAGTCTCAAAAGAAAATTTAAGAAAGAAACTAGAAAAGAACAACTCTCGTCCTCGAACCATGAGGACTCACCAAAAGTGTGGAGAATAGTCAATCCAAGCTTTGATCAAGAAGGAAGAAAACCTCAACAACCGAGCCCTACACTTATCAAAAAATGTAGAAAATATGGGTTAGTACAAAATTGCACTAAGTATGAAAGTCATGCATAAAAATCCATAAAACATGCAAAAAGGGACATTTTAGTTAAAACCATGCACTGTGTCAACTTTAAGAGTCATCATGCACATAAGTGTAAATACATAAGTCAAACCATTTCATAAGCAACCCTACGCTAAACTTGTGCAATGCATAGACAAGATCCCATAATCCTATCTAATACTAAGTATCACTTTTAGGCCACCATGTTCATGCATATCATACGTTGACCTCATCCATAGCCAATACTCATAGACAAGGAAACATTTATGTTCATAACTTGTACCAAGTAAAGTCACTCTTAGCAACAATCCATATCATACATGCATAAGTTCATATATCTTCATAGCACAAGGAAACCACACCATATAACCCCTTTCAAATCCTACTTGTGTAATGCATGAGTGAAGTCTCATACCCCCATTCACATTAAGTAGAGCTCGTTGAGAAGTCATAAGTATAGTTCATGTTCATGTTCTTGTCATATTTCATATTCTTGTCATGTTGGGAAATAGCCTTAACAGACATAGACCATGTGAGCTACATGTAATCCGGTGTCATGCCCCCACACCAAAAAGAGGTGTCCTACTTGCCTAAGATAGAACTAGTTTGTAAGCTTAGGTGGATCCACTAGCTAAAGACCTATGTGGGCACATAGTTTCGGGATAGGGAGATTGCTTCTAGAAACCTGGACTGCTGACGTAAAAGGTTTCCATCTCATGAGATAATTGTTTTGGGAACCTGAACTAACTAGCGTAAAAGGAAACCATTGGAAAGCCGGACTAACTGACGTAAAAGCTTTCATCTCATTTTCATATCCACTCGGTGCTAAGCATATTCCCCTTGAAGTTCATGTTAAGTCTTAACTTAGGTTCATGTTCATGAAAGAATGCCCTAGCACTCAAACTAACATGATATCATGATAGCTCATAGATTCATTAGGTGAGAATGACCTTTAAACCTTAGAATCATTAATATGTGAGTTAACCTTTCACATCATGTTCATAGTGTGTTCATGAGAATAACCTTTCAATTAACAGAACAACATTATCATAGTCATAGACATTTCATGCATATTCATGTGTAAAGGTATGGGTAGAATGACCTTTCAACAATACCACAATTACACCATAGTCCTAGGATCTTCACTTTCTAAGTAAATCATAAGTTCATACATAATTCTCATAAACATGTATAAACCCTCATAATTTACCCTTCAAGGACCATGAATCACATTCAACCCAAACATCTAGAATTTCTATTTTTGATATGGAGAATATCATGATTAAATAAACTCAATCAACATAGACATAATCTATTCACATGCTTTCATAATCAATCAACCCTCATCATGAACTCATAATTTATTAATATGGGGATTCATGGGTTCTTGGGGGTGGGGGGTTCATTATAAATCAATAATAAATCATCAATTCAATCGTAATGTATCATAAATCAAATTGAAAACGTATTGAAATAAAACCCATGACTAAGATTGAAACCCTAACTTTTTAGGGAAATTGAAAGCTTTGAAATCTAGTTTTGAAGGGAATCTATAGGTGGAAACTACCCATAGATGAAAATCCACCATACCTTAAGATGAGTCTTCAAGAATTTGGAGGAAGAAGCCTTGAATTCGCCAAACCCTAACTCCAATTCTACTTTTCTTCTTCTTTGGGTTTTAGAGAGATAAATATTGTGAGGGAGATGAACTTTTGATTTGATTTGGGTGTTTGAGAAAAATAACTTAGTTTAGGAATTTTGACTTAAAAACAACTTATAAAGTGACCCCAAAATTACCTAAAACGACCTCACTTTGATTGGACTTAAAAAGGAAATTACTTAATTGACCTTCATTAAGTGACTATGGCCAGGCACCATGAGGTGCCTTCACGAATCGTGGTGAGGACCACGATCCGTGGTCCCAATCGTGAAGTTGGGGCAATAGCTAGGCACATGGTGCCTTAAGCTTACATGCCCAAGGCATTCCCACGAGGGGCACCACAAGCCGTGGTACCTCTCGTGGTCCTTGAGGCAACAGTTATGCTATTTGGGGCCCTTAGCTCAAATGTCCAAGGCATCTTCACGAGGGGCTCCACGAGCCGTGGTCAAGACCATTGGCCGTAGTCCCTCTCGTGGGCCTTGAGGCAGTAGCTAGGCCACTTGGTGGCTACTCCTCTTTGGTCAAGGCAACTTCATGAGGCCTCCCACGAGCCGTGGTCAAGACCAGTGGCCGTGGTGATGGCCTTGAAGTTGAGGCAATGTGCTCCAAGGTTGGGGCGGCCTTGGCCTTTGGCCTTGGCTTGGCCCATTTGCCTTGGCACTTGCCTTTTCGCCTAGACTCTTGTAGCCCTCATTTCAACCCTAGATGGTCTATCAATCTATCGGAAGTCATTTTATGATTTTTAACCCGTACGTTTAGCTCTAGGTTAGCCTACTAGATTCCGGAGTGTTACAGAATGTAATGCTATTTTAAAAGTGAGCTAACAAACAAACTATAAGTTATTTTTAAAATTCGAAGTATTAGGTAAAATTAGTTTTGAATTCATCAATAAAACATAAATTTTCAAATAAAATCAATTACTCCCTCTCTTTCAATTTATGTGACACATTTCGTTTTTCGAGAGTCAAACAATTTAAGTTTCATCAATGAAATTTATATATTTATAAACTACATAAAAAGTATTATAAGTTACAATAATTGATAATGGAAAAATTTAAGAATGTATGAAAATTTTATGATCAAAGATAGACTTATTTAAATTTCGAAATTCGAATTGTATCATATAAATTGGACCGAAGGAAATAATAAATTTTACCCAAAAAAAGTCATCCAGAGAGAAGTTCTATATTAGAATTGTTTTGCTAAAACTTAAAAGTGAAGGGAAAGAGTTGTGTGGGACCCATAGTAAGTATTAGTAAGCACAATAGATGATGTAACCAAAGGTTAATGATGTCAGAGAATTCCAAAAAGGTCATAAAAGTTGCAACAAGTTGAACATTAGTAATTCCGAGAATCACACACGTTGACGGAGACGTGTGTGCTATTCCCCTTATTTATATGTAACTAGTAAAAGCAGCTTGGGCATTTCCCGGGCCCAACATGAGCGTCTGTCGTGTAAAAATGTATAACAATCACAAATTTCCTCTGCAACTAAGAGGGAAAAGTAGCTTGAAGAGTGATAAAGGCCTCCTTTTTTACCATATTTGCATCTGATGCACTAAAAAATAAAAGAATATTACAATGTTGTTCGATGAAAAGAAGTGGTGTAAGATGCGGAATCATGAAGAGCTCATGGATTGTCGGAGGATAGCTTCAGAATATAGAGAAATACTCGACTTATAAGGGATATAATTGTTATGCCAAGCGACCAAATTAAAAGGAGAGGAGTCCTTCTTCGCAATAAAGAGTTCAGCACCATAGTTCTGTATAGTAGTGTAACTAACAAGAAAATCCCTCAGAGCAGCCCAGTCTGTTTATGCCTAAATGCACAAATATCATCAGCTGTTTCAATAGCAAGTAGTTTTGCACTTAAATTTTCTTATAAATATTCCTCTTCCCTAGAGATTTTGACAATCATTTTTTAATTTAGGAAATACTTCATTTTTTTTATTAATGAATTTACCCAACCAAATTCAAATAAATCAAGCTAAAGCCTTGAGATACTTGTTAAAATACAAGAAAAAAAACTTACTTCTACAAAATACCTTGTATAGCATAGAGAAAATATTTTAATAAATATTACTAAATGATAATTCTGATTATGTATTTTTCATTAAAATTTTCTCTTAAAAAACACTTACTTCATTATTTATGCAATATATTTATTTAATTGTGTATAAACAATATTAGTCAGTCAATTGTAAACTGAAAAATTAAATATGTAAGAAATGGGTGAAAGTCAAACAAGTAAAATCTTTTTTTTAAAATGAAAATTAATTTGTTTTTTCCAACCCAAAACAAAAAAAGGGGAAAAAGTTAATACTAATATTATTTTTTGATTTTCCATAGTCCACCTTAGTTCTCTTCTCTATCCTTTCATCTGTTTCACTTTTGTGTGTGTTGCTTCTGCACAATTTTTGGAAAAAATTACGATCAAACATTAGATTCTACAACTTCACTTTTTTACCTGACCTCTTTCAATTCCCATTTTTTTTCTCAATTTTACAAACCAGAAGGTGAAAACCTCCAAAATCATTGAAATCAGTCAAAGTTTGGATTTTTTTTAATTGAAAACTTTCATTTTCAGTCATTTTCAAAGTTTCAACTATCTAGGGGTGTTTTTTTTTTCTATTTTTTAAAGACCCAGTTCAATTCTTGATTATTTTCACACCCAAAAAGGGTTTCAATATTATTTGAGCTAGTTGCAAAATTAAGAGCAACTGGTGCAAGTTGTGGGAGTTATCAAGAATTGATTTTTCAGTTCTTTTCTTGGGACATTTTGGTGAATTTTTTATGAATAATTTGTGTTGAGGTGATTCGAATTGAATTTTTTTTAGATGAATAAGTGAGAGGGGTTGAAGTTGGGGTTGGGGTTGAGAATGATGTTTTTCAGTATTGGGGTTTAGAACATAAACAACTTACTTGAGGTAGTAGCCACCGAAGTACCAAATTCAGAACAAGAAAAGTGTTAATTTTGAGTTCTATATGCAGAATCCATGGTGTATATGTCAAGAAAGAGAAAAGAGAGGAACTATTTTATTGAATATGGAAAAATTACGTCAATTACAATTGGTGCTTAGTATATATAGGTCCAGCTAATCTCTTCTAGAAGGTTCTATCTAACTACCTTCATAACCATCTGTAACTAATTATGTTAACTACATCATAATGACACTTACAACAATTAACAGAAATAAGGAACAAGTTATTTCAAGACATCCTCTCAAGTTGTAGGGTAGAAAACATCTAGAACCCCAAGTTTGGACAGAATGAAGTGATGTTGTACCACTGCAAGACATTTGGTAAATAAGTCACCCAATTGTAGAGTAGTCGACATATGTGCAGGTTTAATCAACCTTGCCTGAAACCTTTTCCTCACAAAATGGCAATCAATCTCAATGTGTTTTGTACGTTCATGAAACATGGAATTTGAAACTATTTGTTTTGCGGCTTTTTTGTCACAGAAGAGCTCTATAGAAGTAGGAACCTTAACCCCAATATCTTGTAAGAATCCAACCAACCAAATGACTTCAGACACAACTGCAGCCATGCTTCTATATTCAGATTCTGCTGAGTTGGGACTAACTGTGTTGTTTCTTTGATTTCCAAGAGATCAATGAGCCTCCAAGTTGAATACATACCCTGTCACTGACCTCCTAGTGTTGGGGTAGGCTGCCCATTCTGAATCACAGTAGGCACTCACTTTATTTCAAAACCTTTCTTCATAAAATCACCCAATCCAGGATAAATACTCTAACTACCGTGAATGCTGCATCCCAATGAGAGTTTTTGGGTTGTTGCATGAACTGACTTAGCAGTTGCAGAGCAAAATAAATATCAGGTCTGGTTATAGTCAGTTAGATTAGCTTCCCAACTAGTCTTTGATAGGCAGAAATATCTTCCAATAAAGGGTCGTCAATCACATTGCCTAGATAATTATCATAGGCTGCACTTCTGAGCTTGATATTGGGTTCCAATGGTGTGGAATCTAGTTTGGCTCCACTCAAACCAA
Source organism: Solanum verrucosum (assembly GCF_900185275.1). Lineage (NCBI taxonomy): Eukaryota > Viridiplantae > Streptophyta > Magnoliopsida > Solanales > Solanaceae > Solanum > Solanum verrucosum. The sequence goes on from NW_026020407.1 coordinate 2,972,673, forward strand.
CATCAGAAATGACTTATAATGCATACTTCCTTTGATTGTGTAAGGCTCCATGCTTGGATCTCATGACTTCTATCCCTAGGAAATAAGTGAGTGGTCTTAGGTCCTTGACTTTGAGCTTGCTATGGAGATACTGTTGTGTTGCATAGATGAGGTCTTGGTTTTTTCCATTAATGAGAAGTTCATCTACATATATGAGAATAATTACAATATTTGATCCTTGCTTCTTGGTAAACAATAAATGATCATGGGAGCTTTGTTTGTAATTGTCAACCAAGAGGGCTGATGTGAGTTTAATATTCCATTGTCTTGAAGCCTGTTTAAGGCCATACAAAGACTTCAAGAGCTTGCCCACTCTTGTCTCCCCCTGTCTATGGAAACCCTGAGGCAGATCCATATAGACAACTTCATCCAAGTCTCCTTGAAGGAAAGCATTACTAACATCCATGTGAAAAAGATCCCATTCCTTAGATGCAGCAACACTGATAACAGTCCTGACTGAAACCATTTTGGTAACTGGAGAAAAAGTCTCATGATAGTCTAAACCTTCTCTTTGAGTATAGACTTTGGCCACAAGCCTTGCTTTAAACTTGTCAACCTCACCATTAGCTTTGTATTTGATCTTATATACCTATTTAGCACCTATAGTTTTCTGACCAACAGGTAAAGTAATCAACTCCCAAGTATGATTAGCTTCTAGAGCATCTATCTCCTGTTGCATTGCATGAATCCATCTAGGATGTTGAGAAGCCATCTTGAAGGAGGTTGGTTCAGTAGGAATGGACACATTTGCCAAATACATCTGATAAGCTGGAGATAAATGATCATAAGAAACATGTTGAGAAATGGGGTAGGAGCAGGTCCATTTAGGCTTACTAGTAGAAACATAATCACTAAGCCATATTGGAGGCCTAGTTTCCCTAACTGGTCTGCTGTGATCAGGAGCAACAAAGGTGGAGTCAATGACAGTAGCATCCTGCACTTCTATATCTACTAGAAGAGGACCATGTACTTCTTCTTAAACCAGAGTAGTATCCTGCACCTCATCATGAAGTAAAGTAGGATTTGGCAAGGTGTCATCTTGCATGTTTTCAACCAAGTCAGGCAAAGGCTGAGGTTGCTCTATAACATCTAATGAGCTAGGAGCATTAGCAGGGATGAAATGATCTATACGAGTGATACTGAACATGTCCAAATCTGATGTGGCATCTATCTTAAAAGGAAAAATAGATTCTCTGAAATCAACATCCCTATTGACAAAGAAGATCTTATCCTCCGGGTCATATAATTTGTAGCCCTTTTGAGTTTCAGAATAGCCAACCAAAACAACCTTCTTTTCCCTTGCAGCAAACTTGTCACTTCTAGGTAATTTACTAGCATAACATAAACAACCAAACACCTTTAAGTGATCAAGGATATGTATCTTTCCATACAAAATTTCATAAGGTGTCTTCCCATTCAAAACTAGAGAAGGCAATTTATTGATCAAGTACACTGAGGTTCTAACACAATCACCCCAAAAACTGATAGGGGCACCACTGTGGAATTTAAGGGCTCTAGTCTTTTCTAAAATGTGTCTATGTTTTCTTTCCACTATACCATTCTGCTGAGGAGTGTAGGGACAACTGCTTTGGTGAATTATGCCATGTGAGGCCAATAATTGTATGTAATGAGTATTGAAGAATTCAGTTCCATTGTCAGACCTTAAGGATTTCACATAGACACTAAATTGAGTTTTAATCATACAAAGGAAATTCTTCAAGACACTAGTAACCTCACATTTAGAATGTAACAAACAAATCCATGTATATTTGTTGTAGTCATCAACAATAGTGACAAAGTAGTATTTCTTATCATATGTAGGCTTTCTATAGGTTCCCCACAAGTCAACATGAATCAAATCAAAACAAGCAAGTATCATACTAGAACTAGTAGGAAAGTTGGACCTATGATGTTTAGCTAGAGGACAAATATGACATTTGTCTTGGATATTATTGCTAACATATTTGGAGATAGAAGGAATGTGATGCATCACAGTTGAGGATGGATGGCCCAATCTGAGATGCCAAAGAACACCTTCTGCTTGGTGTTTGAAACTGACAACATTTGTAGTAGGAGCGACATGTTCCTTTAAGAGATACAACCCTTCCCTTTCTTTACCAATTCCAAAGACCTTGCCATTGTAGAGTCCCTGAAAGACACAAAAATCAGGAAAGAATAGAACAACACATGACAAGTCCTCTATTATTTTAGACACTAAGAGAAGGTTACACTTGAAATCAGGAACATGTAGAACATTCTGTATTTTTTATGTTCCAAAAATAATAGCATTCCTTGCACTTGTGATCTGAGATCTCCCACCAGTGGGTACCTGAACTTTATCACTAAGATGGTTGTCTAGTTTTCTAATATCAGCAGATCCTTACAAGGTGTAGTGTAGTGAGAAGCTCCAGAATCAACAATCCACTCATATGCAAAAACATTTGATAATGAAGAATGTATACCTTATCCTAAACTGGAAGAATCATTTGAGCCAGTTCTTTGTGGAACTCCTGATTTGGTACTGGTGCTAGTGTTGGCTATAGATTTGCTTTAACTGGGTTGTGCTTGTTGATTTTGTTGTGAAGCTTACCTCCTGCTTATGAAGTCTGAAGGGTAGCCAAATACCCTGTAGCAATCATCCTTTAGATGACCTTTGTAGCCACAATGGATACAAGGTATTCCAGCTCCTCCAGACCCTTCATGGCTTCTCCCAGCTCCTCCAGACCCTCCATGACCTCCTGGTCTTTTAGATATGTAATCTTGAGCCCTTCCTATTGTCATAGTCAAATGATCATTCTGAGCATCAACCTCTCCTAATGATTTTTGGCTTTCCTCTTGAGCCATGGTAGCATAAGCTTCATTGACAGTCACATTTGCATTGCGAGATAAAATATGGCTCCTCAGGTTGCTATAACTCTCATTCTGGCCCATAAGGACTGCAACAATCGTTGTGATTTCAAATGGTCCATATAAGCATTAGACTCTTCATAATCACAGGAAGGTAATGGAACCATTACATCAAGTTCGTTCCATAGATCCTTCATTTTAGAGTAATAGCTTGTCACAGAAGTCAGTTCCCTATCTCAAATTTGCAATTTTTGCCCACAAATAGTAGATCCTCGTCAAATTTGATCTATCAAAACGCTCCTTGAATTCGTCCCATATCTTCTTAGCATTTGAAACATAAACTATGCTTGGTATCAAATCAGCAGAAACAGTACTGCCGATCCATGACAACACAATTGCTTTACACTTTTCCCATAATTCTTCTAGTTCTCCTTTAAACTTACTCTTCGTGCAATTATCATCCACAAACCCAAGCTTTCCTTTGCCTTGCAGTGCTAGTTTCATCGATCTGCTCCACAAAGAGTAGTTCTCTGGTCTTGTGAGTTTGATCGAAATTATTACTAAGCTTGGAAAATCAAAAACTTGAAGATAGAAAGGATGATGATGATCGATTATCGTTGTAGCTGGAACTTTCATTTCTGCAGTAGATTGTTCTCCCGTCATTAGTGTACTAAACGAATTGATGCGATGAACTCAAACTCTAAGCTCAGCTGAACGTGAGATCACCGCTCTGATACCATGTTAATTTTGAGCTCTGTATGTAGAATCCATGGTGGATATGTCCACCATTGATGAATTCCCTATGCTATTACAAACATATTAGAAAGAGAAGATAGATGAACTATTTTATTGAATATGGAAAAATTACGTCAAGTACAATTGGTGCTTAGTACATATAGGTCCAACTAATCTTCTTCTAGAAGGTTCTATCTAACTACCTTTATAAACATTTGTAACTAATTTTGTTCACTACATCATAATGACACTTACAACAATTAGTAGAAATAGGGAACATGTTATTTCAATAAAAAGACGAAGTGACGAAGGTGTTGTTAAAATCAGTGAAGAACTAAGATACTAACTCCGCTAAAACACAAACAGAATTGGAGAGGAAGATGAGAGAATAGAGGTGGAAATGGAGGTGTGTGGCGGTGCTTTACATAGAAGGAGGCGTTAAGGTTGAGGCAACAGAAAGATAAACATGTAATCCTGGAATGTATGAAATGCCCCTCGAGTTCAATGTTATTTTCAGGGAAGCACATGCATTGACAGAGAGGCATGTGCTATTCCCCTTTCTTATATGTAATACATGTTTTACCCTTTAAAAAAATCAACAGTAAGAATAGGGCGCATTGGGTTATAACCTACATTTTCAGCTAATTGATCCACCCAATTTCAATCCAACCTACCTATTTGACACTTGTACTATTTTTTATTGATAGGTAAAGTAATGAAAATTAAAATATAAAGAGACAAAAAGTAGAGAAATGAACTCCAATTAATCTTTGGGATACTAATTTACAATTAAGAGAAAATTACGCGGTCAAACAAATTTATACTACTTAATTACTCATCATAGCTATAGTTTGCTATAATTACCACTCACGACTAAAATTATACATTAATTACGTGGGTTGACTTCGAGTTTGTATAATAATCCACGTTTGTATATGTATAATTCGCAGCTAACAATTCTTTGTTTGATTTGTATTTGTATACGATTATTTGTATTTGTATATGACGATGATTCCTTTGGTTTTTCAGTTTTGTCATCATATACATTCAATCTTTTTGTGTATAACTTTTAAATGTTTGTATAAACGTGTAGTTTTTGGATTTTGTATAATATAATTTGTATAATATATTTTGTATAATTGTTTAAAGTCCATACGTTTATGTTTGTATCAATTCGTTATTTCAAGTTTTATTATATTTATATAATTCCAGACTTTATATTACCCAATTATACAAAAAATATGTGAATTATACAAACGTACTTGCGAATTATACAAACGAGATGTGAATTATATAATTTTTTCTCCTCTCTCACTCGCCTCTCTCCTCCCTCTCCCAATCTCGCTCGCCTCTCTCCCCCCTTTCTCAATCTCTCTCACCAGAATATACAAATACATATGTATAATATACAATTATCTAACCGATATACATATACAATTCACCTCTCTCCCACTCTCTGCCCTCTCTCGCTCGCCTCTCTCCTCCCTCTCCCATTCTCGCTCGCCACTCTCCTCCCTATAACATGTAGCTACAAATCGTAATTAACAAACTATAGCTATAGAGTATAATTAGGCTATTTTTGAGTGACTATATGTTAAAGTTCCTCTTTAATTAATAAATTAACTCATTCCCGTTCCTCGCATGATTAATTAATAAGATCCAGCCAGATAAAGCTTATGAAGGTAGTTAATCCTCAAAAATTCTCATAATAAACACAAGTACTATGTATATAAGAAAAGATGAATCCCTTTAATTATTAGCTTTCCATAATAACACAGTACTCCTAAACATCTAAAGCACACATATCTATCACTACTTATTACTAACACACTCAACATATTTAGCCTGAGGCCAGATTGTGGGTGAACGCATTGCTCTCAGCTTGAACTATATATGCATACATACATATGCAAAAGTCATTAAGTATGTGTACATATAATAAGATCATACTCATTAATCGTGAACACACATCCATCATATCTCTAGGGGTGGCCCGGAGTGTGGCGATTATTCGCGCCAGAACCTGGATAGTCGTTGACCTCAACATCCATTCTTCTAATGACGGCATCACCTAGTTTCATACTCTCAACCTCCATATTCTCCTAATAAATATTTGACAAAAAAAAAACAAGAAATTATGAAAGAAGTGATGTTTGCTTGAATGAAAGAAAGAAGATAGACAAGTAGTTACCATTTGTGTATTCTCATGTTGTTGAGTTTTGTACACCAAACTATTGCATCCTAACAACGAAAATAAGTATATTCAACGTAACCATCAAAAAATAATATATATTGATCGATGTTAAATAAGTTGAAATATGATTACTTACTTGTAATTGGGATGGCATTCAAGTAGATAACTTGAGAAAAACAAAGAAAAGCCAGAAACAAAGTGGCAGCCATTTTCCTAATTAATCAAGTGTTTTGAGATTAGTGCCCCATTTTATACATTCATTCATTCTATATATACAAAATATATAAAGCACTTTGAGATTGAGTGTACCTATTGCTTGCGGCAATCAAATCACAAATTAAAGTAAAAAAGGTGACTCTAGCTAATATCTTATGATTCAAAGATGTGCACTATTTGCCAATACATATATTATAATTAAGATATACTATATGTGTGTATACTAACAAATCACAAAGTATTGTTAGCTTTGTTGAGATATTTTAGGTTTTTTGAATTTTAAATTTGACAGATTTTATGTTTAAGCTGGTTATTTAAAGATAATTATAGAGAGACATTTTTAACCTTTTTTTGCTATTCCATTTGATTAAAAAAAACCAACAAAATTATATTATTTTTAGCATTTTAATTACTAATATGTTTATTATAAGAATTTATCAGATTATCTTAATAATTTTCTGAATATATGTTATAGAGTGACTTGATAAAAGATAATGTGTGTGTGAACCATTGATATGAAACTTGAAGATTATATATATTTATATAAATAAAGTAAGGCTAAGAGAGAGAATGGAATTTAGGTTGAAGTGGTAGGTTCAATGAGAAAATTTATTAAGTCAAAATGGGGAACAAGGATGAGCACACTGCGGTAGTGGAAGGTTACCAAGTAATAATGATGTGTCTCAATATAAGTCAAGCCTTAGTGGAACATATAATGAATCATTTCAAGACACAAAAATACCGACAAGATTATGGTGGAGTGATAACTACTCATTTATTTTTAATCAGAATTTTTGGGTTTGAGTCCTTTGGATATAGAGTTACATTTGTTAGGGAGTGCTTATCCCCTAATATGCGACTTTCCAGCGTGAATCTAAATTTAATCGAGCTTCAATAAGGATATCGGATATCGAATGAAAAAAAACACAAAAATATTATAATCATTTCAAGATTGATGCATGAACTTTGACATGAATGGTGTGGTTTACATTATCTAATTACAAGTGGAATAGTCACTTGTAATAATTCTTTCCATCTTTCAATTCTTTTTTGCAAGTATAGCCTATAGGTAGCTTTATATATCCACACAAAATGCTCATTAATTAGTACTTGTCACTGTGCACATGATATACGTGTTGTCGGGTAAGACTCTACTACTTAATCAATCCTTTAATTACTCCATTTTTAATCTCTTGCTTCTAGACACATTACACCTTCATGTTCTACAAAACGTTTAACTTTTGGAAGAAGAAATTATCATATACTATTTGACCAATTGTTCCACACAAACCTATGAAATAAATGTTTTTATTTGGTTGATGAGCCCGGGTCCGTCTTAACCCCTATGTCATTAAAGTCATCGCTTGGGGTCCTATATTTTTTGGGGTCTCTAATTTTTAAATTTTGTTTTACTATAAATGTTATTTTTTTTTAGAAAAAATTTATATGTACGATGAGTGTTATGATTTCTACCAAGGAAATTGCAGATGAGATGAATATAGAACCTGAATTTCGTAAGAAACAATATGATGAAAATATTGATAACGAAATCATAAAGTCCCATTATATATATATATTACATCAAGTTATTTTTTCACTTCAAAATAGATTTGAACCAATTAAAGCATATAAAAATATTTTTGATTTCTTATTTAGTGATAAATTGAGATCACTAGATGATGAGAATTTAAAAAAGACATTGTCTTAACCTTGAACTTTCTTTAACACATTATAGTTATTATGATACTGATGGTTTAGATTATTTTTTGAATTAAAAGTATTAAGAGAAATAATACAAATAGAAGATAATGATCTAAAAAAAATATTCAATAAAAAAAAGACTCGATTCTTTTTCAAATCCACATATTTCTTATAGAATAATGTTAAAAGTTCATGTAACTGTCACCTAAGCTGAAGAGTTTCTCGAAACTAACATTGATTAAATCTTAATTAAGATCAACAATGTCTCAAGAGAACTGATTGAATAGATTAACTATATTATCAATTGAAAATGAATTAATAAAACAAATCGATTATAAAACAGTAACTAATGACTTCACATCTAAAAAAACTAAAAAGATAGGTTTTAAATAAAAATATATATGATGAAAAAAATAAAATATTAGGGCCCCTCTCTTAGGTTTCACTTTAGGCCCCAGTCTTGTTGAATCGGCTTTGAATGAGCCAATGTTTTGTTTTCTCTGAAAATCTTATTATGTAAACAAAATATATTATTTATGTGTAAGATAAGTGACACGTTACAACACTTTGGTAGTACTACAAAATTCGGAGCAAATATATGGAAATATCTATTATTTTAACCATGATTTGGACCCAACTTGAAATGGAGTAATAAAATATGGAGAGGAGCTTAAACTTACACGCAAAAGCTAATTTAAGATTTGAAAACTCTGAGTACACACTCATATTATCTTAATTTAGGCATTAGTAAAACTTTTAATGCAATTAACGAATAATATCGTATTCAATTTGTTATTAATGACTTGACTAATAATCGAAAATAAATCTATCCTGACTTTTAAGTAGCGCTTGATTGAGGGATGAACCCCGAATTCGTACATTAAATATAAATATATAAATCAAATATGAGCTCTAAGCTAATACTTGAAATTTACTTTGTTATACTATAAATTTAAGCCTTTAAGGTAATATATAGACTTTTTACTCAATAACTCAATGGTCAAGGTGAATTTATTTTACGGCTACTTATCGGACGAATTGGATGAATAAATTTTAGATAATGGTATTAACTCTAGAACTCTAAGACCTCAAGTCAGTGGTCAATCTTTTCCAAAAAATTGAAGTTTTTGATGGTCACTGAAAACAAAAAAAAAAAACAAAAAAACATTTTCCATTCTTTTTGTCCTTCCTGTTAACTATAGTACATTTCTAAGAGATTGCGTCCAAATTGTGATGTTTGCAGGGTCTGTGATTTAGAAACTAAAATTAGGGGTGTACATGAACTTAATTGGTTTGGATTTTTTTAAAATAGCAAATTAAATTATTTGTATTGAATTTTTTAATCTATAAATCAAATCAAATTAATAAATTTGAATTTTTCAATCTAGAAACTTTTTCGGTTTTTTTTTCTAGATTTTTCGAGTTTTCGGGTTTTTTCGGTAAAGTATTCATACAAACATATAATTAACTTGTGTTTTAAATATTTCTTTAATCTTACCAAAATATAATTATTAAAGGTATTTTTTTCTAAAGAAAATAACACAAAATATAATATGAATGATGACCGTAAAATATACAAAATAATAATGAAATCACATAAAACAGATATTGCAAATAAATAAGTCAAAATGAAAATGATCATAGTTTTAAAGTATAAATCATGTTAAAATAAGTCTAATTATTCTAAGCCAATATATAATTGAAGAACAAATATTCAACATTATTGTCATTCTTAGTATTTGAGTTGATATTTTTTGTTAGCAATAGTATTGATTTGATTTTGATTGAGCTTCATTAGAATTTACTAATATCTATGGAATATAACCTTTATTGGACTATTCAAAATTTTAAGTCAAACTTGAAATATTTTGTTAAAAGATAAAATTTATGAAAAAGTATATAAGAAATATTTCTAAATTATATCAAAATAAAGACTTTAAAAGTTTAATGTATAAAATAATTTTTTTAAATTCCATATATATATATATATTATGTCAGGTTAGTTTGGTCTCAAATCGACTTTTTAAAGTAAAAACCAAATCAACCCAATATAGTCAAAAAAAAATTTCTTCAATACCAAACTACTAGTCGATTTTTTTTTCAATTTGTGATTTGGTGCGATTTTTGGTTCAATTTTGTTCACCCCTAACTAAAATAATTGACCATATATTTTTTAGTTGTCCGAAAACTCAATTAGTGTGGAAGTTGACTCCTATCAATTGGCCTAATTTAAAAAATGTTATGAATTTTGCAATATGATGAAATGACAACTTTGTTATACAAGTCCATATCCAGAATTCATTGAGCTATTTAAATTGAGTCTCTTTTATGGCAAATGTGGAAAGCGAGAAATTTGTGGTGCTTTAGCAGTGGTACATAACCTAATAACATAGTTAATAAGACTCCATTTGATTTACATATGTACAAACTTCTGCAGCTTTAACTCCTATATATATATATATATATAAGAATTTATGATGTAACTCTATTACGATTGCCCAAGAAAATCATGCATACAAGCATATGAAACTTCCAATAATTGTAAGCTACAAATTTAATAGAGGAATAACTAGTGTCATACTGATAATTAAGGGGAAGCATACAATGTCATTCTTGAGTATATTGTCGTAAAATAACTCACTGAATTTTACATCCCCCAGAATCTTGTCCATGACGGACATTGCCGTAGGCAGAAAGTTCAAGAAGATCCATGTCGCGACCTGGATATAGTTTTAAAACGTTAATATTATCACAGATAATCTCATAAACTAGACTGCCAAATACTTGAACACAAGACTGAATGCATCTAACCTGAAACCCGACAATACGAACTTCTTTGAATGAGTTCAGCTTTTGATATATCAGTTCGATTCCCCTTCGATCTATTAACTGTCGCCTGCATGAAGACACTCCTTCCATCAATTATCTAACATAGATTCCCCATTTTCTTCCCTCAACTTTCTCCATAAGCAGCATAACCCTTTCTTTTCTCTTCTGCTCCCCCACTCCATCCCTTTGGGTGAAGGAGAGGAGGGAGTGAAGGCAAGGCACCAAAGTTCCATGTCGATATTGAGATCAACATTGGATCAATGGAACAGATACACTTGTAGCAATCACTATGGAGCAGTAAAAGATACTCCCTGCGGTCCAATTTACTTGTTGCATTTTTGGTTAACATGATAATTTATTTTTAATAAGGACGATAAAAGTCGTCAGGAGGGAGTAATAACTCGTCCAGAGAACATCGATAAAGATGGAGAACCAAGCATCAAGATGATTAAGGAGATAAAGGCACAACATACATAATCCCTAAGTAGTCTTAACACTCCTTGTATTCTTGAAAGATAATGTAGAATATATTTCAAATATTAATGAAATAATGTCTTCTAAAGTAGCACATACTATGAATTAAAGACAGATTAACTGAAAACAAATCACACAATAACAGGAAACCGTGAGTATACGATAATGCAGCAAGGAAATTTCAAGATACTCCACAGCAAGCACAAACAGAGATGTTCTATCAGAGAGAAAATCTCACCTGCAAAACTTGACAATTCTCTAGTGTACTGTCTCCACCCTGCAAAATATTTAAAACAGATGAACTCAATCAAATGTCTACTTTTGGAATTTGGTAGTTAAAACAGAACATCAAGATGAGGGTAATCTTTTCTAGGAGCAGACATTTCTTAACAATAGAAAACTTCAAAAAGTATAGACATTTTTTAACATACCCAGAGAAATGAAAGAAGATTCCAAAATTTGAAAAGCTTGATTGAAACTAATGGTGTGATGCGACACTAAGGTTAGAATTTGTCATATAGAGCATTATAAAATATAAAACAATTTCATAGCAAGTTTAGCACTTGCCACACTCTCAATCCCCCACAAGAAGAAGAGAAAAGGAAAGGAAAAAAGAACAGAAATGAAGATGTTTAGCAACTACTAGCTCTTAAGTGGAGCCACTTACTGTTTAAATATGTACTTTATTGAGCATGTTTGTAACTTATATAAGTACTGATCTGTCTCTCAATCTTATCATATACAATCTAGTCTTTTTTCACTTCTTCATCCTCTTCTTTGCTATTACTAAGTTTAACGAAGTCCCAATCAATTAAGACTGACCAGAATCATTGGAAAGAAAAGATAACTATACTCCTTTTTAATGTGTCTCAATTAATTTTGAGTATTTCTTCAATCACAAGTCTGATTAAATGAAGAGGACATGCAAAATAATCAAGATCACCAAATGAACTGTTCAGTTATTTCTTTTTCACAGATAATGGACTGTTCATTTTATCAAGAAAGTTTATCAAGTTCTCATCATGCAGTCCACACCAAGGATGTCTTTTACAGATTAGCATAACCATCCTGCCAATGAAATGAGATCTGTCATAACAAGCTAAAGATCAAGGTCATACGCTTTATGAAAATGACCAATTCAGGCTTGTATGAGTGGTATGTATTAACATTTCATTTTTTTCCTTTTTTTCCTGCAGGAGCGAGGAACAAGTTCCAAAATGAAAATTTGGGCATAGAGATTTGAGTTTGTAAATGTAATTGTTAAGGATTATTAATAAAATTGTCAGAATGCTTGAAGTATTAAGTTTATGTTAGATATTTCCTTGTATTGCCAAATTATCACGTGTCTTGTGTGAACCATAGAAACAGGTGTCTTGCATTCATTAATCAAAATATCTCTCTTATTTACTCACATTGTATCAGAGCCTCTACTATCGTGATAGACACTCAAATAACTTTCACTTATATCTAGCGGCATTCTTATGAGCCTGTCCCGCTAAATTATCTTCTTTTCTTTTTCTTTTCCACAAAAGGACTAGTGGACTTCTTCGAAGCTCTAATTTGTTAGTATGTTAAAGTTAGAATATCATTTACATTGTGCATGACAAACCACAAACTACAAAAAAGTATGTTTAGTGTTTACCAAATCATCATGTTATTAATATATCTCTTCCTTTCCATAGTTATCTCAAAGTTTATCTGAGCCTCTAAGGCTTTGGCAGAGGATCAAGTAGATTCTACCATTCAAGCGGCACACTTCTATCTACAGTCCCAATTCAAATGGTACTATGCCAATTCTCAGTGATCTTTGCAAAGGGAGTATGTTTATTGCCGGTGACCCTTCTACGATGTGGCGCTTATTTTCAATGACTGACTCAGTAACACTCAGTGCATTGCCTATGGTCGTTTGGGACACGCCATGCTAATTTTCACTAGTCGTTCTAACAATACACTGTCCCCTTCTGACAATGTTGTCAAGGATGAAAGTGTAGAAAGCTCTACAATCTACTGGGATTCTATATAAAAGAACTAAAATATGCAACGAATGATAATATATATAAATACAAGAAGCAACAATTATATGGAAAAATAATTAAAAGAGCAAGAATTATGAAGTAAAATAATATCATCAAACTGTGTCTATCTGCATATTACAAGAATAGCAGATACCAAAACCCGAACAAAAGATTATTGAATAGGCTGATGGTTAGTGCAGAAATAGTCTGGCAATGACAAATTATCAAAATATTAGAATGTAAAGAAAGGATTCATGATGCCAATCCGACATTTTTTGGATCAGTGATAGCTGACCCAACTGACTTGGAATTGAGCCTTGAAAAGACATGTCAATCAAGTTCAATATCACTTTTTTATTGGTTTTCAGATGAAAAGTGCAGTTCTTGTCACTTATTAAAAGTTACTAACTAGTTTTCTCATGCTAGATTTCTAATCTTAGATTCCTAATTACTAGCATATTCACTCATAACTAACCACTATCAATTAAAAACATCCTTGCAAGCTCTATTTATTGTTAGTGGCATACTCTTCAAAACTAGTCCATGGGTAATAGAACACACACCTTAACACTTGGGTGCTTGCCAGAAGCCCACTTAAGCAAGATGAAGCATCAATCAGCCCCGTGCCTGGCTTCATCACTAAGGTGTGCGTTTTACCAATCTTAAATGATACTACTTTCAAATGACTTTCCAGCGACACCTCGTCTTTCCAGAACTATTTGCACCTGCATTTTAGTCATTGTTCACCCCACTTCTCCATCTTTGTAGTTAAATTTGGACAAACAAAAATTTCTAGCACATTTATTGGAAACTGTTCCACGAAAAGCAATATTTGGGCAGCTTTTGATAAGTTGGATATTTTCTGATAATATACAAATCTAATGCATGTGTTGCATTAATAGCCAATAGGTGTGTCCTGTATTCATACATATCATCAAGTTATCAATACATATTTTCTCTCATCGTTAAACGATTAAATCTACTATAATGTCATTCATCATAAACACAAAAATCAAAGCTTCTTGAACAAACAGTAGCATGAAAACAAGTATGTTGAAATACCCAAAACCTGCTGTTTCTAGTTAAACCCAATCAGCGAACAGCATCAAAACTCAATATTTTAAACAAAGCTTATACATAGTTAACTACTCCTCAATCCCAAACTTGTATGGTTCAGCTCTATAAATAGTCTATAAAGGCAACAGTTTGGCTTCTTTGTTCATACAACGCTCTTCCAGTACAGAAATTGTCCATCTTATAAGCTTTGAAACATACTCCGGCAGTTCCATTATCCATCAAATCTTCCTAAACTTGATATAAAAAAGAATGAAAAAGTACCTTAGAATAGGGAATAATATGGTCATAGTCATGGCAGAGACAACCAGGACAGCCGACAAGCTTCCGAAAGATTGTGTTCCCCAATGGGTCTCGGCGCCATCGGTCCGGGTCTCTTCCCTTCACTTTCTCCGCCTTGTCCCAACACTGCTGCTTAATACTATACGGAAAACTTCTTGGGTTGGTCTTGGGGGAAATTTCAAGCAAACCCAACTCTTCAGTGATGATTTCACCGTCAAGCACTGACACCGAAGGAGGAGGAGATAGCCTCGTATGGCGTGAACCTGAAGGTCTAGAATCGGGTCCTGATAGACTAGCGGGTCGGGTTCTTTTTGGGGAGGAGGATACGTTCTTGTTTTTTCTATTGCCTTCTTTCATGTTTCTGTATATTCTTCTTCAACGGCCACATGGCTCATCTTAATTAGCAAGTATTGTACCCTTTTTGGAATTGGGCACCCATTTGAATAAGGGATATCATTTGGGCATATAGAATATTCATCAGCCCAATTGGGTAATACCGGTACAAGAATTTCTTTTAGTATAAGGTACAAAAACTCCAAAAAAATTTGCGCTAATTACATCTTATCTTCAAAGTTATTCAAACTATAATTTTTTTGAATTTTCGGATAGATTGCTCCTTCCCCCGATACATAGTAAACGATACATAAGTTACATGACTATAAACTAGATTCATATTGATTTAGGTTTGAAATAATTGGGCTTATGTATCAACAATAACATTTGTACCAGATACATTATACACAAATAAAGTTGTAATGTATCTGATAAATGTGAAGTGATGTATTCGGATGTTAAGAGTGAGAAGGAAAAGAGGAATTTTGTAACTAATTCAAATGGAGGATTTTTGTAACTAATTCAAATAGTAGGAATTTTAGATATTATATATCTTAAGTCGTATATATATATATATATATACACACACTAGATGAGGGAACGCCCGTCCTGCACCCAGGTAGCACATACCTAATCTGGTGACATCAAATTTTATTTTAGGAAAAATTACCTAAATATATATCTTATGTTACCATAATTTCTAAAATTTCCTACCATTTAAAAAATTACAAAAATCTCATTTTTCCTTATCTATCTCTTAATCTCGGATACATATCCCTCTCCCTTCCTACTTCATGCTTAACTCCCCTAAATTCACGCCAAAATTAGGGGCCATATATCAACGATTTCTTTAAACTTGGATTTTTTGAACTACAATTGTGTTTTTCTAGTTTTCTTCATCAATTTCAAATCTAAAATAGGTAGGAAAATTTCTTCATCATCTTTTTTGTTTTCATTGCGATATTAATCTTCAAAATATTCTTCTGGGTGAAGATGGTAAGGTAAAAATAACTGATTTTGATTTGGCAAAGAGAGTTGGAATGAAAAAAGATGATGATTTGAGATGTGAATTGAGGGGTACCCTATTGTACATGTCATCGGAGATGGTCACCAACGACGAACAGGGTATTCCAGTAGATATATGGGTACTTGGGTGTGTGGTGACTGAGATGTTTACCGGAGTTCTGGCTTATAGTTTCTCCGATGTTATGGAACTGTTAATCGTGTGCTTACTGATGTTTCATGTTTATGTTTCAACTATCAAATACATTACAACTTTGTTTGTGTACAATGTATTTGATACAAATATTATTATTTATATATAATCCTATTATTTCAAACCTAAATCAGTATGAATCTTTTTTATTGTTATGTATCTTATACATAATTATGCCAATTTTAATTATATTTTAGTTCCTGATAGATACAGTTGTTGAGTGTATGGTTCACAATGCATAGGATGAGCTCATACCTATAAAGTCAGTACTTGTTGGAGAGTATGCATGGATTATCGCAAGTTGAATGCATTGACAAAGAAAGATCACTTCCCAATTCTGTTCATGGAACAAATGTTAGCTCGTCTAGTTGGTAAAAGATGATACCAATGGATATTTAGGCTACAATCAGATTTATATTGCCCTTGAAGACCAATAGAAGACCACTTTCACTTGTCCATATAGGACATTTGCAGTCAAGAAGATGTCATTGGGGTTGTGTAATGCACCACCAACTTTTCAACGTTGTATGATGTCCATATTCTCATACATGGTGGAAGACACTATTGAGGTATTCATGGATGATTTTTATGTAGTAGGTGACTCGTTTGATGATTGATTGGCCCATTTTGGTGATACACTTAAACAGTGTGAAGAATGCAATCTTGTGCTAAACTGGAAGAAGTGTCACTTCATGGTAAAAGAAGGCATAGTTCTTGGTCTTCAGATCTCCAATAAAGGCATCGAAGTTGATCAAGCTAAAATTGAGGTAATTGAAAAATTACCCCCACATATCTCTATAAAGGGTGTTAGAAGCTTTCTAGGACATGTTGGATATTATCAAAGATTTATCAAAAAAAATTTCCAAAATAGTGGACCCATTATGAAAGTTTCTTGAGAATGAAGTTCAAGTTTGATAAAGCTTGTTTTAAGGAGTTTGAATGGTTGAAAGAGAAGTTGATTTCTGCACACATCACTATTTCACTGGATTAGGGACAATTGTTTGAAGTTATGTGTGATGCCAATGGGGTGGCACTTGGCGTAGTGTTAGGATAAAGGTGTGAAGATTTTTCATTCCATATACTGTCACGACCCAAAGTATACCCTAGACGTAACATGATGTATAGAACCCTGAGAGGCCCTACACAAGCCACTTAGCATACATCATACAAGATAATAGAATAAAGATTTCAAATGAACCAGTCTTATATCATGAAAGAGTTTCACAAAGTGGAAGTCTAACATAAGCCTTAATAAGTCATCAACTACATCAAAGGAAGTGGTTGAGACGTAACTCATACATACGTACAAACTCTGAAAACTGAAATGACATAAAGCTATAAAGGTGTCTCGGCCCTCGGATCATAAGGACTCACCAATATTCAAATGTAAAATGGATTAACTAGCCACGAGTCTGAGAGGTAGGAGCGTTGGACCCTACATTAGTGAACAATGTAGACATAAGTATGCACTAGTACATGAGTATGATAACAATGCATAAGTTATGAAATTATGCTAAAAGGACTTTACGTGACATGCAATGAACAAGTTAAATCATAAAAAAAAAGATTAGAAAACATAATTCATAATCATGTCCAATGCAACCTTAACATCTTTAAAACACTTGTGAGATACTTTAAAAGAAACTTTAGTTCATAATTGTGGGAAGTTCAACATATAAGCGACATAGACCATTAGAGCTATAACATGAAATCCATTGTCTGTCCCACACCGAAAATGGATGTCCTTACTTGCCAAGGTAAGAACCATGAGTCTGAGCTAAAGTGGATCAATTAGCTAATGTCTATCTGATACAATCCTATGGTGGCACATAGTTATGGGACAAGGAGATTGCTACTATAGACCCGGTCTTTACTAACAGGAGAGCCTCTATCACAATATCCTATCGGTGCTAAGTATAAATTCCACGGAATAATCATTAATCATATTTATTTCATCATCCATGGAAAGACACAATTAAACAACCAATCCAAACTAAAGTCATTTAGAATATCTATTATACTTGATTCAACTTAGGTGAGAAAACCTTTCAACCTTATGAATCCTTATGTGAGAAAATATTTCACAATCATATTCTTAGTAGTATGTGAGAAAGCCTTTCACAATAACAACATTGATACATTACTCTCAAATCATCCTTAAATCATTTACATCAACTTCATAAAAACATGCGTATCTTCATAAATTCATATTTCATAGTTCATAAGCTTCATCATATGTTCATAGTCTAAAATCATGGATCATGTATGGGTTCATATGAATTCAACTCAAAATCATGTAAATACTTTCAATTCATGCATTAGAAGATAGGAAACAAGTAATTGAATCATAATTGAAAAGGACACATGAAGATTGAATAAAACCATAACTTTGAATGGAGAACCTAACTTGTAAGACTTGGAGATTTTAGGAAATTTATGGAGGAAATGACTTCATAGGTGAATACTAACATACCTTAGTGATCAAGGCTAAATAACTATGGTGAATTGAGAATCTTGAAGTGAAATCCTAGCTTTTTATTCCTTAGCCTTAAAGAGGATTTTGGGGGTGATCTTGAAGAGAAATTTAGGAATTAGGTGAATGATTTAGAATGGGTAGTTTAAGGACTTAAATCACTTATATATGTCTTGAAATAGGGGTTAAAACGGCATAGCTTAGGTACCAAACACATAGGGGAAAGACAAAAATGACCCTAACTTAAAAGTTGACGGGTGACGTATATATGTCCCTAAATGGACCGTATAGGTCACCAAGGACCATATAGGGAACCGTACAAGTGACCCTAAATCCTGGCTGATCATATGGCTGAAGCAACCCACCTGCTTGATCATATGGCTGAAGCAAACCAAGAAGTAGAGAATGACTTCATGTTGGCAACACTGATGACTCAAATGGATGAGTTGGCCAAAGAGATAGTGGAGATTGAAGTCCAATGCAAAAGGAAGGATAGATATGTTCCCCCTCATGAGCGAAGAAAGCACAAGGATAATGAGGGTAAATGTGTTGAAGGAATGCTCTCAATCATTCTCAACAAGGTAAGTGAGCATGATAGGGTGCTGGAAGAAGTGAAAAAGAACATCAAATTGATGAAACAGATGATTGGTTCTCATTCCAGATCCATTCAGCTGCTCGAGAACCTCACGGGTCATGTGATGCCTCATCTCCATCCGGCACAAAGCAGGGGGTTGCCAAGTGATGTTTTGGCTAACCCCAAAAGTGAAATCTAGGTGTTAACCCGCGTCGTGCCACGATGTTAACTAAGGCGTTGTTTAGGAGGCAACCCAAAACCCTTAAATGATTTAATTTTGTTTAGAAATAATGTTGTGTTGATGTTGTAAGTTTGAGTATGGAAAGTGTTGATATGTGCAGGTTGGCGAGAAAATGTTCCATTCGGCGCATCGCCGATTAGGTCGGTGATCCCGATGGAGACCGCCATTTGGCCCCTCACTTTGACTGGAGGTCCTGTAAAACTCGGCGAAGTAAGTAATAACTCGGCGCGTCGTTGAGTGGATCGGCGGTTGCGACTAACGTCGCCGAACGGACGCGAACTGGATGGGTATTAATAGCCAAAGGTTTTAAAGTTTTGAAGTCTTCACTTTTCCCCGATAACAACCTTCAAAAATTCACCCCTAGTAAGTATTTTCAATACTTTTGCATTCCAAGTATTTTGGTCGTCGATTTGTGCTTGGAGTTGGATTACATTGCCGCCTAGCATTTCAAATATCATTGTAATAGGCAAATAAGGTTAGTCTTATGAACCCCGAACCTATTTTTATTCATTCTCGTATCCAAATAATCTTATCGTATTGTCATGTGTTGTGCCTCTCTGATAAGATCTGATCGTTCAAATGCCTATTTTAATTTGAAATCCCATATGCCTGTGCGTTGAAGTGATTTAAATTTTGTGTTATTGTGCTTGCATGTTGTTTAGTTTGGTGGAATCGGGAGAAATCTGAGTATCCTGGGATGATGAGTGTCGTGGGTCTTAGTTTAATTTCACTAGTGCAATTGTTAATTTTGTTTTCGCGGGTTGCGGGGTTGAATTCGAGAAAGTGGATTGAAGGTAGGGACGTTGGGTTGTTTAGCGAGGGTGGTCGAGCTCGCCAAACCACTCGACGGTTCGCCTAATGCCCCCATCTCGCCTTTAATTTTATGCTAAATGAGTAGTTGAAGTATGTAACTTTCGGCGAGAAACCTGAGGTCGCCTAAAGCACTCGACGACTCGCCGACGGTAGTTTCGATCTCCTTTTATTTGCATCCCTAAACCCTTGTTGCACTGTAACTTTTGGCGGACAAAACCTTGCTCACCGAAAGAAGTCGGCGATTCACCGAAAGGGCCCTCTCATCGCCGACTTGCAAAATTTTTTGAGCCAATCCCTTCGGCGATCCCGATCTAGTTCGCCAAAGAGATTCGGCGATTCACCAACTAGTTCGGCAAATCTATCTGCTACTAATTGTCTGAACTTCTGATTGAATTGTTTCTAACCTGTTCCTAATGTATTGCAGACATGGCTAGACTCAAAGTCGCAGGTAGAAACATGCCACCCCGCAATAGGGAAAGAGGGATTAAAATCAACGAGGGTGCAATTGTATCAAAAGGACAAGCAATAAAATTTTCCACAACTGGTAGGAAAGGAAAAAGAAAAGGAAAGGCACATGCTTCTTTAGAAGTCAGCTCCGACAACGAAGGTATATATGACACTGACCTCACTACTTCGGAGAGTGAGGGTGAACAACATGAAAACCAAAGTGCAACCTTTGGTGATGATGAGCTGATAATAGCACACAGGGCTGAACTGCGATCTAAGAAGCTGAATGATCCATCTAGGATCAGGAATCCTCCACCTACCACTCCTACTCCCCCAGTCCCAGAGCAAGCAATAGTGCTTGCACCGCCAATACAGGGCACTCCTCCAAAGTCAACGAACAAATTAAGACGAAGGGATTAAGGACAATTCTTAAGGAGAAACATCTCTCCATGGATGGAGTGATTGATAGATACCCCGAGATTATGAGATGTCTTAAATTTCATAACTTCCAAATTTTCACAAAGCCCCATGGCCCGTTTATCCCAAGCTGGGTCAGAGGGTTCTACAACGAGTACAGTGCATTGGTACCATGAGGGAAGAAGCCGACTGCCAAGTTTAAGCCAATTGGCTATGTAGTTGTCAAGGGAAAGAAGGTGCAACGTGACTCTTCTGCTATAAATGCCGTTCTGGATGCATCGAGACACTTGAGGACAACAGTTAGATTATGATCAGAAAGACATCACTGGAGGATATGAAAGAATGGTTGACCACATTAATATCAGATGGAGCTCCTAAGTGGCTTGAGGCTGGGGCAGTTATCGAGAAGAAGGACCTAAATGTGGCAGCGAGGTATTGGTTTTGCTTCATCAGCAGCACGGTCATGCCTTCACAAAATGAATCTATCCTTCGCCACGCAAAAGCAGTCTACTTAGGTTGCCTCATCAAGGGAACAAAGTTGAACCTGGGATAGATCATTGCATCTAAGATACTCATGAGTGCAAGGCAGCGCCAGACCTCACTTTCATTCCCAGTATTGATCACATAACTGTGCAAACGAGCTCGGGTACCTCGAGATGCCAAGAAGGATGTGGAAGTGATGCCTATATTCTCTACTGATATTCGAATGATCGAAGAAGAATATCTTAAGGATCAGGTAGAGAAGAAGCAGAAGAAAGCCACAGACACTGAATCCATACCTGCAGAGGCATTTTCGCCTACTCTGCTCCCCTGGGCCTTTATGTATATCTAATTTCACTACCACTCTTGCTGACATTCCATGTTCTTCTATTTCCACGTTATCACCCAGGCCTACTGTTGTCATTACATCCCGTGCGCCCATCACTCAGGCATCATTGACCCGGATGGGACAACTTGCCTAGTCTGCTGATCGTCGGGCTGCCAACCTAGAAACCTCCATTTGAGGCATGATTCAGACTGCCTTGACTAATGTTGTGACACTGATGAAAGCTACCATTGATGCCCTTGAGGCTAGAATAGCGGTGTGTGAGTGTGACCAAGGGGCTACATATGAGGTGACAACATTAAAGGCCGTTATTACTGCTCTGAGGACTGATGTTGATCAGTTGAAGGCCACCGATATGTCTATGGTCTTTGGAACAACGGAGATCCTAAATGTGCTAGAAATGCCTCCGATTATCACCAGAAGTGAGGATAGAGTTGAGCATATAGCTGAGCCTGAGTCAGGGCAGAGATAGACAAGGAAATGCTCGAGGAAACTATGGATGCTGCAGATGAGGACCTGACAGAGACTGAAGCAATTATGATAGATGCGGTTGTACAGGCTTCCATGGAAAACACACCTTTTGTTGTCTCTAGTGGAGCTGGTCCTTCTGGTGTGACCAAGAGTACTGAGGCCCGAGGCCAAACTGATACCACACATACAAATGGAGCAATTGCTTAGACAAGATCCCGTCTTTACCTCCCTCTCTTTCTTTCTTTCTTTATTTTAAATTATGGATATTATGTTAGTTGCATTTGAGGACAAATGTTTTTAATTGTGGTGAGGTATGGCCCACCTTTGTGTGGTATATTCTTGTTGGGTTGTGAATCATAATATTGTGTTTTACACTACTTCTTGTAGATGTTTGAGCTTGTGGCTCCTTTTATTTTAAATTGTAAATGATTTTGACCCCTTCGAGAAATTTTAAATTTTCGCCACCTCTTGTACGTGTGGAATGTGGTTGTTCTTTAGCAAATTTGAATCTCAATTTTGATCAATATCGATGACTCAAATAATGCTCATAATAGAACGAACATGAATGTGCTGCTACGATGAGACCAATTGAAGTTACATAGTCAATATGTGAACTCTTTGCATCTTGTTGTGACTAGCCAATTAACGAATTGATTCTTTTGTGATAAACGTTGCACACTAGCGAAAGTGTGGAGTCTTATTTGACTTTGGTGTCGAATAATCCATGGAAGTGAATAATGGGATGACTTATGAGCACTAAAGAAATTGATGAAATAAGAGGAAAGGCAATGTTGAAAGCGCCACTTTTCACGAGGATGAAAGTCACTGAGCCTAAATGACCATACCTTTGCACTGAACCCCATTACAAGCCTTGAAAAGGCCTTTTTGATCTTGAGTGAGCTTAAACAACCGTTGATTGGAAAATACGAACAAACCTATGGGTGAAAGCATGCATTGTGTTCTTCTTTGTGAGAGTGAGTGTTGCATTTGATTACGGAACTTCAACTGATTAAACCATTGTGTGTAAATATGGAATCATTCTTTGTGTGAGGGCATTCAAATACCTTTATTGAGCTCGAACTTGCATTTGAAGCAAGTATAGTGAGCTTAAGAATCTTTGATAATGGTGTGTCACAACTTAAGTCTTTGAGTATACAATTGATCCTTACATGAGTAAGTTGAGTCTTGTTGTGTACATTCATGATTGAGTCTTGTGTAGCACTGTTTGAGACATCCTTTTTGAACGACTGAATTTGAATTTTACTTGAGGACAAACAAAAGTTTAAGTTGGGGGTGTTGATTAGTCCACAAATTGGACTCATTTAGGGCTATATTTTGATACAATTAGTGTTCTCAAATGCATATTTTGTCTCAATATCTGATGTAAATCCTTAAGTTTTAGGTATTTGGAGTTTGAGGCAAAGCATGGCCACTACTTGGCAAGAAAGAATAAGCCGGATGAAAAGAACGAAGAAATGAAGGCTTGAAGATCGCCGACCCCTGTTGGCGAGTTGCCGATTAGCCTGAAGATCGCCCTTTATTACAGTATGCTGAGCCCTAAAGGAGAAGGTCAATTCCGCGATGAAAACGAGCAGTCGGTACGTCGCCGAGCAGTTTCGTGAAGCATTACGTCTATTGCCCAATGCCTCAAAATGCGAAAATGTTGAAGGCAAAAGTAGGAAGGCGATGAAATCAACCAAGAGGCGGATCGCCGAACGTATCGGCAATCTCGACTAACTGCGCCGAATGGTGCTTTGCAGCACAAATTTTCAAACACTATAAATACTTGTTTTAAATTTCTAGCATCATATCGCTTCTATTATTCAATCTTTTTACAATTTTTGGAGAGTTTAAGTTTTAGAGGGTTTTGGAGACTTTGTTCTAAGACCTTGAAGATTCAAAGGGTTTAAACTCCAAGAAATTGGACTTGGGTCTCGAAGATTCTTCACTCTTGATATGTTTTTAGTCTTAATCTTTCATACGTAGTTGATGGAAACTGATATTGGTATAAATTTTTATCTCTTTTACATGTCTAGCTAAAAACCCCAATTCTTGAGGTGTGATTTTGTGAATATGGGTTAGATTATGTGCTGGGTCTTGCTTCTTGATGGTTTATTTGTTGTTTAAATGTGATTTCGTTTAGTAGTTGTGTATGAACTTAATGGAGTTGTAGTTGCAAATACTATTTCATATTAGTGTTTTCAGCTTGCTCGAGAGAGAGGTCGTAAAGCTAAGACTACTAAATTGATAGCCGGTGGTATTGGCTCGATGTGGGTTCAACTCGAGAGAGTGAATCCTAGTCCTTTTTCCACACATTTATCTTGAGAGAGTGAATGGGCTAAGGCGGTGGCTGTGCTTATAGAGACAACTCGGTGTTCGGGTGAAACCAAGTCGATTCTGGGTAAGTTGCTCGAGAGAGAATTTACCCCCACTGTAGTCTAGACTAGTCACAAATACTCAACAATTTACTCTCAAAAGTATGTACCCGACAATTTAGTTTACCCCGTATTCCTATCACATCCCAAGAATCCTGTCTCTCTATCTAGTTTTTGTATATTTTCGCTATTTGTAGTTGTTAATTAATACAAAACCCCCCCATTGATAATTGACGCTTGCGTCACCCCCTTTAGATTTAGTATGTTTATATTCGATAATGTGTATAGCTATGACTAATTAGTACAAAATTTTATTTTTCTATTAATTCTCAAAACCAGTCCCTTGGGACTCGACCCCAACCTTTGGTTAGGTTACTTTAATATTGTACGATCGTAGACACTCAAATTTGAAGTTGTGTCTTGATTACGCAAACATTAAAATGGCGCCGCTGCCGGGGAGTGGTGTTACGTGAAAATTCTTGGTTTAGATGAATTTTGCTTGTGGTAGTCGTAGTTTACTTACTTAATTTTTAGTTTTGTTTTGTTCGCTTGTTTTTAGTGAAACAGGAGAGATGAGTGTGGTTAATGATAATGAACCAATAGAGCACCTCTCGGTGGAAGTGATGAGGTTCAGGGATAGCATCCTGACCTTCAAACAGATGGAATGTGAGCTTTTTCATGAGTCGTGGCTGAGGCTTAAAGCACTGTTGATACAATGCCCAACTCATGAAATTCTCGATCTAGCTCTTTACTGGAGTGCTTCTATATGAGTTTTAATCCCAAAAACAAAGGATTAATCGATCGACTTATCCCAGGTGGCCTTGCGAGATACTTCTATGAGACTGCAGCCAAATTCCTTGACCTTGTGGATAAAACCAAGAAGGATACTGAGAAGGACCAACAATTGACCATTTTGCTGGTTCAGATGGATAACTTGACTCACAAGGTCGAGGAACTGGAGGTGATGTCCAAAAAAAAGAGCAAATGCATACCACCTACCGACCAGGGAAGGTCTATGGACAATGAAAATAGACGTATCGAGGATATGTTATTAAGCATTCTCCAAAAGATAAATGAGCAAGATAGACTGTTAGAAGAGAGTAGAGAAAATGTAGAAGTGTTAAATCAGATGAGCGGTTCTCACTCTAGATCTATCCAGCTAATTGAAACTCTCTTGGGTCATGTATTGTCTCAGCTCCATTCAAATGAACAATTGGGATCACCTAGTTGCACTAGGTTCAACCCCAAAAATGAGGTTTGAGTGTTGACTTGTGTCGTGCCACGACGTGAACTAAGGCGCTGTTTGGGAGGCAACCCAAAACCTTTAAATGCTTTAGTTTTGTTTTTGTAAATAATGGTGTGTTAGTTGAGTAGGTTTAAATGCGAAAAGTATTTGGAAAATGCAGATTGGCAAGCAAATGGTCTAGTTGGCATATCGCCGAAGAGGTCGGCGTATCGCCGAAGAGGTCGGCGTATCGCCGAAGAGGTCGGGGTATCGCCGAAGAGGTCGGCGTGCCCGACTTGATTCATCTTTGGCTCAACACAATTTCAACTCAAATACCTATAAAACTCGGTGAGCTCAAGAGCAGTTTGGCGAGTCACCGACCAGGTTGGCAACCACGATTAAGACCGCCATCTTAACCCCCAAGAAAATACAGCTCCTGTAGAAATCAGAGAGGTAAGAGACCATTCGGCGCATCGCCGAGTGGATCGGAAGACGCGACTAATGTCGTCGAATGGTCATGAACTGGACGTTATATATGGCCAAAGGTTTTAAAAGTTTCAAACCTTTTACTTCCCCTCGCTTTTATACTTCACAAACTCACACCAAGTTAGTATTCTCAATATTCTTGCTTTTCATTAGTATTTTGGTTGTTGATTGGTGCTCGGAATTATGATTTCTTTGTCGCCTAGCATTTCAATCCTATTTTAATCAGCATCTAAGATTGGTTTCCGAACTTCGAGTTTACCTTTGAAAATTTTGTACTCATTTGCACTAATTGTATCTTAGTGATGTGTGCTGGGCCTCTCTGATAGGAATAGATTGTCTTAATACCAATATTAATTTAAAAAATTTGCCCGTATTGCTTTGATCATTGAATGCCCGTAATATGTGTGTTTTTAAATAATTGAAAGTTTATTGGGTTGTGCTTGCATGTTGCTTAGATTGATTGGGTGAAGTCTAAGTAGCTCGTGTTTGTGCTAAATGACGTATATTGCTCAATGATAGAAAGGGTGACACCTTTATTCAGGGCAATTGTGGTCAAATGGCCAAATTTGGCAAAACCGAAAGAAGTCTGAGTATTCCGAGGTGATGGGTGCTATGGGTATGAGCCTAATTTAACTATTGCATGTTTTGATTTTGTTTTCGGGGGTTGCAGGGTTGAATTCGAGAAGGTGTATTTAAAATAGGCACGTTGGGATGTTTGGCAAGCTGGGTCGAGCTCGCCGAACCAAATGGCGGTTCGCCTAATGACCCCATCTCACCTTTAATTTCATGTTGTATGTGATGTTTGATTCTGTAACTTTCGGCAAGAAGCCTAAGGTCGCTGAAAGCACTCGGATACTCGCCGAAGTATGCTTGATCGCCCTTTGTCTACACCCCTGAAACCTTTGTTGTACTGTAACTTTCAGCGGACAAACCCTTGCTCTCGGAAAGTAGTCAGCGATTCATCGAAAGGGCCTTCCCATCACCGACTTGCCATAATTTTTGAGCCAATCCCTTCAGTGAGCACGATCTAGCTCGCCAAAGAGGTTCGGTTACTTGCCGACTGGATCGGCGAGTCTGTCTGTAATAGATTTTCTGTGCTTAGGTTTGATTTTCTCATAATCTCTCCAGATCTTTTGCGGATATGGTACGTACAAATCTAACAATGCTACCTAAGAAAACAGCACAAGGCATTATTATAAACGAAGGGGCATCAAATCTCCCACAGAAGAGAAGGTAAGAACTCCCACAGGGGGACAAAGGCAAAAGAAAGAAGCACATAGCTAGGAAAGTAGCTGCTGACACCCAAGCTAATTTTTCTGAACCGGAAGATGAAGATCTTCTGATTCACCGAAGGAATAGACACCAGGTTAGATCTCAATCCTCTCCCGCCAGAGTTCCCTCAGCTGCCACCCCTCCTGAAACAGGTTCAGTGCCAGCTCAGGCACCTCCAGTGACCCCTGTACTCCCTATCGCTCCTCCACCTTGACTGCTAAACATATTGAAAGGTGATGGCGTACGGACCATCCTAGAGGAGAAACTGTTATCTACAGAGGGCCTGGAGGGAAAATACTTTAGTGTCAGGGACACCATCCACTACCATGAGTTTGAGCAGTTCACCAGGCCCCGAGGCCCTTACATTCCTTCCTGGGTCCGAGAATTCTATACAACTTATGAGGAATTGATGCCCAAAATAAAGAAAAAGGCAAACAAATTTAGACTGGCGAAGTCGGTCATGGTCAGAGGCAAAGAAGTTGGGTGCAACAGTGAATATATTAACACTGTTTTGAATAGACCGCTTCACTCTGCACTTCCTTACGAGGGGTTGCCTATTGCTCAGTCCTTTGATGACTTGAAGGGTTGGCTGGCTCCTCTGATTTCTGACACCACCCCGAGGTGGATGGATGCAGGAGCTCCTATTGAGAAGACGGACATGAGCATTGCTGCCAGGTTCTGGTTTGGCTTTATCAGCAACACTATAATGCCATCCCAGAACGTGTGTATTTTGTGCCATCCGAAAGTAGCTTCCCTTGGCTCTATCATGTCTAGGAGACACATCAATCTGGGACTGTTGATTTCACAGGAGATGGCCATGAGAGCCAAACAGAAGCAGATTTCTCTGACATGGTCTTGATCACTGAGCTGTGCCGGCATGCTGGAGTACCTCGGGACAGTGCGAGGGATATTGAGGTCACCCCTTCATCCTGCACTGACATCCGGCGTATTGAGGCCGAGTACATATGGGAGAAGGCTGATGGGATGAGAGCAGTTCCGACATATAATTCTCTGGATGTTAATGTTGACTCGTTACCTACAGAGGCATCTTCGCCTACTCCGGTCTCTGGGCCTTCAGGTACACCCGCTCCTTCCTCTTCTTCACAGGTCCCAGGTGCTTCTTCCTCCTCCCAACATGTCAGGATTACTCAGGCCATGATCTTGAAAATGGGGAATCTGGCCTATTAAGTGGATGTGAGGGCAACTCGATTGGAGAGATCCATCCCAAGGATGATTGAGAGTGCTATCTTGGCAGCACTGACCCCCCTTAGGGTCTCTGTTGATGATCTGGCTACTAGAGTCACTGCTTGTGAGAGCAAGTAGGGGAAGACATCTGAGGTTTTGGCTTTGAAAGCTGAA
This sequence comes from Solanum verrucosum, assembly GCF_900185275.1. Lineage (NCBI taxonomy): Eukaryota > Viridiplantae > Streptophyta > Magnoliopsida > Solanales > Solanaceae > Solanum > Solanum verrucosum. Next base: position 3,001,607 of record NW_026020407.1, read on the forward strand.
ATAGTAGATTTGAGGAAGGACATAGACTATTTGAAGTCTATCGACTTCACTTCATTAATTTAGCGTGCAGATGACGAGAATGCTCCTGAGAACTCGGGAATTCCTCCAGCTACCACCGGAGCAGTACAAAGGGATGGCACATCAAATTATGAGTCAGATGCAGATACCAATAAAGAGCAGATAGTGGTACATGATGATGAAATGAGAGAGAGCCGAGATGAGAGCATATTTAGATATTTGCCAGATCTTGTGGAGACGATTGTGCAGCCGGTGATCCAGACATTGCCGACTGAGATGTCCACAGCAGCTCCTTGTGGATCTGGCATTGCTATTCCTTCTGAGGTTGCTCCGAGCACTGGTGCCCATATTCAGATTACCACACCGGGAACTGAGGCCCAGACAGATGGAGAGACTGCATAGACATGATCCTTTCTTTACTTCCCTCTCTGTCTTACTTACTTTTACTTTTGGATACTTTTATTCGCATTTGAGGACAAATGATTTTTGTTTGTGGTGGGGTGAGGCCACCTTTGTGCATATTTGTTTTGTATATATATTTGGGTTGAAATTATAATTTTTTTAATACTGCATTTTTGTGGATGTTTAAGCTTGTGGCTTTGTATTTTATATTGCAAAATGATTTTGACCCTTTCGAAAAATTTTGCCACCCCTTCTGTGTTGAATGTGGTTGTTCTTTCGCAAATTTGAGTATCGGTTCTGATCAATACCGATGACTTAAATAGTGCTCTTAATCGAACAAACATGAATGTGCGGCTACGATGAGGCCAAGTGAAGTTGCATAGACAATATGTGAACTTTTTGCATCTCGTTGTGACTAGCCAATTATTAAATCGAGTCTCTTGTGATGATCGTTGCACACTTGCGAAAGTGTGAAGTCTTGTTTGACTTTAGTGTCGATGCCTTGTGTGATGAACGTAGAATGAACCATACATGATAACACCTAGAATTTTCCCCGTTGGTCTGATCGACTAAGTAAGGCTATCTTTTGATATGATCTTAGACAACTTCGAAGAGTGTGAGCCAATTTGACATATACCTCTTTTGTGGCCTACATTGTGAGTGTGTGAACCTCTCGTGAACACCCCTTGAACCTTACCTTTCTTTGGAAGAAATTTGATGACAACATGACATTTCTTGACCCATTACCCTTAATCCTCGTGAATCATGGTTGATTGAATAGCCAACTTAGGCCAAAAGTAAGTTGGGGGTGTGGTGAAAAGAAAAGGGAAAGTCAAGAAGTGCAAGGAATGTCTCCTTTAGCCCATAGTGTTGAGAAAAATGGAACCCCTCCATATAAAAAAAAGAAGAGAGAAAAAGAAAAAGAATGAAAAAGAAAAGTTGTGGAATAAAGTTGAAAAGTACAAAAGAAATGGGGTTCCCAAACAATCCATGGGAAGTGAATAATAGGATGACTTATGAGCACTAAAGAAAATGATGAAAGAAGAGGAAAGGAAGTGTTGTGAGAACCACATTTCATGAGGATGAAAGTCACTGAGCCTAAATGACCATACCTTTTCCCTCGGCCCCATTACAAGCCTTAAAAAGACCTTTTTGATCTTGAGTGAGCTGAAACAAATGTCGATTGGAAAATACGGGCAAACCTATGGGTAAAATTATGCATTGTGGTCCTCTTTTTGAGTGTGAGCGTTGCATTTGATTCCAAAACTTTAAATTGTGAACCATTGTGTGAAATTGAATCTTTCTTTGTGTGAAGGCATTTGAACACTTTTGTTGAGCTTGAACTTGCATTTTAAGCAAGTATTGTGAGCATGAGACTTTTTTATAATGGTGAGTCACAACTTGAATCTTTGAGTGCACAATTGATCTTTGCATTAGTAAAGAGAGTCTTGTTATGTGCATTCATGATTGAGTCTTGTGTAGCACTGTTTGAGACACCCTTTTTGAACAGTTGAACTCTAGTTTGCTTGAGTACAAGCAAAAGTTTAAGTTGGGGGTGTTGATGAGTCCACAATTTGGACTCATTTAGAGCTATATTTTGATAGAATTAGTGTCCTCAAACGCATATTTTGTCTCTATATCTGATGAAAATCCTTAAGTTTCAGGTATTTGGAGTTGGAGGGAAAGCATGGACACTACTTAGCAAAAAGTTGGACCTTCTGTTCCTCCTGGTAATAGAGAGGGTGGTAATAGAGAGGGTGTTAATAATATGTCACAAATTGGGTATACGATCCAAAAGATGATGAAGAGGTTTGATGCAACTGATGAAAATGTGAAAGAGATGCGAAATGACTTGTATAGAATTGGTCAAAAAGTTGATTCCCGTGATGTGTCGATCAAGCAACTTGAGCAACAGTTTAGTCAGTTGTCTACCATTGTAAACCCACATCAGCCTGGCATACTTCCCAGCAACACCATCCAGAATCTGAAAAATGATAGGCATGGTATAGCAGTCACAACTCGAGGAGGAAAATAGACCATTGACCCACCTATGCCATCTGTGGTTGAACAAGTGATAGAGAAGGATGAGGTTGAGAATGAGGGTACTAAAGTGCCCAAAAGTGATACTGAAAAGGAAGCTGAGGTGACCCAAAAAGTTGTTCCCATGCCGAGACCTCCACCTCCACCTCCATTCCCACAATGGTTGTTAAAAAAGACTGAAGAAGAAAAATACAACTGGTTCATCACTATGTTGAAGAAACTGTCCATCAATGTTCCGGTGATAGAAGCTTTAGAACAAATGCTTGTATATGCTAAATTCATGAAAGACTTGGTGATCAAAAAGAGGTCTGTCAGTTTTGATAATGATGAGAGGTTGCAACATTGCAGTGCTATTGCTACTATGTCACTTGTGCAAAAGAAAGAGGATCCTGGATCTTTCATAATTCCTCGTACCATTGGGATATTACACTTTGCGAAAGCTTTGTGCGACTTGGGTGCCAACATTAATTTAATGCCATTGTCTATCTACAAGAAATTGTGGTTAAGGGCTCCAAAATAGACTGCGATGCATCTACTCATGGGCGATAGAATTGTGAAGAATCCCATTGGTGTTTTTCAGGATGACCTTGTGAAAGTGGAGTCGTTAATTTTTCCGGCGGATTTTGTGACCCTTGATTGTGAGGTTCCTATTATCTTAAGGAGACCATTCCTTGCTACTAGGAATGCTTTGGTCAATATTGAGAGAGGGCAGATGAAATTCTGACTAAATAATGAGGAGGTAACTTTTAACATCTGTAGGTATATAAAGCAAGAAAGTGATCTTAAGTCAGTATCGGTGGTGAATCATAATGTGGAAAGAGGTTCTAAAATGTCTACTGAAGATAGGTTAGGTGTTGATGCACTGATAGCGGTAATGATGAGTTTTGATGGTAATGGTATTAAAGACTATGATGAATTGGTTACCGCACTTGATAGGTTCAAATTCCATTCCAAACCAAAAAGATTGGAGTTAGATATGAAGAATCGCGAATCCCCACCTGCAAAATCGTTCGTGGAAGAGCCTCTAAAACTGGAACTCAAGGCTCTACCATCACACTTGAGGTATTTATTCTTGGGGAGAGATAGTACTTTACCTGTAATCATTGCTACTGATTTGAGTGAGGAGCAAGTTGAGGCCTTGGTTTCTGTTTTGAAAAGGTTCAAGAGGGAAATTGGATGGACTATTGCAGACATTATTGGTATTCCACCGGGCATTTGTTCTCACAAAATCCAACTCATGCCGGACACTAAGCCATACTTGAGCACCAAAGAAGACTGAATCCCCCTATGCAAGAGGTTGAGAACATGGAGATCATTAAGTAGTTGGATGTTGGAGTCATAGATCCCATTGCTGATAGTAGTTGGGTTTGTCCTATTCAGTGTGTGCCCAACAAAGGGGGAATCACCGTGGTTCCAAATTGACGAGTCCACAATTTGGACTCATTTAGGGGTATATTTTGATAGAATTAGTGTCATCAAATGCATATTTTGTCTCTATATATGATGAAAATCCTTAAGTTTCAAGTATTTGAGTTGAGAGACAAAGCATTGATGCTGTCGAGCAAAAAGGAACAAAGCGGCTGAAAGAAGGAAGAAAAAAATGGCTGAAGATTGACGAGCCCAGTTGGCGAGTCGCCGATCGGCCTGGAGATCGCCTTTTGTTCCAATGCGCTTAACCAAGAAGGAAAAGGTCAAGCTGGCGATGAAATAGAGCAGTCAACGTGTCGTCGAATAGTTTCGTGAAGCAGTACCATATCGCCCAACGGCTCAAAACGCGAAGAGGCTAAAGGCTAAAGGCTAAAGCAGGAAGGTGATGAAATCGACCAAATGACGGATCGCCGAATGTATCGGTGATCCTGACTAACTTTGCCGAAGGGTCCTTCGCAACACATTTTCAAACACTATAAATACTGGTTTAAATTTCTAGCTTAGTATCATTTCACTATTATTGTTAGAACATTTTACAGTTTTTTTTATAGAGTTTAAGTTTTAGAGGGTTTTGGAGACTTTATTCTAAGACCTTGAAGATTCAAAGGGTTTCAACTCCAAGAAATTAGACTTGGGTCTCAAAGATTCTTCACTCTTGATGTGTTTTTAGACTTAATCTTTCATACACAGTTGATGGAAACTGATATTGGTACAAATTTTTATCTCTTTTACATGTCTAGCTAAAACCCCAATTCTTGAGGTGTGATTTTGTGAATATGGGTTAGATTATCTGTTGGGTCTTGCATGGTGATGGTTTATTTGTTGCTTAAATGTGATTTCTTTTAGTAGTTGTGTATGAAGTTAATGGAGTTTTAGTTGTAAATACGATTTCATCTCAGTGTTTTCGGCTTGCTCGAGAGAGAGGTCGTAAAACTAAGACTACTAAATTGATAGCTGGTGGTATTGGGTCGACATGGGTTCAGCTCGAGAGAGTGAATCCTAGTCCTACTCCCACACATTCAGCTCAAGAGAGTGAATGGGCTAAGGCGGAGGCTGTGCTTAAAGTGGCATCTTGGTGTTTGAGATAAATCGAGTCGATTCGAAGTAAGTTGCTCGAGAGAGAATTTACCCCCAATATAATCTAGCCTAGTCACAACTACTAAAGAAATTACTATCAAAAACATGTACCCGACAATTTAGTTTACCCCATATTCCTATCACATCCCAAGAATCCTGTCTTTTTATCTAGTTTCGTATATTTTCGCTCTTTGTAGTTGTTAATTAATACAAAACCACCCATTGATAATTGACGCTTGTGTCATCCCCTTTAGATTTAGTATGTTCGTTAATGTCTATAGCTATGTCTAATTAGAACTAAATTTTATTTTTCTATTAATTCTCAAAACCACTCCTTTGGGACTTAACCCCAACCCTTGGTTGGGTTACTTTACTAATGTACGATCATAGACACTCGAATTGGAACTTGTGTCTTGATTACACAAACATCACAAATGCTAAAAATGAACTTGTTCCAATGAGGCCGGTGACTGGTTGGAGAGTGTGTATGGACTATCGCAAGCTAAATGCATGGACAGAGAAAGACCACTTCCCTATGCCATTCAAGGATCAGATGTTGGATCATCTCCCTGGTAAGGGTTTGTATTGTTTTCTAGATGGGTATTCGGGATACAATCCAATCTCCATAGCTCCGTAAGACATAGAGAAGACCACCTTCACTTGTCCTTATGGGACTTTCGCCTTCAAAAGGATGCCATTTAGGTTATGTAATGCTCTAATGACCTTCCAGCATTGTATGATGTCGATATTTTTAGATATGGTGGAGGACACTATTGAGGTATTTATGGATGATTTTTCTGTGGTAGGTGATTCGTTTGATGCATCTGGCTGAGGTACTGAAACGATGTGAAGAGTACAATCTTGTGCTCAATTGGGAAAAGTACCACTTCATGGTGAAAGAGGGTATGGTTCTGGGTCATCAAATTTTGCAGAAAGGTATTGAGGTTGATAGAGCCAAAGTTGAGGTAACCGAAAAGCTTCCACCACCCATCTCTGTAAAAGGTGTTCGCAGTTTTCTTAGGCATGTAGGTTTCTATCGGAGGCTCATAAAAGATTTCTCAAAAATTGCACACCCATAGTGCAAACTACTCGAAAAGGAGTGTAAGTTTGATTTTTATAATGCTTGTCTGAGAGCATTTGGAGAGTTGAAAGCCAAGTTAACTTCTGCACCTATCATTATTTCACCGGATTGGGGACAATTATTTGAAGTTATGTGTGATGTGAGCGGGGTGGCGCTTGGGTTAGTATTAGGATAGAGGCAATAAAAGATTCTTCATCCAATTTACTACGCCAACAAAGCTATGAATGTGGCTCAAAAGAACTATATGGTGACTGAACAGGAACTCCTTGATGTAGTTTTCGCATTTAAAAAATTTAGGTCCTAATTTCTTGGTTCTAAGGTCATAGTGCATACTGACCATTCTCCATTGAGGTGTTTGATGGCTAAAAAGGATGTAAAACCAAGGTTAATTAGATGGGTGCTTTTGTTGCAAGAGTTCGAGTTTGAGGTGAAAGATAGAAATGGGATGGAAAATCAAGTTACTGATCATTTGTCCATATTAGATAAGGAAACTATGGTCAAATTTGAGGATGGAATTGAGATTACTGATGCATTCCTTGATGAATAAGTACTGGCCGCTTCTTATGATCTTATCCCTTGGTTTGTAGATTTTGCTAATTACTTGGCAAGTGATTTGGTCTGTCAGATTTGTCATTCCACTAAAGGAAAAAATTTATGTCTGATGTGAAGAATTTTTTTTGGGATAAGCCTTACTTGTTCCATATTTGTGCTGATGGGATTATTCATCGTTGTGTGCCCGAGGTTGAGATGATGAGTATACTAGAGGTATGTCATTCATCGCCTGTTGGTGGGCACCATAGTGGTATCCGAACTGCTCACAAAGTTACGCAGTGTGGGCATTATTGGCCTACCATCCACCAAGATGCTCATGATTTCGCCAAGTCTTGTGACCGTTGCCAAAGAGAAGGAGGAATTTCAAAGAAGTAAGAGCTACTTATGAATCCGATATTGGTGATTGAGTTATTTGATGTCTAGGACCTTGACTTCATGGGTCCATTTGTAAGTTCGCATGTGATGAAGTATATTCTTGTTGCGGTTGACTATGTATCGAAATGGGTGGAGGCAATTGCGCTTTCAAACAATGAGGGAAAAAGTGTCACCACATTCTTGAAAAGAGTATATTCTCTAGATTTGGTACATCTAGGGAAATTATCAGTGATGAAGGTTCTCACATTTGTAACAAGTTATTCAAAGCGTTGCTTGAGAAATATGAAGTTCACCACATTGTAGCTACTCTTTTTCATCCGCAGTCTAGTGGGCAAGTTGAGGTGTCAAATAGAGAGATAAAGAAAATCCTTGCAAAGACTCTGTAACCAAACTAATTGGTCAAGAAGTCTTGATGATGCTCTATGGGCCTATCGCACCTCATTCAAGACTCCCATAGGTATGTCCCCCTACTAACTTGTATATGCGAAGTCATGTCATTTGCCCGTAGAGCTAGAGCATAAAGCAATGTGGGTGCAAAAGAAGTCTAATTTGGATTGGGGTGCCGCATCGAGACAAAGACTGAATGACATGAATGACATGAATGAGCTTGATCAGTTTCGCCTAAAAGAATATGAAAGTTCATCTTTGTACAAGGAGAAGATGAAGAAGTACCATGATCAAAAGATTGAAAAACGTGAATTTGTTATGGGTGATCTGGTGCTCTTATTCAACTAAAGGTTGCGCTTGCTCAAGTCCAAGTGGACCGGGCCATTCAAAGTCACTCAAGTATTTCCACATGGAGCGTTCGAGCTCGAGAACAAGGAAGGAACGAGGTTTAAAGTGAACAGACAAAGGATCAAAGTCTACTTGGGGAAATCTAAGAGTGTGACAGAAGTGATTGAGGCATATTATCTTTATGAAGTCTGAGTAATCAAGGTGTCTGCGTCGTACCGCGATGTTAAATCAAGCGCTGCTTGGGAGGCAACCCAAGATGTACAATCTAGCCAACTATAGGATTTTGTTTTCGATTTTAGGAGTTTTCTTCTTTCATTTTGATTTTTGCAGGTCTTTAGATAGGTGTTTATTTTATGTTTTTGTGTTGGCTATATATAGAATAGGGTCCGTGTCTAAAAAGTATCCATAAAATGTAAAAACAAAGTCCTAATGGTTGCTACGTGTGCAGGGATGAAAAGGCAAAATCTGCAGAAACCTGATGTGCAGTGGTCTCGGATCCCATCGACGGTCCGTTGGTCAATCCACGGACCGTGGATGGTGTCCGTAGATACCAAGTAATTTCTCTATATTTTATAAGTGTCAGAGTGGTCTACGAACCCAATCGACGGACCATAGGTCGACCCACAACCCATCGATGGGGTCTCGTGGGTCCAGACTAGGGTTTTCTATCCGACCCGAACCCTAAATTAATATAACCCCTCAGTTTTAAAACATTCCCCACTTCTATATTTCCCTCCCAACCGTTTTTAACCCTCCATATACCCATATTCATCCTTAAATAACCCAGCAAATCACTCCATAACTGATACAAATCAATTTCCCATATCCTATATCAGCCTTCTCTCCTAAATTTCATCTCTATTTCCTTTCCATGAAAGTTCTCGAGGTCCAGGTTCGGTGTCATTGTTGTTCTAGGAGCTTTTGCATTTGATCACACACTCGCCATCATTGATTACTTGTAAGGTATGTTGATTTCTCCAAAACTTTCAACATTTCATTGTTTCTATTGAAGTCAGAACAATGAAATTGACCTCGGGTTGTTCAATTACTTGTTCAAATGTTGATGTTAGTTTAGAAACACCCTTGGAATGACAGTATGTGAGTGTGTAGTGAATTAATACCAACTAAAAATAATAATAGGCCTAATTGGAAGTTTTTGACTTAGGGTTGTTCAATGGTTTTGTGTGAATGTGAATGAAATTGAAAGATCACAACCCTAAGGATGATGAACTACCAAAATATATGTTGAAATGCATGTGTCAGCTTAGTTTGATTGAGTGTTTGTTGAAATATTGCAATGACTGTGAGTTCAAGTATGATGCCTAGCACATAACTGATCCACAAGCCCCACCCACGGACCATAGGTCAACCTATGGACCATAGGTCAACCTATGGACCATAGGTCGGGGACCGTAGATTAGTAGCACACAAAATTGGTATAAGTCTAGAACCATGGTGTGGACTGTGGTCCGTCATTTGATCGACAGACCATTCTGCACATCCGTGGTTCCCTATCTGGAACCCAAAAATGAGACCTCCTAACCTACGGACCATCATTCCATCGACGTACCGTAGGTACCCACCGTGGGTCACAAGTTCAGCTACTGTCTGAATTTTTTTTGAGATTTTGTCTGGGTCCGAATCTTGTTCTAAAATTATTTTGTGAGTCTTATTGCCTTGTTATGGTACTAACTAATATTCCACAGGTACCATGCCTCCCAAACAAGCACCGGTATACGCCAAGAAGAGCAAGTCCAAATCTGTCACCCCGTCACAATGACTAATTGATGCGAACAACGATACAAAGTACATTCCACCTATCACCAGGGTCTCCCTCAATACCCCTCGCACTACTAGGCGATCCCAGTAGATTGTGCCCACAAGTGACGAGGTCGAGGTCATCTCCCCCCAGTCTGAGGAGGGCCCCACATATTCAAGCTTCGAGTCGCAGTCCGGCTCTAGTTCTAGCGGCAGTCCCGCTTCTTCATCTGATGCCGATAACTCAAGCGACAGCCTGGTACCTACCAGAGTTGAGCCTTCAACAAATGCCTATGAGCCGAACATATGGTGCATTTCGGGTCAGTATCAGTTGTGTGAGAATGACACCATGTTGAACGAACACTGTCGCACCCCTATTTCGAAACAACTGAAACAGTTCACAATATAATATGGCTGACACTTTGATTTTGAAAAAAAATTGTTATTGTTTTAGAGTCGCCACCTAAATTTTAAGGAAAATATTAGGAAAACCATTTTTTAAATATGTAAATGTAAACTCTGTTTTGATTTGCGAAACTAGTGAGATTCTGAGTAAGGGTTTTGGTTACTCGAGGGGAAGGTGTGAAGCATCCCTCGAGCCTATCCGAAGATAGTCCTTAAACTCAATTTAGGAAAATATAGTCAGGAAAATCTTATTTATTTATTTGCTTTTAAAATCAATGGTAAGTAAATTTTATTATTTTAAGAAAAGAGTAAATTACAAGGTACGACATATATATATGTCTATTAAATAAAATTAATAGTAGTATGTTTATCATATAGTAAAAATAAATAAATAAATGTACTAAAATGTATGACAATTTTGTATGTAAAAATAAAAAAATAAAAAAATATAGAGGTGTCCTATATAAATGTATCAAAAATAAATGTTGAGTTTAAAGGATATGAAAATTTGTCATTTTATTTATATATATAGAACTAAGACATGAAAGAAAATAAAAATAAAGTGAGATCGTAGTCGAATGAAAATATGTAGTAAAATAAATTGTATATTAACGTGTAGGGATTTATAAATTATAAGAAAAAATAAGTAACATTTGTAAGAGTGATAGTAGATGTGAGAAAATAATATAAAGTGTAACAAAATAATAGGTCATGTATTAGAGAAAACTAAATATAAAAAAATAGAATTTATACCTTTATGTGCATGACATTTATATGTACGTACCTTGTATTTTGAACCTTTTGGCATATCTAAAATCTTGAAACGACATATTAAGAAATTAGAATGTTTTAGCAATATTTGATTTGAAAAGTAATATAGCAAATATATATATATTTCAAAAGATGGGGTGATGTAAAGAATATAAAATGGGCTTTAGCTATTGAGACTTATTCTATAGTTACATTCTTATTTTATAAGTTCTAGAAAAGTATGCGTTCTTGTCTTCAAAGTTATGATTTTTGATACATGACTTGCTATATTTTGAAGCCCCTTAAAACGTGATATATTTTTTTTGTAACTTTTGAAAATCTACACTCTTTGAAACTGAAAATGCATCATTTTTTAGAACACAAAATGCCGCATCACAAAAACTCTCATAACATAGCATTTTACTCCAAAACAAAATGTATAAATTTTGCACTAAAAAATCTGCATTGCCGGGCTGTTTAAAGTTGCAGTTCTTACCCCTCAAAATTCTGCAATTTTCAGGATACAATCTGTACGTTGGCACCTTAAAAAACTGCACTTTATAAAATTGCTACACAATTGTTTTAAACTCTTATTTTATTATTAAAACAGATCTAAAATGAATATGTTATACTCTAAAAATGGATTCCTCTCAAGTTCACTTTCTTTTAAATGTTAAGCTTTCGTGACCAAAAGATATGGTAAGTAACAAATGAAAACTAAATTCGAAAGTGTCGTCCTAAGCCAAATGGTCGTACTAAACTTAATATCTAGAGGGATGAGAGATGAACGACTATGTCTTACTATCACTCTCAATTGGTTTCTATAGGCCCAAAAATAAAGCAAGCACAAATTTAAATATTAAACATTAATATGGAAAATGTTAGTCAAAATAGCAACACATATATGTATATATAAAACACGTGAAACTTTGAAGTGGTAAAAAGGCGTTGGACACTATTGACGCAAAAAAGGCTGCTAGACACGAGCAAATAATGTAGGCTATTGGTTGCTTATCTGAATTGGATAGAGATGGAGTCATATACTAACTCCAAATGCGCTCCCGAGTGTACATGTGACAGACAAAGAAGAAATAGAATTAGTGATTGAATTTTAGGTTCATCAAAGACATGTAAAATAAGTATCATGTAGTCATAGGCATACTATAAATATACTCAAAAACAACCACCACAATAAAATAATACTATTCTTGCAATTCCTTGACAACATTTAAGTAATTAGTATACCAAAAACTTTAATCAATCTAGAGAGAAACATCACAAGAAGAGTCGGGGCAGGAGGTGAACACTTATATTATTTTATGATCTCAATATACAATTAGAGGAAGAGCCACTGGAAAAGCTAATCAATTAAATTATTTTTGATAATAAAGTACTTCCTTAACTATAAAGTCGTAAAATAAAGACTGAAGTGAGATCACCTTTAACTGATCACTAAACAAAAAATCAATCCACAACACTACTAGATTGAAACTAGTCACTCAAGAACTCTTTGGAATAGTTCTTGTAGAATCATAAAATCAGCCCCCTAAATGGAGGATATGGATAAACCAAAATTTTCACAAATATTGAATAAAGGATTATGTTTCAGTTAACTATGTAATGACCAAACATTTATCCATATTCTTATATTTTCCAGATCTTCAAACAGGGAGGGGGATGGAATGAAGGGGTACCAATTTTGAATCCAAACATATTCATGTCAAGTTGTTCTAGATTTAATCATGTAGCATTACTCTTCATTTACCAACCAGAAAGAAGTATTCAAACGAGGCATCAATAGAGACAAGATTGAACAAAACAAAACGAGTAAATATAGAATCTAAAACTTGACAGATATGAAAAGGGAGTTTCGAAGGACCACGAACTTAAAGAAACAACCATTTAAGGAGCCAACCATATTAACTTAAAGCAATATTAGATTCACTAACCAAATTGATATTAAATTTAGGTTAAATAGAGAAGCAATATGAGACCAGGCTACGGTTGTAGCTATATAGGAATTTCATTTCGTATAACATTATTATCATTTAAAAATCATCCGAAGGGAGGAAAACACCAAAATCTATTCAAACCGAGTTATTCATGCTTAACTAAATGTAAGAAAAATAAACTTTCTATGCCAAGCAACATAAACAACTATGAATTAAATGTGTAGCTAGATAAGAGGCCTAAATGGGGTTAACAAAAGTAACTTTAATCAAGAGACTTACATATTTTGTCATAACAAATTTAGCATCTAATAGAGGCAGAATGTGATCACAATCCACACGGGATTTGTTTTAGGGGAAATCATGATGACAAAGTAGAACCGACAAGACAACGAGATACAGTTAATATAGAAAAATGAAGATGAAGTTGTTTCAGGTTATGCAAAGCAGAGTATGCGAGAGAGTATCCGAATTTAATATCGACTGTGAATAGTCTTGAGCCAGCATTTCATCCATATAAAGAAACCACATAACTTAAAAGGAAGCATCTAAAATTTAACTGATTGTTAATGGAGTAAAAAACAGGTCATTAGTCATTTTTTGAATTCACAATTCACAACTCTAACCAGATACAAATATCATAACTTCAACAAATTATTTACAGGCTGATTTTAATCAAAGCTAAATGAGGTAATTCTAGGAAACATTTAGAAATACAAGATTAAATGAAGTGAGGCATATGCACACAACCACAAAGTTTCAGAAACTGAAAGTCAAAATATATAAAGGATAACGATGTCTAACTGACCTTGTATAGAGCATCAAAAAAGGGTTTCGACGTCAAGAGATTTCAACTTCGAACTCAACGTTAACTTGAAGAAGAACGAAAACAAAGAACAATAACCTTAAAACCTGTTCCTCAGATGATTTTCGGATCCTTGTTGATTCCATGTTTTGCTGGATTTCCAGATTGTTTTTTTTTACGTTGATTGATTATTTGTTGAGAACAAGAGTCCCCCTTTATAGTCAATTTGGGCTCCAAAAATTCAAATTTTGAATTCTTGGAAACACAAATCTCAGCAAAGAAATCATGACGGAGAAGAAAAAAATTCTCACAAATCGACCTTTTCAGGTCGATTTGAGAGGTCTGAGTGACTTGATGGGTCATTTTTCGGCGGCCAAGATTCCTCCTCTGACAAAGTGGATGGGGGGGCATGTGGGGGAGGCCAAGGGGCCATGGAAGAGGAGCTTGGGGAGTCATTTTTTGGGGAAGAGGAAGACGCGTGATGGGGAAGATCTCTGGAAGAAAAATAGAGTATAGGGCAGTGGTGGTAGAGTAGGGGTCTTTTAAGTCTTAATTAATTTGGATCGTCAGATCGTTTGATCAGACGGTTAATAAAAATTAAGGGTTTAAAACAATATATATATATATATATATATATATATATAAAATGAATTAATTAAAGCTATTGGATTAAATCAGATGGTCAAGATTTAAGCTGAAAAATCACAATCCATGTGCTCCCTATGTGGCACACGCGGATTGGTTGAATTAAAAGACTTGGATTACCAAATTTTGCTCAAATTAAATCTATTTAAATTATAACCTCTTCTTTATTAAATAACCATAATTTATTAAATTTAAAATAATTATTTTACAAAACTAGTTTATTTGATAAATTTAGTCATTTGAAAAAAAAAATTAATATAAACTAGTAACTCAATAATTAATTAAGCTTTCCTAATTTAAAAAATGTCAAAAAAATATTCATCGCAATAATAGAAATTATATTTAATTGGAAAATTCGAGCTAACCCATTAAGAAAAATGTTCATTTGATGTGAAATCTAAAAATGAGAAAGTAGTAATATTTACATAATATGTTTAATTTTTATAAAAAATAGTGTTTATGAAATAAATTTACCAAATAAAATAAATAATAATTAAAAATCTTATCGTATTCCTACAATTTCGTAACATATATATATATATATTTTTTATTTTTTATTTTTTTATTTTTTTTATAATTATTATTATTAAAACTTTAGTTAAACAAATGTGGAGAATCAAAATTGGGTGTCAACAGCTTGCCCCTTTCTTTGTCCATGGAAGAGAGTAGAGAAGACGCGGGCAAAGAAACATTGACGCGATCCAATTTTAGGCGACCCACTAAAATACACCTTGAGCGAAACTCTGCAAGAAATGTTTATGGATTTATGGCCGAACTCTGGCTTCTGAGTTGCCTACATATCTCAGGTTTCATGAGAAATCAGGCCATATGTAGTTCGAGAGCGTAGGAACATAGCAAATTTTTGTTAAAATTTTTTCCCTAGTATCGAATTATGGTAATACTGAAATGTTTTGGTGGTGAGATTTGAAGATATTGGCACGAATAGAGGGACGAGATATAGTTTTAAAGAACATGAATGAGAAATGCTTCGTAGAAATTTTCTACTGGAGACTTATGGTAGAGAGATGATTTTTTAAAAGAATGTCCCAATGTCGGGTTATAATGAAGTGAGACCTGAGAGAGTTATCTGAACTTTTGAAAATTGAGTCGAGTTGAGTTTTGAAAGTGAATCCTTGACGTAGTTAGTGATACTTGACATTGCACTAACTTGCCCTAGTTTGTTGCTTAGAGGGAGTTCCTCGTTGTAATGCGTTGTCCTGCAAAACATGTAAAAAGGTGAAAAGTACCTGTTGCGGTTCAAAATTATAAATTGAAATTGGAATGTAAAGAGTAGAGTGTAGATGTCCAAACAATTGTTGATGTCCCCGTTTTTTTGTGTTGTGAATGTGATGTAGGTAAAGTAACTTGTAATGTAAAGACCCTCGATTGGCGGGGCTATTGTAATGTAAAAGCCTATATCCGGCTATGTAAAGCTTGTAATGTAGACCTCTGCTTGGCAGGGCTGTTGTAAAGTAAAAGCCTGTATCTGGCTTTGTAAAGCTTGTAATGTAACATATTATTGTTAGTGTATGAAAGCGTTGTTGTGCTTGCATGCCCCCGGTCGGTGGAGCTTCGGTGATGTCACTACGATGTGGTCTCCGATTGGCGGAGTGTTGCTTTTTTTGCTTATATATAGGCTCCGATTGGTGGAGTGTTGTTTCTTTTGCTTATATACAGGCTTCGATTGGCGGAATTCGATCGATGTTTGCTATGTACAACCTCCGGTTGGCGGATTTTGACAATGTTTGCTATGTATAGCCTCTGATTGGCAGAGTTTGACGATGTTTTCTATCTACAGCCTCCGGTTGGTGGAGTTTGATGAGGTTACATTACAAGCTCCAGTTGGTGGAGTAATCTTGACAGGAAGCTAACTATCTTATATTCCTACGAGAATCCTCTTTTCTTCAGTATTTGATCTAGATCTCGAGGGTACCTGCAAAAATGAAATGTTCTTAGATATAAGATGCAAGTTGAAGTACATTCGGGAAATAAAGTAGGGAAAGAGTATTTTGGATTATGATTATAGAAGTCGAATGGCGCCTCCGGTCATGCCCTGAGACTTGATGTTATTTTCTTGATTCTTGTGTTCCTGCGCTCAAAGAAAATTTTTTAGTTTGGGAGGGGGTGTTGATTTGTATCGACTCACGGACTGAAGCGTCATCACTGGAATCTTTCGACGTCTTCTTAGCCTGCACATAGTTTCTTAACCTAGAGACTTGGTAGGCGGAAGAGTAGGAAAATCTTTTGAAAAGAATTAGCTTGTTCTTTTTTTCTTCCTAGAAAATAAGTATATTACTTATATATTAGGTATATATATATGTAGTAATTCTCCAGCGTTTTTTAGATTATGACATGTTCTGAAGTCCATCGAGCTTTCCATTGTGTTGACTATCTCCAACATAGTCTTTTTGTAGCTTTTACCCTCATGATGAA
This sequence comes from Solanum verrucosum, assembly GCF_900185275.1. Taxonomy (NCBI): domain Eukaryota; kingdom Viridiplantae; phylum Streptophyta; class Magnoliopsida; order Solanales; family Solanaceae; genus Solanum; species Solanum verrucosum. Next base: position 3,018,060 of record NW_026020407.1, read on the forward strand.
GCTTGTCTAGCTCTTTTGCAGACACTGCGACGATCGAGATTCTTCATATTCTGAGGTTATGCTAACTATGAGGAAGTGTTTCCTAAGGGTAAGAAAAAAATGGAAATTATGCAGTGCATTGATCGAGCTTGACTCAGGCTGCCTACGTATCCCGAAAGTAGGAATTAGATCGTAACGTAGTTCGAATACAACAGGAGGGAGTGAAAAATATGAAATGCAATGACCGGGCCTTACTCAGGCTGCCTACGTATCGAAGCAGAATCAGGTCAGGACGTAGTTCAAGTACAAAAAGAAAGTGACAAATATGAAATGCAAGGGACCGAATCCGACAAGGATTGCCTATGTATCCCACCGAGGGAATTCAGGTCGAGCGTAGTTCTAAATACATGGAAATGATGATTTTGGATTTTCTAAGGGAGATCGGATCCGATGTGGGTTGCCTACGTACCCCACCGTGGGAAGTCAGGTCTAGACGTAGTTCTGTTACATCAAAAATGCAAAAGTACAAGAAATAAGCACTAATCTTGAGGTCTTCAAATGTAGTATTTCTTGATTGTGTCTGAATTGATTGGCTTTGTGCTCACTCTACCGTCCATTTCTGCTAAGATTACCGCTCCTCCAGAGAGTACTGTATGAACCATGTAGGGTCTTTGCCAATTTGGTGCAAATTTCCCTTTGGCTTCTCCTTGGTGAGGAAAGATCTTCTTCAATACTAACTGCCCTAGTTTGACTTTCTTGTTGAATGCTTTGGTCATTCTGTTCTGATAGAGTTGTCTATGACAAACTGCGTCCATCCTTTTTTCATCGATGAGCATCAATTGTTCATGCCTGCTACGTATCCATTCTGCATCATCCAAACCAACTTCTTGGATAATCCTTAAAGATGGTATTTCTACCTCAGCAGGTATTACTGCTTTCGAACCATAAACCAACATATAAGGAGTTGCCCTAGTTGACGTTCTGATTGTGGTGCGATAACCGAGTAAAGCATATGGTATCTTCTCATGCCATTGCCTATGACTGCCCACTATTTTCCTTAAAATCTTCTTGATATCCTTATTTGCAGCCTCAACTGCCCCACTCATCTGTGGACGGTAAACCGTGGAATTTCGATGAGCAATCTTGAACCTTTCACAAGTTTCCTTCATAAGATCGCTGTTGAGGTTGGCCACATTATCTGTTATGATTGATTCTGGAATTCCAAATCGACAAACTATGTTATTGCGAACAAAGTCTGCCACTACCTTCTTAGTCACTGCCTTGTATGTTGAAGCTTCGACCTATTTTGTGAAATAATCGATAGTCACCAGGATGAAACGATGTCCATTTGACGCGGAGGGCTCTATGGGTCTAACAACATCCATGCCCTAAGCAGCAAATGGCCAAGGGGAACCCATCACATTGAGCTCATTCGGTGGAATCCGTATAGAATCTCCATGCACTTGCCACTTATGACACCTTTGCACATACCGGATGCTATCTCTCTCCATGGTCATCCAAAATTATCCAGCTCTTAAAATCTTCTTTGCTAAAGTGAACCCATTCATGTGAGGTCCACATGTTCCTGCATGTATTTCTTCCAAAAGCCTTATCGCTTCTACGGCGTCGACACACCTCAGCAATCCTAAATCTAAAGTTCTCCTATATAAGATTTCTCCGTTAAGGAAGAAATGATTGGCCATCCTCCTTAAAGTCCGTTTTTGCTTGCTTGTAGCATTTTCAGGATATTTTTGTGCTTCTATCAATCTTCTGATATCATAGTACCAGGGTTTTCCATCCAGTTCCTCATCTACATGAAAACAATATGCATGTTGATCATGTAACTCTATATCGATAGGGTCGATGTAATTCTTGTCTTGATGTTGAATCATCGAGGACAATGTTGCCAAAGCATCGGCAAACTCATTTTGAGCTCGAGGGACATGCTTGAACTCAATCCTTGTGAATCTCCTACTTAACTCTTTTATGTAATGCAAATAAGGAAGGATCTTGACATTCTTAGTGGTCCATTCCCCTTGCACTTGATGAACCAACAAGTCAGAATCTCATATTACCAAGAGTTCTTTGATATTCATGTCTATGGCCATCCTGAGTCTGAGAATACAAGCTTCATATTCTGCCATGTTATTGGTACAGTAGAACCTAATCTTAGCTCAGATTGGGTAATATTGACCTGTTTTTGAAATTAAGACTGCTCTTATTCCAACTCCAATAGAGTTTGATGCTCCATCAAAGAACATCCTCCATCTATCATACGACTCTGCTATGTCTTCTCCTATAAACAAAACCTCTTCATATGGGAAGTAGGTTGTGAGCGACTTGTAATCCTGGTCCACAGGGTTTTCTTCGAGGTGATCAGCCAGGGCTTGTCCTTTGATGGCCTTCTGTGTTACGTACACAATATCAAACTCCCTCAACAAAATTTGCTACTTCACTAACTTACCCGTAAGCATGGGTTTCTGAAAGATGTACTTTAGTGGATCCATTCTTCAGATCAAGTACGTGGTGTATGCAGACATATAATGCCTAAATTTTTGTGTGATCCAAGTTAAAGCGCAACATGTTCATTCCAACAAGGTGTATCTTGCCTCGTACGGTGTGAACTTCTTGCTCAAATAGTAAATGACTTGCTCTCTTCTTCCTGTCTCATCATGCTGCCCTAATACATGTCCAAATACATTATCCATGATAGATAGATACAATAACAAAGGCTTTCCTGGCTCCGGTGGGACTAATACTGGTGAGTTGGACAAGTATTCTTTGATTCTATCGAAAGCTCTTCGGCATTCCTCTGTCCATTTCATGGCAGCATCCTTTTTCAGTAACTTGAATATGGGTTCACTGATCATTGTGGATTGAGCTATGAACTGACTGATGTAATTTAGTCTTCCCAAGAAACTTATCACGTCCTTTTTGGTATTGGGTGGAGGTAGCTCTTGGATTGCCTTTATCTTTAATGGATCTAACTCTATGCCTTTTCTGCTAACGATGACTCCCAATAGTTTTCCCGCGGGTACTCCAAATGCACATTTTGGGGGATTCAACTTCAGATTATACTTACGCAACCTCTCAAAGAACTTTCGCAAGTCATCCAGGTGGTCTGAACATCTTTTGGATTTGATAACGACGTCATCCATGTACACTTCAATTTCCTTGTGGATCATTTCGTGAAAAAGGGTAGTCATGGCTCTCATGTAGGTTGCACCGGCATTTTTGAGACCAAATGGCATTACTCTGTAGCAATACACTCTCCATGGAGCGATAAACGTTGTCTTTTCTGCATCATCTTCATCCATCAGGATTTGGTGATATGCAAAGCAATCGACAAATGATTGCAACTCATGTTTTGCACAATTATCGATGAGTATATGAGTATTTGGAAGAGGGAAATCGTTCTTAGAACTGGCTCTGTTGAGTTCTCAATAGTCCACACATATTCTGATCTTTCCATCCTTTTTTGGCACAGGCACAATATTGGCTAACCATGTGGGGTAATTTGTAACCCTTACAACGTTCGCCTCAATTTGCTTAGTTACCTCCTCCTTGATCCTTAAGCTCAAATCTGGCTTGAATGTTCTTGTCTTTTGCTTAATAGGTAGACAAGTGGGATCAGTCGGTAATTTGTGCGAGACAATATCAATGCTTAATCCTGGCATGTTATCATAAGACCAAGCAAATACGTTAACATACTGCTTAAGCAACACTAGTAACTCTTGCTTTCTTTCAGCCTCCAAATGTATGTTGACTCATGTTTCCTTCACGATTTCGTCATCTCCTAAGTTGACAGTCTTTGTTTCATCCATATTGAGTTTTTTTTCTGACTTTCAACTTGCTCGATCTGACGTGGTAGATTTTTCGGCATCATGCTTTCATCGTACTCTTCGTGATCTTGTTCATCGCTTTCACCTTGCTCGGTGGATTCGTTACATGTCATAACCGTTGAATGAGGATTTTTATTAATATGAGTGCTGAAAATTGCAAAAGGTAAGTAAAGATAAATATATATTTAAAATAACGAGAATTTTTTTAAAGAAAATAAAGACATTTTATTTCAAAGTATTCTAGCTTTTTAGAAGAGGCAAGCAACAAAAGATTAGGCATGATTCAAGTCTCAATTTGATCATGCGAATTTTAAAATTAAGACTACTTTTCCACACTACCAGGACTCTGGTTGAAATAGGGACGGGCTGGTGGTCCAATTTTGCAAGATTTCTCCAAGTTCGTCATCACGGATGGTCAACTTGTTGAGATTTATCCCTTCCTTTTCTCCAGCCATGGCTACGAACAGATTGCCTATTCCTTCTACGATGTCATCAATGCCAATTTGATCTGGAATCAAAGCTTGTTCTGGTACAAAGATTGTATCGCTTGACCCGTGACGGTCTCTTCCCGAGGCAGGCTCATATCCGAGTCTTTTGGTTCTTCTCTGATGCTTCAGCTGGATCGGCTCATCTATGCCATTGGACTTAGGTCCAAGTACATTCTTAAGTTGATATCCATACTTCAACATCTCTGACGCAACCATTTTCGCTGCACTTGACAACTTTGTATTACATATCTCTGCTTCCTCACCGACCCTTATAGCTTGCATAATTTCCAAAATGTGAAAGGTGGCTCTGTCTAACTCGTCAGCGACTGGGATAGATTTAACAAAAAAAATGGGGTGCGGAGCTCCCCGTAGATGGTAACATCGGTGCGACCCCACTCAAACTTTACATATTGGTGAAGAGTGGAAGGAACCGCTCTTGACATGTGAACCCATGGTCTTCCCAGCAACAGGTTGTAGTTCGATGATACATCCATCACTTGAAATAGGATGGGGAATTCAGCCGGCCCCACCTGCAATGTGAGATAGATCTCTCCGATGATACTTCTTTGCGCTCCATCGAAAGCTCTAACTTTCACACGACTTTCCCTTATCTCTTCCATATTAACACCTAAGTCCCTCAAAGTGGTAAAATGACAGATGTTGCATCCAAAACCACCATCAATTAGAACTCGAGTCACAACCTTATCACAACACTTGACTACGATGTGAATCGCTTTGTTGTGCCCAACCCCTTCTGCAGGCTGCTCATCATCATGGAAAGAAATCTTGTTAGCTTCCACTATTCTTCCAATCGTTGAAGCTAAGGTTTCACTGATGGTCTCTTTTGGAATATTCACTCCATCTAACACTTCCATCAAAGCATTCCTATGAGCTTCAAAACTAATAAGTAGAGACAAAATAGATATGTGGGCAGGTGTCTTCTTCAGCTACTCTTCGACTGAATAGTCTTTAGGCTGCATCTTCTTCCAAAATTATGCGGCTTCAGCATCGGTAATATTCTTCCTTGGATTATGTTCTTTTCCAAGAACTCTTTGATTTAGGTCCTCTGGGGCATAACACCTCCCCGACCTAGTCATCCCTTGAGCCACGACACTGTCAATCATCTTGCCCTTATCGCGTGCTTGATAGTCCTATGGGACTACTTTGGTGTCATATTCAGGCTTTTTGGCGATCAGAGTGGTCACTACAACTCTTGGGAGATATGTTTGGACAGTCAGAGGTTCCCTTAGTTGAATAGTGATAACAGTTTGCGCCGAAGATGTCATGGCATCTGGTTCATCTACGTCTAGATAGTCAGGGCCCCCATATTCTTCATCTAGAGTAACCATGTAGACTTCCAGATTCTCATGGTTTGGCAAGGGGTTGTTGTTCACATTGGGAGGCGTTGGAGTGCATTTGATTACTCCTCTTCTGATCAAAGACTTAATCTGGTTCTTCAACCCATAACAATTTTCTTTGTCGTGTCCTTGAATTCCCGAGTGGTACGCGCATTGCTTATTTCGATCAAAATTACGAGGTATTGGATCAGGAAGTTTTCCTTCGATTGGTTGCAGCATTCCTGCTGTCCTCCGCCTCTCAAACAATTGGGCGTAGGGTTCGACAATCGGTGTGTCAGTGCGAGCATTTCTATCTTCAAGATTTGGACGTGTTCTCGGTGCATATGTTGGTCTACTTTGGTGGATTAGTGCTTGGACAGGGACATATGATCTTGGAGGATTTTGGTATGCTGGTGCTCGGGGTGGATTATAGTGTGGTTGGGTATTATATACTGGGTATGGGACGTATGAAGTATGTGCGGTGATTTGGGGATTACTCAGGTATTGGTGGGACGGTCCTCCTTGTTGGTAAGTGACAACTGAAATATCCTCCCTTTTCTTTTTGATGCCGCCAATGGAACCCGATTGTGTAGCCCTACCTACAACTTGCAATGCGACCATAGACTGAATCTTCCCGGATTTAACACCCTCCTCTATAAAGTCTCCCATCTTGACCAATTATGCAAACTTTTGGCCCATCATTGACATCATCTTGTCGAAGTAGACACCTTCTTGAGCTCGAATAAAGTACTTCGAGAGCTCACTCTCATCTAGTGGCGGTTGCACCTTTGCGGCCTCAGCTCCAACGTCGTGCATATTCCTGGAAATTCTTAGATGGCATCTTCTGTATATTGGCCAATGAGAATCTGTCAGCAGTAATTTCAGTATTGAATCTGAAACGAGTCATGAAGTCCTCAGCCATTTACTACTAGTCACTCCATTTGCGAGGGTCTTGGTGGGTATACCAGGTCAATGCTTTTCCAGACAGACTCCGGATGAACAACTTCATCCTCAGCTTCTCATTCCTCCTTACACCAACTAACTTGTCATAGTATGCCCTTAAATGTGCGTGAGGGTGGGTCACCTTTTCCATCGAACATGTCAAACTTCGGTGGTTTGTACCCTACCGGCATGTCAATGTCTGGATGGATGCAAAGGTCGTCATAATCCAGACTCTCTGCTTCTCTAGCAACTTGCAAGCTTTTCAATGCCTTTCTCAAACCATGAAGTTGGGCATTGATTGATGCATCATCTTTCGACCGAGCAGCTTTCTCCATTTCTGCATATTGATCGACTTCGTACGGGATATTAACCACAACTGGCGTTGTGAAGGTAGGAACTTCAACGGCATATACGGGTGGAACATGTGGCTCATAGGGAGCGGCGACATGTGCCCCAAGTATTTGTTGCATTGTAGGTATGGTAGGGTTGCGATTAGAGAGGTCAGGAACGGTCCTAATTGCGGTTGGAGAAGCTGGTGGAACTCGACCGTGAGCGGGAATGTGTTGAGTTTGTTCTCGCTGATTTGTCAAGTCGGCAGAAGGCATGTCAGCCTTTGCGAAGTAGATAGGCGTTTTGAAAGTAAGGAAAGTGGTAGCCGACAATTTGGCCAAGTCTCGCACTTGGCGTAACTCTTCCCTCAAGATCTTGAGTTCATGCTCCATGCGAGCCATTTTCTCATCATTTTGGATGTATATCATGTTTCGAGAACCTTCAGGGTTCTCAATAGGTATCATTATGTTTGTAACAGTGTTGAAGTTGTCTTTATCAGTTATCTTTCCTTTGGATCGAAGGTTGTATCGTGAGTCAGCCAATTTGCAAGTCGAGACAAATCAACGTACTTTTGGGGATAATAAAAAGAAAAGAAAACAAAGAGAAAACAAAGAAACTATGTTAGTTTGGAAAATATTGAAAGATGTAACAAATATATAAGTGTAACATATATATACGCCAGTTTGGCGATATTAAAAATGCGTCCTAATGTAGAACCTCTTTTAGCTTGAGGTAGGCCTACGTTGCAATCAATTTGATAATAAATTATCCATTTAAACACATTTTAGATTTAGAACAAACATAACTTCATTGATTAAGGTAGTCTTGGATATTACATTGAGGTAGGCAATCAGAAACCTAAGAAATGAAAGTACGGGGGGCCATAAGGCATACAAGAGGGATAAGCCACATGGCACTTTGAGGAGCTTATGAAAAGCGTTCAAAGAAGAAAGATGAATCTACGGCCAGGTTGGAGCATCATCATTATCATCGTCCCCATCATAATATAGCCCTGGGTGGTACTCTCGAGACTCATCGGGGTCGCGTTCGGGAGACATGTCTATCACCCCTCCATTTCTTGGGTCATAGATGTTAGAACCCGTTTCAGAAACCTCCATGTGGTCTTCCTCTACCTCTTCTTCTGGGTCTTCTTCGGGAACCTCTTCTAGGTCTTCTTCGGGATCCTCTTCCGGGTCTTCTTCCTCTTCTTCTTCTTCTTCTTCTTATTCTTCTTCTTCTTCTTCTTCTTCAACCACCTGAATCAAATAGTCGATGGATCCGGGAACAATCTGATTATACATGGATGTGGTGAATCCCATGCGAGGAAGCACTGATTCTCTAATCCAATCAATCTGTTGGTTGTCTACAAACCCCTGGTGCCCGTGTAAGCTTGGATGAGCCATATGACTCACACTATTCCGCCAAGCGCAATACTCCGGTGTGCACCATTTTTCGTCTCTTATTTCCAAATCGATTGTGTGTTCCCACTCGGCTTGCAGATTTCTTATATGTTCCAATGAGACTGAAGTGAAAGCATCTTCATGTGACCCCATGATTGACCATAGAGGAATGTCTTGGATGACTCCAAATTGCCGCATAACCCGAAGAGGTGCATATGGTTGAATTCCCCTCAGCCCAATTAACTCGATAAAGAAAAAATATCGGGTCCTCGCAAAGCCACTCCTCTTATCCAAGAAAACATCCATTGGATGGCATCTCTTGTAAGGTTATTCAGGAATGTGCGCCACTCCTCTCTTCCTATCGGCGCGCCCACCCAATTTTGGAGACGATCTTCATGGCTTTCGATATTGTTACGTGCACCCATGTAGAAATCCATTTGTAGATCACGTCGATAGAAATGTTCTCTCGCCCAGATTTATAGTAGCGTACTGCATCCCCCGAAGAAGTTATGCCCCTTAATACATGTTGTCATCGAACTAAGAACTTTGGCGAGGATCATGGGCACCAAAGAAAATCTTTGTGGATCGTGAAGATGTTTATAACCATCGGCAATATGTTGATATCGACAGAATTGGACCTTATCGGGAACACCATAACTCTTAGGAAAGCCATAATGAATACTCTCGGCCTCATATGTTCCCATGCTCCGCGAATATATTCAAATTCACACTGATATTCATAGTAACCTTCCGAACGCCCAAACCTCTGGAAGAGATAGTCTAATTTGACCTGTCCGCCGTCCAGATATCTCAATGACCAAAATATATGCAGATCTAGGAGACTTAGAAAATCACCGGTACGGATAGCTGACGGGATCATCGATAGCCTCCCTTTAATCGGTAGCTCGGTAAGACTACTGAACTTCTCTAGTGTAGGAGTGATCTCGAAATCCAGGAATTTGAAAGTTATGGTGCTCGGTTCCCAAAACCCCATTAACTGAGTGACAAAGACTTTATCGCATCGTGTCCCCAGAAGTGACAATAATGCTCCTAAGTTCCCTCGAATCTCAGCCTCGTGTATCCTGCAGATATTTTGCCACTAATTTTGTAGAATGTGGGGCGCTAAACCGACCATTTGGATATCCGGTTAGTCTTGATTGAGGTTCATTTGAAAAGAGGGTAAAGGGTGTAATGAGTTTATGTGCTCCAAATCCATTATGTGTTTAAGTTTGGATAATTTATATCAATTTCACACAAAGTTTATGTCGTCGAGTTTTAAAGAAGAAACTCATTGACATTTGGGTGGTTTCCTAAACGCAACGACAATACCGTATATTGTCTTACCTAAGGCTATGCAACATGACCTATTCTAAGAGTAAAATTATATTCCTAGATGATTGAGAGTGGGACTGAGTAATTGCGAGAATGTGAACTATCTTAATTGCACCAACTCTGAAACTAAGAAATCCAAAGAGAATTTCGGAGGAGTGTAGGAACACCCCTCGCATGTACAGTGTGTGCGTGTACGACCAAGACTCGTAGAATGTGCAAATGACAATGTAGGAAAAACAGTAACAAGTAGTGTTTTCAAACAAATAAGGAACACAAGTTTGGATTTTACTTGCGGCCTTTCAGTCAAAGCAATATATCAAATAATAAGCTGAAAATAAACACATAATCATAAATATTATTCCTAAATTGAGTTTTTATATGGTTAAAACCTATATAAGATCTCCAACAGAGTCGCCAAGCTGTCGCACCCCTATTTCAAAACAGCCGAAACAGTTCACAACATAATATGGCTGACACTCTGATTTTGAAAAAAAATTGTTTTTGTTTTAGAATCGCCAACTAAATTTTAAGGAAAATATTAGGAAAACCATTTTTTAAATATGTAAATGTAAACTCTGTTTTGATTTGCGAAACCAGTGAGATTCTGAGTAAGGGTTTTGGTTACTCAAGGGGAAGGTGTTAAGCATCCCTCAGAGCCTATCCGAAGATAATCCTTAAACTCAATTTAGGAAAATATAGTCACAAAAAACTTGTTTATTTATTTGCTTTTAAAATCAATGGCAAGTAAATTTTATTATTTTAAGAAAAGAGTAAAATACAAGGTACGACATATATAAATATGTCTATTAAATAAAACTAATAGTAGTATGTTTATCATATGGTAAAAATAAATAAATAAATAAATGTACTAAAATGTATGACAATTTTGTATGTAAAATAAAAAAAATAAAATATAGAGGTGTCCTATATAAATGTATCAAAAATAAATGTTGAGTTTAAAGGATATAAAAATTTGTCATTTCATTTATTTATATAGAACTAAGACATGAAAGAAAATAAAAATAAAATGAGATAGTAGTCAAATGAAAATATGTAGTAAAATAATGTGTATATTAACGTGTAGGGATTTATAAATTATAAGAAAAAATAAGTAACATTTGTACGAGTGATAGTAGATATGAGAAAATAATATAAAGTGTAACAAAATAATAGGTCATGTATTAGAGAAAACTAAATATAAAAAAATAGAATTTATATCTTTATGTGCATGACATATATATGTATGTACCTTGTATTTTGAACCTGTTGACATATCTAAAATCTTGAAACGACATATTAAGAAATTAGATTGTTTTAGCAATATTTGATTTGAAAAGTAATATAGCAAATATATATATATATATTCAAAAGATGGGGTGATGTAAAGAATATAAAATGGGCTTTAGCTATTGGGACTTATTCTATAGTTACATTCTTATTTTATAAGTTCTAGAAAAGTATGCGTTCTTGTCTTCAAATTTATGATTTTTGATACATGACTTGCTATACTTTGAAGCCCCTTAAAACGTGATATATTTTTTTTGTAACTTTTGAAAATCTACACTCTTTGAAACTGAAAATGCATCATATTTTGGAACCCAAAATGACGCATCACAAAAACTGTCATAACATAGCATTTTGCTCCAAAAAAAATGTATACATTTTGCACTAAAAAATCTGCACTGCCGGGCTGTTTAAAGTTGCAGTTCTTACCCCTCAAAATTCTGCAATTTTCAGGATAAAATCTGTACGTTGGCACCTCAAAAAACTGCACTTTTATAAAATTACTACACAATTGTTTTAAACTCTTATTTTATTATTAAAACAGATCTAAAATGAATACGTTATACTTTAAAATGGGTTCCTCTCAGGTTCACTTTCTTTTAAATGTCAAGCTTTCGTGACCAAAAGATATGGTAAGTAACAAATGAAAACTAAATTCGAAAGTGTTGTCCTAAGCCAAATGGTCGTACTAAACTTAATATCTAGAGAGAAATAGCAACACATATATGTATATATAAAACACGTGAAACTTTGAAGTGGGAAAAAGGCGTTGGACACTATTGACGCGAAATAGGCTGCTAGACACGAGCAAATAATGTAGGCTATTGGTCGCTTCTCTGAATTGGACAGAGATAGAGTCATATACTAACTCTAAACGTGCTCCCGAGTGTACATGTGACAAACAAAGAAGAAATAGAATTAATGACTGAATTTTAGGTTCATCAAAGACATGTAAAATAAGTATCATGTAGTCATAGGCATACTGTAAATATACTCAAAAACAACCACCACAATAACATAATACTATTCTTGCAATTCCTTGACAACATTTAAGTAATTAGTATACCAAAAACTTTAATCAATCTAGAGAGAAACATCACAAGAAGAGTCGGGGCAGGTTTATGATCTCAGTATACAATTAGAGGAAGAGCCACTGGTAAAGCTAATCAATAAAATTATTTTGGATAGTAAAGTACTACCTTAACTATAAAGTCGTAAAATAAAGACTGAAGCGAGATCACCTTTAACTGATCACTAAACAAAAAATCAATCCACAACATTACTAGATTAAAACTAGTCACTCGAGAACTCTTTGGAATAGTTCTTGTAGAATCATAAAATCAGCCCCCTAAATGGAGGATATGTATAAACCAAAATTTTCACAAATCTTGAATGAAGGATTATGTTTCATTTAACTATGTAATGCCAAACAATTTTCCATACTCTTATATTTTCCAGATCTTCAAACAAGGAGGGGGATGGAACGAAGGGGAATCAATTTTGAATCCAAACATATTCATGTCAAGTTGTTCTAGATTTAATCATGTAGCATTACTCTTCATTTACCAATCAGAAAGAAGTATTCAAATGAGGCATCAATAGAGACAAGATTGAACAAAACAAAACGAGTAAATATAGAATCTAAAACTTGACAGATACGAAAAGGGAGTTTCAAAGGACCACGAACTTAAAGAAACAACTATTTAAGGAGCCAACCATATTAACTTAAAGAAATATTAGATTCACTAACCAAATCGATATTGAATTTAGGTTAAATAGAGAAGCAATATGAGACCAGGCTACAATTGTAGCTATATAGGAATTTCATTTCGTATAACATTATTATCATTTAAGAATCATCCAAAAGGAGGAAAACACCAACATCTATTCAAACCGAGTTATTCATACTTAGCTAAATGTAAGGAAAATAAACTTTCTATGCCAAGCAACAGAAACAACTATGAATTAAATGTGTATCTAGATAAGAGGCCTAAATGGGGTTAACAGAACTAACTTTAATCCAGAGACTTACATATTTTGTCATAACAAATTTAACGTCTAATAGAGGCAGTATGTGATCACAATCCACACGGGAATTTTTTTAGGGGAAATCATGATGACGAAGTAAAACCAACAAGACAACGAGATACGATTAATATAGAAAAATGAAGATGAAGTTGCTTCAGGTTACGCAAAATAGAGTATGCGAGAGAGTATCCGAATTTAATATCGACTGTGAACAATCTTGAGCCAGCATTCCGTCCGTATAAAGAAACCACATAACTTAAAAGGAAGCATCTGAAATTTAACTGATTGTTAATGGAGTAAAATACAGGTCATTATTCATTTTTTGAATTCAAAATTCACAACTCTAACCAAATACAAATATCATAACTTCAACAAATTATTTACAGGCTAATTTTAATCAAAACTAAATGAGGTAATTCTAGGAAACATTTAGAAATACAAGATTAAATGAAGTGAGGATATTCACACAGCCACAAAGTTTCAGAAACTGAAAGTCAAAATATATAAAGGATAACGATGACTAACTGACCTTGTATGGAGCAACAAACAAGGGTTTCGACGTCAAGAGATTTCAAATTCGAACTCAACGTTAACTTGAAGAAGAACGAAAACAGAGAACAATCACCTTAAAACCTGTTCCTCAGATGATTTTCGGATCCTTGTTGATTCCTTGTATTTTTGCTGGATTTCCAGATTGTTTTTTTTTTACGTTGATTGATCCCTTGTTGAGAACCAGAGTCCCCCTTTATAGTCAATTTGGGCTCCAAGAATTCAAATTTTGAATTCTTGGAAACACAAATCTCAGTAAAGAAATCATGACGGAGAAGTAAAAATTTCTCACAAATCTACTTGAGAGGTTTGAGTGACTTGATGGGACATTTTCCGGCGGCCCAGAGTCGTTCTCTGACGAAGGGGATGTGGGGGCACGTGGGAGAGGCCATGAGGCAATGAGAGAGGAGCTTGGGGAGTTATTTTTTGGGGAAGAGGAAGAGGCGTGATGGGGAAGAAGACAGGGGAGTGTGAACAAACGTGATCTCTGGAAGAAAAACAGAGTATAGGGCAGTGGTGGTAGAGTAGGTGTCTTTTAAGTCTTAATTAATTGGGATTGTCCGATCGTTTGATCAGACGGTTAATAAAAATTAAGGGTTTAAAACAATATAATAATATATATATATATATATATATATATATATATATATATATATATATATATAAGAATGAATTAATTAAAGCCGTTGGATTAAATCAGATGGTCAAGATTTAAGGTGAAAAAGCACAATCCATGTGTTCCCTACGTGGCACACGCAAATTGGTTGAATTAAAAGACTTGGATTACCAAATTTTGCTCAAATTAAACCTATTTAAATTATAACCTCTTCTTTATTAAATAACCATAATTTATTAAATTAAAAATAATTATTTTACAAAACTAGTTTATTTGATAAAATTAGTCATTTGAAAGAAAAAATAATATAAATTAGTAACTCAATAATTAATTAAGCCTTCCTAATTTAAAAAAATGTGAAAAAAAAATTCATCGCAATAATATAAATTATATTTAATTGGAAAAATTGAGTTAACCCCTTAAGAAAAATATTCATTTGATGTGAAATCTAAAAATGAGAAAGTAGTAATATTTATATAATATATTTAATTTTTATAAAAAAATAGTGTTTATGAAATAAATTTACCAAATAAAATAAATAATAATTAAAAATCTTTTCGTATTTCTACAATTTTGTGACATATATACATTATTATTATTACTATTATTATTATTATTATTATTATTATTATTATTATTAAAACTTTAGTTAAACAAATGTGGAGAGCCAAAATTGGGTGTCAACAAACATCGGAGAATGACTAGGCCCTTACTGAGGAGCGCAGGGTCCTTACAGGCAGCCTCCATAAAGCACCAGTTATTGAGGACCTCTTAAGGAGACACATATGTGAAGGGATGACATGAGGCCTCTGGAACTACATCGAGGAGATGACTAGAGAGTTCTATGCCTTTTATGCTACTACCGTCCGGAACTCTATCTATAAATGGGCCAAGCTCGTAGCTCAACCTCCTCTTCAGTCCACATTGGTGCGGGGTTTCCAGGTCGACATCTCAGAGGCCACCATTTGCAAGTTCATATATGGCCCAACCCATACTCTGCCTATTAATACAACAGAGTATGACTACGAGATGGGCATTGTCCAGCAGTGGTCTTTTTAGAGAGATGCTGATCAGAGAGAGACATTGCTTCGTTGGATGGAACATCATAATGCTGAGGATGGGGAGTGTACTGAGTGGGTACGGAATCCAACTTTGGCTATCAGGATGGTGACTCTGAGTTTCGCTGCGAAGTTCTTATGGCTATTGGTGCGGAATCGACATTCCCCTACTCAGGGGGACAATGTTGTTACATGGGACCTGGCCATGATGATGGCAGCCATTATGGCTGGTTTAGAATTTTATTTTGCCCACATCCTGATCGCGGAGATCCAGAAGAAGGCCTTCAAGAGCACCACCACCTTGCCTTTCCCGTGTATGATATTCCATCTATGCAGGGAGGCTTCAGTGCCTATTTGGTACTGTGACCGGTTGCTTGAGGTGACCAAGACTCTAGACCTCGACCTCATTCGGGATGATGCCAACCTTACTGCACCACAGAGAGAGCTACATGTTGATGTACCGTATTTGGGTGCTGATCTTGCTACGGATGTAAAGCAGATGCAGGCTGATGACACTATCATTCCAGCCTCTATAACAGATACCCCAGCTCCACCTTCTTCGGCCACTACTCAGGCCCCGAGCTACTCTCTCTTTAGGGTCCACTGTCGTTCCTCTAGCCTGAGTCTAGAAGATGGAGACAGAGATGGCCACCTTACTGCAACATATAAGGCCGTGGATGTAGCGTTCTATTGAGGAGTCCGAGGCAAGGATAGAGAAGATGATGGATCAAAAGATTCAGGCCATTCATAAGTGCCTGGATGCTTTCGAGTTCAGAGTCCTAGATAGGCCTGCTCCGACCATAGATGTGACCACCTTCAAGACTGAGTTGGCGAGCCTCTGTGCTAATGTTGCTGCCCTCCTAGCCCCTACTGATATTGCACCAGAGGCTGCCTCTACCGTGAAGGATGATGATGTAGTGATGACTGCCCTATTTGGTGATTTTATGCCACCACCAGACTCTTTTCGTGCTGCTAGGAAGCGTCACCGCTCCGACCACACTTTCGATACTGATGAGGCGCGAAGATTAAAGAAGAAGAAGCGCCAGCAGTTTGAGGTGGCCAAGATGGACTCTATACTAAATGAGGAGAGGAGATAACAGCGGGCCCGTTAGGTGGATGTTCGCCCATCTGGCATTTCGAGCACTACTGATGGTGCTCCCATAGTTGGTGAGGGCAATACTGATAGTGTCCCTAGTGTTGATCCAGCGGGCTCCGGGAAACCGAACCCACCTGCTTCTTGAGAGGTTTTCGGCACATTTGTGCCACAGGTTTGCTTCACCCTAAGCTTTACTCTTTATTTTTGTGCATTGAGGGAAATTGCACTTTATTTTGTTGGGGGTGGGGTAAATGGATTTTGAGTGATAGGGTGAAGTCTGAGTAACCCAAATCATAATCCTCATTTGGGGTTTCCTTGCCTGTGTTATTTTCCCCCAAGGGACTGTTTACTTTTATGTTGAATCGGCATGTTTAGGATATTGGATGTGTAGAAGTAAGTAGAAGAATGAAAGTATGATGGCATAAAAAAAGCATGAAATTGATACCCGTCCAAAATATGTGAAATGTGCTAGATCTATAGGCTGAATAAGTTGAATGCGTTAGATCTACATATTACATGATAAGGAACCGGTAGGATGGCATGACTTAAGCTAAAACTTGAACGGGGTACTTCAATAATCCAATAATGAAACAATGTGCCAAGTGTGTGTGAGAATAGTTTGAATGTTCATACAGTATGTGTCAATCTAGAACTTGCCCCGTTGGTCCTGCTAAGATAATCTAGGCTAGAAATTGGGAAATGATTATATGCCCTTGTTCAATTGAGTCCACTCAAGCCTAAAATGATTCAACAAAAAGAAATAAATGTTCCCTTTGATCCAAATGTTTGAGCCTAATGTAGACCACTTCTTTCAATACACCTAACTCACCTTCCCTAAAATAATTGTCTTAGCTCCGGTCCCTCCTTGGACATGTGCACTTTGACTTAGGCCAAAAGCCTAAGTTGAGGGTGGCTAATTCAAAAAGTTACCTTGATCTTAACCCTGGTCTGACATCGGATATTGTGCACCTCAACTCACGCAAAATACATAAGTTGAGGGTGGCTATGAAAAAGGAAATCGAAAGAAAAAGGGTATGAAAAGAGTTTGTGTAGAAGAAAGAAAAATAAAAGAAAGGATAGAAAAAGATGTGACTCTATTCAAAAGAAGCAAAAAAGATGAATGAAAAAAGTGCTTAAAGAAACAAAGAAAAATGAAGTGAAAGAAAAAGAAGAAAGTGAAAAATAAGAGTTGTGAAGTCAAAAGTCACATATGTGTTGAGAAGAGTCAAGGGAAAGAGCAGAAAATAAAAAGATGTCAAGAATTGGTTGAGAAAAGAGGTAAAAAGCCAATGTAATGTCAAGGAGGGAAGAAAGTCACTAAAGAGTACCCAAATGTACCCTACCTGACCCTGAGCCTACGTTACAAGCCAAGAAAGTCCTATAGTGATCCTAGTGACTAGTTTGGACTGTCTATGCAGTGAAAATAAGGGAAAGCCTATGGTATTGAGCACTAACTGTACTTGAAGTCACTTATGAGAGTGAGTGTTGAATGAATCCTTAAATTTGAAATTCATATCTAATTATGTGGAAAAAAAATTCGTTTGAAGTTAGGGCACTAGTTACATTGTTGGAAAATTGGTATCGTGGTGATTGTGAAAAGTGTATGTTGTGGTGTATATTGATCAATCTATGTCATGTTTTGATCCCCATGAGTTAGCTTGTTGAGTCTAGATGAAAAGATTTTCACTAATGTGGTGAAATTGATTGAGAAAGCTATGTGATTGCTTGAGTTTGTATGTCTGCTTCTACATAAGTGTCGTTTAGTGTTTAGTGTGTCGCTTGAGGACAAACAACAAGTTTAAGTTGAGAGTGTTGATATATTGTGAGTTTACAGTATTCTTGATGCGTTTCACTTAGAGTTTGTCTGTGTCTTGGGCTATTTTGTTATTTGGAATAATGTTTTGTGTATAATTCTTGCAGGAAATAGGCTTGGATGTGGTTGATGAAGATGCGAGCTGAAAAGTGCAGAAGTGGCCACCAATGGAGCCACCCACGAACCGTAAGTCCAATGACGAGTCGTGGATGGGAAGTCATAGGTCCTGGTCTGGGAGTTGAGTTCTAGTACTTAGTCCACAGAGTGCCAGGACGGACCATAGTCGAGTCCATGGACCGTAGGTGATGCATCGTAGGTGGAACATCAGGGAAGTCTGACCAAGTGTGGAATCAGGGAGCAGACGACGGACCGTAGGTCGATCCACGGTCCGTCCTGCACATCTGTCGATGATGATCTGGGATTTGAAGGTTCCAGTACCTAATGAAGTTTTGTAAGTGTCGAGCCACGGAGGGTGACCTACGGACCGTAGGTCGACCCACGGTCCGTAGGTCGTGTCGTCGACAGAAGCCGTGTTCCAACAATTTATTTCCTTTTTTTGTTTCCTATTTTATTTAGGATTTGTTTTCTATAAATAGGAGTTGTAATCCCCCTTTTTGGGGGTGAGACATTATTGTATACTTCTAAGTTTTGTTCTTTGGAAGTAATTTGCAAACTCTTAGAAATTAACTTTCCGGATTTTGTTTTATATAATTTTCTCTTTGTAATTCAATTGATGATTTCGGGTTTCACCAATTCTACTTGTAAGTTTATGAATTCTTTATTGTGAATTCTCAAGCATGAGTAGCTAAATCACAACCAGGGTGTGGGAACCATGAGAAATTAACAAAGTATAAATAATAATTAAGTAATTCTTTAATAGTGTTTATGCATATATTGTTAATTCTTTCGTTTAGAAGTCTTTTTAACAGTGCGCAACAATAGAACTCACCTCGTTTCTACTTGCCAGACTAAGGAGGTAGTGAATGAGAAAAGAAATAACAACAGAGATTTAGTGGATGCTATCTAATAGTCTAATGTCAATTGGAAGGAGGGTGAAAACCAAGCCATACATTGATATGACGACTAATCTGAGGTAAAAGGTAAGGGGTTAGTAAAGCATACACCCGTAGCCGGACCAAGGTGCGTGGTGAAATTCTCTACTTGGAGGACCAATCACTTAGGGATACCTAACTTACCAACTTTGCATCTAAAACACTAGGAAATGATTACTATTATTAGGATTACCGCGTTAAGAGCTTGTAGGGAACACATATACCCTAGTTTCTTTCTCATATTGATAACTCAAAGTTTGAATTTTGTTTACTTGTTACTTACACATTCTAAATTGTTACTTAGTTACAAATTCCCCCTGTTTACTTTCTTCGGAAATCAGTTGATTAAATAGATATAATTGTGAGTTAAAGTTAAGTCTAAACTATATTCCTTGTGGGATCGACCCCAACCTATAAGTTGGTTTCTTTACTTGATAACGATCGCTTATACTTCTTTAGGGAGCTGTAATTGGAGCGTATCGCGAGCCCAACCTGGCTCGCCCAAATTTACAAAATTCTTGCCATTAGGGATCAAGCCAAAAGGCAAGGAGATCCCACCTGGCAGATCGCCAAGTCGACTCGACGGATCGCCTAGTCGACTACAAGGTGAGTACTTTTCCTTTTCTAAATTTCGGGTGTTACATTATCTCCCCTTTGGGATTATCGTCCTCGAATGAGATTCAAACGGGTTCTAAAAGAGTAGGAGCGGAACTAACAACCCAACCTACAATGCAATGCATACATTTGAGGAGAAACTATCGACTCCAAGCTAGAACGTTCTCAAAACATCATAAGAGGGGTGAAACTAACTCTATCAGCCTATCATGCATGCAATGCACAAATCAATGAGGGAATGTCAATTCCTTGCTAAACATACTCGATGCATCAAAAGGAATTAGGAATTACATCTATCAACCCAATATGCATGAAATATCAAAATTACTCATATTCAAGGAGTAACTACCTTTTCCAAGCTAAAAGCATGCTCAACACTATCTCATGGAGCCTCTATGAAATTTACTCTCGAAAAGCATATCAGAAGCATGTTCATCAATTCACCTCAAGAAGTCTATAGGAAACTCATATTCAATGCACAACCAACATGAGGAAACTAAGCATATAAACTCATTTTCTTTCAAAACACAAGTTTTCATGAACATGCATAACATAAGGAAATCATGGAAAGTACATAAAAACTCATGACTGCAAAACAAGAAAAACTCAAGAGGAACTCTTTACCTCAAGTTAGAATAGGAGTAGAAGGAAAAATATGAGGATATAGGGACATCATATCGGCCTCGGCCTCCGAGTAGCACCCTCAAATAACCGATTCCTCCACAATACTTTCACGGAAGCCACCTCTTTATTTCTCAACTTCTTGACTTGCCGGTCTAAAATCTCAAACGGTACTTCCTCATATGAAAGACTCTCATCAACTCCAAGCCCTTATAAGGATACTATGGATGTCGGCTCACCAACATATTCCTTCAACATAGAGACATGGGAAATCGGATGCACCGATGCCAACTCATTTGGCAAATCTAACTCATAAGCAACCTTACCAACACGTCTCAAAATCTAATATGGACCTACATATCGGGGACTAAGCTTCCCTTTCTTACCAAACCTCATTACACCCTTCATATGAGAAACTTTCAAGTAAACCCAATCATGTACATCAAACCCAAGATCCCTTCTTCTCACATCGGCATAAGACTTTTGCCGACTTTGAGCCATTTTCAACCTTTCTCTAATAAGTCGAACTTTCTCTATGGCCTCATGTACCAATTTGGGACCTATTAGGGGAACTTCACCCACCTCAAACCAACCTATGGATGGTCTACACCTCCTACCATAAGGCCTCTAATGGAGCCATATCAACACTCGAGTGTTAGCTATTATTATAAATAAACTCAGTCAACGACAAATGGTCATCCCAATTACCATTAAGATCAATCACACAAGCCCTTAACATAGTTAAGTACACCATCTCCCCCTTGGGAGAATTCCTCAACTGATTTTCCAAGTACCGCTTATTTCAATTCTACTAAGGTCGGATCAATACATCACCTAGCTTTCACATCTAACACAAAGATGATCCGAAACCATCTTATAACATAACACTACCTAAGGTACGGTCTACTAACTGCACAAATCAAGGTATTGTCTAAACACCCTAATCATCTAATCCATAAATGCTGTCGGAACATAGTCAAATCAAATGACACCACTAAAACTCATAATGACCTTACCAGGTTCTAAAGTCATTTTCAGAATATCATCGTTTTTCACCTTCATTTGGTGCTAACCCGACCTAAGTCAATCTTAGGAAAGTAACTGGCTCTTTGTAGTTGGTAAACACTAGAGTCTATTTCCCTCACCCTTACTAGGTGATACACGCACCCTTAGAAGTCATATTCTTAGCCTTAAGACAAGAAATAATCCAAACCTTTGGCATAGATTTCCCCCTTTCCCCTCTTGGATAGGCTCATTCGGGAACTAAAAATTTGACTACACGGGTTCTACATTCAATAGAAGCATAACAAGAGTGCAACCAATGCCTACCTAGAATAACTTCAACATCTATCATCTCAAGCTCTACCAAATCACTAGAGTAACTCTATGGGATAAGGAAACAAACATTTTCTATAGACCATCTCAGTCATCACATAATCACCAACAAGGGTAGAGACAGAAAAGGAATCTAATAACTCATCAACAAACACGTCTAATTTCATAGCCACATATGGCATTACCAAAGATAAGATAGTGCCGAGATCTAGTAAGGCATAAATATCTAATTGAAAGGTTTTCAACATACTAGTAGCCACATCGGGAGCACACTCTTGTTCACCTCTAGTCTGGAGTGCATAAGACCTATCTTTCTTGGGAGCACTAATACCTGAACCACTCGAACCGGATGCAAGATTGGGTTAAGCTCTTCGACAACTATCTCCCTTGTTCCTAGCAACTGAAGGACAATGCCTTATTTTTTGGTCCATCTTACCACAACCAAAACAAACATTGGAACCCGCTAGACATTCACCCACATGCTTTCTTCCACATTTGACACAATTTGGCAATAAAACCCCACTATAATCTCCTCGAGGTCTAGGGTTAGACACCCTCTCTTGGTTGAACTTAGGAGCCTTGGAACTCAAACAACTAGAAGGAAATTGCTTGCCCTTTCTCCCTTTAGCTGTAAGCATTGGTTAATCCCTCATTTTGTGACCACCTTTATCACATCCATAAAAACCATCCATGGTGGATAAGAATTTACCCTCATGTCTCTTTCCACATCTTGTACAAGTAGGCAATAGGGATCCACTACTAATTCCTTGCGGTTTTGGGTTAGACGTCCTTTCATTGTTATACCTAGGAGCATTGGAGGAATCTTGTCTGGAAAACCTTTGTCAATTCCTAAGACGACCATGTCCATTGGGCCTAAAATAAGAGGAATTGTCATCATCAATTCTAGACCTTTTTTCCCCCTTAGGCCTCCCTTTAAGTTTCTTTTCTTCAAATTGTTGGGCATGGGCCATAAGACGAGAAATATCCATGTCATGAACAAGCATAGTCGTACGACATTCTTTCTCTACTAAATCAGATACACCCGACACAAACTTTCTTATTGTCAACCTAAGGTCGGCCATTATAGAAGGATCATATTTCGACAACCGAGTGAATCTCAAAGCATAATCGTTAACACTCATACTTCCTTGTCGAAGGTTAATAAACTCAAGTATCATATCCTCTCTCATCTCTAGAGGGAAGAACCTATCAAGGAAAGCATTTTTTAACCTATCCCACTTCATGGGACCCACTTCTACCGGCCTTGCTTCTTTCCATTGGTTAAACCAAATCTGAGCAACCCCCATAAGTTGATAATTGGCTAATTATGCCTTCTCCACCGGAGTCACTCCCATAATGAACAAAATCTTATAAATATCATCTATAAATTCTTGAGGATCTTCCTCAACCTTACGACCATAAAATTCCAGAGGGTTCATCCTTGTGAAATTCCTCATTCTAGAAGCTGTCGTACTCACATTTGGATTCATGGGGACTACTACCTCTGTATTGGCTTGGGCCGTCCCAGCTTGAGCCAACACATGAAAAGCCTTCCTAGACTCTGCATTAGTCACACTCTCGGCCAAAGGGTCGACCGGAACTTGAGGAGGATCTTCCTATTCCACATTTTCTCCATCATTCCCTCTAGGGAAAGCTCTTTGAGTAGACATATCCTGAAGAAAATAGGATAGGGATTAGGAGAGAGACCCTATAGGGTTAAACTCTATCACACGACTTAAGAGGAATGGAAGAAGTGAAGTTTTCTACTCATCTTGTAGCCTCTCAGTCATAAATGTGACGCGCTTCACACTTATAAACAAGACTCTACTAGACGTGGCTTATGAAACATCCTAGGACCATTCTAAACATTGTGTTATGATTACCATGTTTGTCACAACCCAGGGGTACCCCCTAGATGTAACATGGCGTATAGAACCCCGAAGGACTCCATACAAGCCACTTAGTCCTCATAAGATAAGAAATAGAACAATAAGAGTAAAAATAGTCCAAGTCCAAACATTTTTATAAAAAAAAGTGGAAGTCTAATACACTTGTCTCATTAAAGCCATCTAATACAATAGAATGAAATTGGGCCTAGCACATACCTCATGTCCAAAAGAGAAATACATGAAAGAAATTAAACAATAAAAACTACGTCCTTGAAGCATGAGGACTCACCAAAGTTCGGAAATCAATCAAATCACCTACTAGCCATAAAACTGAACACCCTGAATATCAGACCCTACATTTGGTAAAAAATTAGGCAAGAGTATACGTTAGTTCAAAACAATGTACCAAATATGAAAGCCATGCATAAACATTTAGAACATGCTAAAAGGGACATCTCATTTCATGACATGCAATTTAACAAGCTAAAACATCATAAGAGACAGAGAGTTGGAAAACATAAGTCATAACATCATATTTAAAACCTTTGAACACTTACATGATACTTCTTCAAGCATTGCCTTAGTTCATTATTAATCTTGTTATGGGAAATCGCCTTTACCGACAAGAGACCATGTGATCTATAACATGATCCCCCGATGACTCCCACACCAAAAATGGAGGTTCTACTTGCCTAAGGTAGAACCTAGAACATCTAGCTTAAGTGGAACCACTAGCTAATCAACCTATGTGGGCACATAGTTATGGGATAAGGAGATTGCTACTAGAAACCCAAACTCTATTGACATGAGGGCTTCCATCTCATGAGATTTTTTTGGAAACCCGGACTATACTAACGTGAGAGATTTTATCTCATATTCAATAACCACTCGGTGCTAAGCATAAATTCCCACAGAATAGTCATTTCTTGCTTGACTTCATTAGTCATGAAAAGGTGACCTTGGACAACCAATTCAAGCTAGTTTCATTAAGATAGCTCCTTAGATCATGTGTGAGAAAACCTTTCACCGTCCAATGTCACTTTTATTCTTTGATTCAATTAGGTGAGAAAGCCTTTCAACCTAAGAATCCTTACTATGTGAGAATACCTTTCACACCATGATAATTTGTGTTTTAGTGAGAATATCCTTTCACAACACAACATAATCATAATAATTGATAATTTACTCTCAAAGCATCCTTAAAGCATTGTCATAGATTTCATAAAAACATGCATAATCTCATACTTTTCCCTTTCAAGGTTCAAAGCCTACTTTCAATCATCACATCTAGAATTCAAGCATTAAACATGGATTTCATTATAATTTATGTGATACTATCGCTTCATGCATAAATTCATCAAATTCCTCTTTCTTCAACAAAGACCCACGTCATATCATCACAATTGAGAAATATGGGAATTTCATGGGTTCATGGGGAAACATCATAAAAACCATAGGAGATCATCAATTCATGCTTAATCTAACTCAATCCAATCATTTAAATCAAGTTTGAAAATAACCCATTGTAATTGAAGAAAACCCTAAAAATTGGGAATTTCTACTTTTTTGAAATTGGAGATTTTGAGAGAACTTCATGGATGAAAGGAATCCATGGATGAAAACTACTATACCTTGACTCCAAATGCTAGCCTCCAATGGAGAAATTGACACCTTAGCTTGAAACTCTAGATTGGATCTTCTCCTTCTTTTTCATGTTTCTAGAGAGAGAATATTTGAGAGGAGTTTTGTAATTCTTTTGGGTTCTTAGAAGAATGACTTAAGTTTGGGGAAATTTGAGAGCTGAATGATTATATAGGCCTTCATATTAAGGGTAAAATGACGTTGTTTAGGATTGAAGTAAATAAGAAAAGACCTTTAAGACCCCAACTTAAAATCTACAAACCCTCACGCTGGAGCTCGCCTAAGGGCACTTGGCGACTCCCTAAGTGAGCCCTTGGCTCGCCTAAATTTAAAGTAGCTCAACCCTAAGAAGCTGACCACTAGGCAATGGGGGAGGAGCTTCGGCGAGGAGTTGATTTGATTGGCGAGCCCGACCTGGCTTGCCCAATTTTACAGAATACTTTCCATAAGGGATCAAGCCCAAAGTTGAGAAGATCCCACTTGGCAGATCGCCAACTCAACTCAGTGAATCCCCTAGTCGACTACTAGGTGAGTACTTTTACTTTTCTAAATCTGGGGTGTTACAACACTACCACGGCCTGTCAAACGGGTCATGAAAAATTTCTGCCTAACACGACTTTTACTATTTCGGGTATAACTTTTTACTTCGAGCTCAGAATAAGGAATACTCGGTGGTGTTGGAAAGAGGACTCAAAGATACTGAAGCACACCATCTCCCCCTTGGGAGAAAGCCTTAGTGGAATTTTTAAGCACTACTTCCTTCAAATCAACCGAAATTGGATCAAGACGTTCCTTAGCTTTCACATCAGATACAAAGGATGATTTTGAACCGTTATGAACAACAACAACACCCTTTATTAAATCAACCAACCGAACACCTAGCCGATCTAGTCTATGGACATCACCAACCTAGTCTTTCTTACGATGCTCAACATGTGCAACACTATTCATGGACAACTGACTTAAGGCATCAGCCAAAACATTGGATTTTCTCAAGTGATAAAGGACACCCATATCATAGTCTTTCAAGATTTCTAGCCATCTACGTTGGCAGTGATTTAGATCCTTTTGGTTGAACAAATATTGTAAACTTTTGTGGTTGGTAAAGACATCGACATGGACACCATACAATTAATGCCTCCAAATCTTTAAGGCGAAAACAACTGCCGCTAGTTCCAAATTACATGTATGATAGTTCTTTTCATGAATCTTGAGTTTCCTTGAAGCATAAGAAATAACTTTTCCATTTTGCATCAGAACACATCCTAACACAATCCTTAAAGCATCACAATAAATAACACACTCTTCAGACCCTTCTGGTAAAGTCAACACCGGAGCGGAGGTATGTCTATCTTTCAATTCTTGAAATAACTTCTCACATGGTTCTGGCCATAAGAACTTAACTTTATTTTAGGTCAAAGCAGTTAATGGAGAGGCAAACAAAGAAAATCCTTCCACAAACGTTCTATAATATCCATCCAAACCCAAGAAACTTTGAATATCTGAAGGGAATAGAGGTCGAGGCCAACTCTTAACCGCATCCTTCTTCTTAGGAACCACCTCAATACCCTTACCGGAAATAATATGACCAACAAAAGCCATGGATCTCAACCAAACCTCGCCTTTACTAAACTTTGTAAATAGTTGTTGGTCCTTGAGGACTTGCAACACAATCCTCAAGTGATCAGCATGCTCATTCTCACTTCGTGAGTAAATCAAGATATCATTGATAAAACAATCACAAACATATCAAGATATTGTCTAAACACTATATTCACCAAGTCCATGAATGTGGTCATATCATTAGTGAAATCAAACGACATTACCAAAAACTCATAATGACCATAATTTTTGGATTGTCATCTTTCTTCATCCTTAATTGGTGATAACCCGATCAGAGGTCGATCTTAGATAAGTAACTCGCTTCTTAGAGTTGATCAAACAAATCAGTCATCCTTGGAAGAGGATACTTATTCTTTATGGTAAACTTATTCAATTGCTGGTAGTCAATACATATGCGAAACGAATCATCTTTCTTACAAATAAATAAAACTGGAGCACCCCATGGAGAGATACTCGATCAAATGAAACCCTTATCCAACAAGTCTATCAATTGCTCTTTTAATTCGTTAAGTTCTATCGGAACCATACGGTAAGGAGGAATATAGATAGGTTGTGTATCTAGGAGAAGGTTAATACCGAAGTCTATTTCCCTTTCGGGAGGAATATTGGGTAGATCATCATGAAACACTTCTGGAAACTCATTTACAATAGGGACAAACTCAAGAATAGGGGTTTCAGAATTCGTATCCCTAACCCAGACAAGATGATATATACAACCCTTAAAAGCTATTTTTCGAGCTTTAAGACAAGAAAAAAGGCTAACCCTTAGGCATAGAATTTCCTCTTTTCCACTCTAGGACGGGCTCATTTATAAACTGAAACTTGACCACTCGGACAATCAACAAAAGCATAACAAGAATAGAGTCAATACATACCAAGAATAACATCAAAATCTATCATATCAAGCTCTAAAAGATCAACATGAGTGACTCTATGAGATAAGAAGACGAGACAATTTCTATAGACTCCCTTAGAAACAATAGAATCACCAATAGTAGTAGAGACAGAAAAAGGGTCTAATAACACATCCGCAGAAACATCAAACCTCATAGCCACATATGGCATCACAAACGAGAAAGTAGCACCGGGATCAAGCAAAGAATAAACATTAAGATGAAATACTTTCAACATACTGCTAACCACATCGGGAGAACCCTCTTGTTCATGTCGAGTTTGAAGTGCATAAAATATGTTCTCCTTTGGAGCACTTGAACCCAAACCGCTAGGCATAACTTGCCTACCATAGTTTCCCTTAGTAGCAAGTGACGGACAATCCCTTATCTTGTGACCACCTTTACCATAACCAAAGCAACCATCTGTACTGGAAAAACATTTATCATCTTGCTTCCTTCTACACCTAGTACAAGTAGACAAAGAAGATCCACCACCATTTATTCCTCAAGGCATAGGGTTAGACACTTTATCTTTATTGAACTTCAAAAATGAAGAATTAGAGGAACCCTGACTGGAGAACCTTTGTCAAAATCTAGAACGACCATGTCCATCGGACCTCAAATGTGAAAAGTCATCATCACCATCTTTGTCCTCTTTGCCTCCTTAGGCCTTTCCTTAAGATTACCATTTCTATATGTTAAGCATGTGTTATTAAGCAAGAAATATCCATTTACTTAATAAGCATGGCGGTACGACATTCCTTAACCACCATTTTGGATACACCTAAAACAAACCTACTCATTATTTCCCTAGAATGGACAACCATAGAAGGAGTATATTAGAACAATTGTGTGAATTTCAAAGCATACTATTTACACTCATATTCCCTTGACAAAGGTTAATGAACTCAAGAACTTTGGACTAGAAATAACTTATCAAGGAAAGCAACTTTGAACTTTTTCTAATAAAGAGGACCCGCATCAACCACCTTCTTTTCCTTCCATTTGTTGAACTAAACTTGAGCAACATCCTTAAGTTGATAAGCGAAAACTCCACATTTTCCACCGGCCTCACTCCAATGATCATCAAAAACTTATATTCCTCATCAATGAACTATTGAGGATCTTCCTCAACCATAGACCCATGAAACTCTAGGGATTCATTCGAGTGAAGTCCCTTACTATAGTTGTCTCTGTACATATATTTGGGTTCACAAGGACAACAACCTCCCTATTGGCTTGAGCCATCAAAGATTGAGCCAACATTTGGAAAGCAGCTCGGAACTCTGCATTAGTCAGTTGTTCGGCCAAAGGGTCAGTTGAAACTTGAGGAGCTTTTTGTTCCATATTCTCACCCACATTCCTTTTAACGTATGCTCTTCAAGGGGCCATATCCTAAAAAATCGCATAATGATTAGGAGAGAGACATGTAGAGTTACACTCTATCACATAACCTTAGAATGATGAAAGAAGTGGAGTTTTCCTAAACTTCTTATAACCTCTTATTCATAAACATGGTGCTTCACACTCATAAACAAAACTCTACTCAATGTGGCTTATGAGACATCCTAAGACCTTTCTAAACCTTGTGTTCTGAATACCAAGTTTGTCACAACCAAAGTATACCCTAGGCTTAACATGACGTATAGATGATGTGTCGTGAACGTATATCACATTTGACGCCTAAAGCTAAGGATTAGTGCAATAAGTCGAGCATGTTTATATGGATATGATGATTTTTTTCTAATGTGAATGTAAAATACTTTGAATCAATTGATGGAAGGAAAGAAGTAAAAGTGAAGTGTGAAAGATTGTACGGCTGGCTATACGAATCGTGGTGCTGTGTACGGGACGTAAAGATGATTGTGGAAGTGACCTAGAAGAAATGAAGTTGAAGTCCGGTGACAATAAACCCTAAACAAGTCATGCTGTCTTGTACGGGCTGTACAGTGGCTCGTGAAGCAGTTGCAAGTAAAGTTGACAACTTTTGTTTAAGTCTTGGTTCACGAGAGGATTTTACGGGCCGTGAAAAGCTTCACGGACCGTTTAGCCTGCTCATGAGTTTAGTCGACTGTTATGTTTCCTACTTTGTGTAGGATTCTTTTTGAAGACTATTTTAATATCTTATGGTTTATTTTTAAATTATTATCGATACTCTGAGACAAGTTCTTTGGGGAGAAATGATAATTTCCTTTTTGATACATTTTGGTTAGATATTTTGATCAAGGTTTTTTATCTTGATTTCGTGCTCATAATCAAGAAGATTTTGGTTTTCAATTATTGTAAGTATACTTTGTTACTCCTTCAGTAATGTCTACTTCTTGTTTCGTTGAAAATATGAATGGCTAAACACCACAACTAGGGTTGGGGGAATCATGACTAAAATTCAACACTAGAATCGAACACAAATAACCTTTGATTGATGATTTCATATGTCATTTCTATTTTCATAATGAATGGTTTCTAATGAGTGCACACATTAGAACATAGCTGTATTCATCACTTGTTCGAGTATAAAGTAATGATTAGGAAAATCTAGAAATGAAATGTACCAACTTGTTGTAGAGACTTAATCTCGAGAGAGGATAGACTTCCTAACAAGTATGCAAGAGTCAACTCCAAAACACTCTAAGGCCGAGAGGAGAAAAGTTATATTCATCTAATAGGGTTGAAGGATGTTTAGATGTACATAGTTTGCTCTGAACGTCTGAATTTGTCAAGAAATTGTTATTTGTGTAAGAATTCAAGTTGTAAATCTACAGGTCATGGGGAACACAATCCTAGCCCACTTTAATCAAACATCAAATCTTGGAACTATCAACTTCTACTGTTAATGTAATGACCCGAGAGCACCCCCTAGCCGTTACATGCGTATTCGACCTCTCGGAGGTCTCATACAAGCCTTGGCATCCATTCATCGCATAGATCATAAAAGTCACTAAGAATTTAAAAAACTTTCCTTACAAAGAAAACATTTCATTAAAAATAGCAAGCTAAAGACTTTCTAGACGTTATACATGATGTCTCAAAAACATCTAATACTTAAATACAACAATAAGACTAAGCCCGTACAAGACTTAAACACAATACTAGAAATACATCAAAAGGAACATGTAGGGTGTTGCCCTCGAATCTATGAGGACTTACCAAGTCTTCATCATCAACACTTAGAAACCTATCAAGTAGCCATGACACGTCACCATCTCCCAATCCCTACACTTTAGTCAAAAAGGGAAAGAAAATGGTTAGCACAATTAAGTACTAAGTATGGAGACCATGCAAAAACATGCTTCAATAGACATTTACAAGGAATATATGCTTTCATATCATTTTTGATAAAACTTCACTTAACAAGTATAAGAGATATAATACAGTCAACATTCGCATATAAGACCATAACCAACCATACACATACTCAACATATCCATATCCAACCCATGCTTAACTTTAGAAGAACACATGTCAATTCATTACCATGGGACCTCTACCTATTATAACCTTAAGACACGCTTGAGTGAGACAAGAAGTGACCGCCCACACAACCTCTTCAAGCACACTTAAGTGTTCCTCAAGATTACCTTAGATAAGGGCATTTCCTTTACAACATAACATCAATAGACCAAGATTCTTTAAGAAACCACTTAGGAGACCTTTAAGCACATAATGGGACTTTCACATAATAGTCGTTAGACTTAGGGAACTCACTTTAGTATCTTCAAAGCCTACTCGTGCCATGTATAGATAGAATCTCATACTACTCCCTACACGTTGTAGAACCTATCCAATAACTATAGTGCACATCTCACATGATGGGAATAGGAATAACCGACATAGACCATACTAGCTAGGCATGGAATCCGAAGTCTATCCTACTCCGTGGAGGTTGTTCTACTTGCCAAGGGTAGAACTAGTAAGCAACCCATGTAGGCACATGGTTTCGGGGATGTCTAAGGAAGTTCATTGTGCCTAATCTCATACTCAATTAGGCCACCTTCCTAACCACATCCACTCGGTGCTAGCCTAATTTCCCATAGAATATTCAATCACATATGTACTAGAGAGGGTTCCTTTTCTAGTTCAACTAACTCATAGTACCTCTTCCCAAGAAAGACCCCATTTCCTAGTCATAGTCAATCAAGTTTCATAAGGATAGCTCATTTAACTTTCTTAGATAAGGATTCTCATGCCGTTCCGGCTCCATCCATCTATCATTTCACTCAAGAAGGGAACATCGCCCTAAGGTCCATCCTTCAAGGTTATACATTTACATAGGAAAGCTAGACTTATGAAAGGGCACCATTTCTTAGTTCTTGCCCACTTCACACATTAATGCATTCAAGAATTTAAGTGACACGAAGATAGACTTTAGTCTACTAATCAAGTCAGAACATTATCATTTGAGGACACTTCATAATCCAACATCATCACATATATACATCATGAGAAATCATACTTCAAATCACAATGCTATCCACTTTACATAGGATCACCTCAAGATCACATAAACTCATTCACATCATATCTTCACATATAGCTTCATATAGAACTTTACATATAGCTTCATTTATATATGAACACAATAATACAACAATACTCATATAATTCCCTTCATGGCCACAATCATAATTCAAAAGCAACAAGCAACACTTCCACCAAAGGTGGATCCAACCTAAGAAGCAATTATAGCAATATTAAGAGATCAAGCTATCTTATCACCTTTCGAAGGCCATAAGGCACAATACTCAATTCCATGCCAGTTATACAATATTCATCAAG
The DNA here is from genome assembly GCF_900185275.1 of Solanum verrucosum. Classification (NCBI taxonomy): domain Eukaryota; kingdom Viridiplantae; phylum Streptophyta; class Magnoliopsida; order Solanales; family Solanaceae; genus Solanum; species Solanum verrucosum. The sequence goes on from NW_026020407.1 coordinate 3,050,599, forward strand.
TTAGGTCAACTTACCCTCTTTCCATGGCTATCTTCATCATCCTCATATTCCAACAATTAACAATACAATAACTATGATAATAACAACGTTCAACTACACAAGCTAAGCTAAACAATATCCAATAACCAACATAAAGGCTAAGTCTCAATTTATGACCATTCAAGGCTACTACCTCACATTAAATAATTCAATATCAATTTCCAACAATTCAACATAGCTAAGATCATATAAGAACATCCCACATCAAACCACTTAAAAATCCTTCATCAATTACTCAAAATCAATAGACCCACTTTAGACCAAATTTAGAGAATTTGAGAAGACATGGGTTCATGAAGATTTCTTTCTTAAAACCATCAATAATCATTAATAACAACATAAAACATCATTTAAAAGGTTTTCATGCAAGAACCCATGCTAGAATTGAAATTAGGGTTTTTGGGAGAACTTTAAAAACACTTTGATTTGGCTCCTTGAATGGAAGAGGAATCAAGGATAAAGAATCCCCATACCTTAACATTCATGAATCCCACGAAATTTGAGACGAAAACACTTGAAACCTTCAACCCTAGCTTTAACTTGACCTAGCTTCCAATAGAGTTCTAGAGAGAACTTTTGGGAGAGAAGGGGTTTGATTTGGAAGAATGAATTCTAAAATACAATATACAAGTTTAAATGCCTTTAAAATACTTAAAAACACTTAAAACAATAACCCACATATTACCCAAACTACCCCTCACTTAGTTGGACCTTTTTAAGCAAGTCTAACTTGAGTCTTATTTTCGCAGAATACGTCGGGAAACAAGTCCGCGACTCGGAGGTGTTCCAACAAGTTTCTAAAAATTAAATTTTGAGACAGAAAAGTCCGCGACACGTCCGCGAAGCGGACCAAACATTTTTCCCTTGGTGGAGCTAGTCCGCGACGCAGACATGCTCCCTCCAAGCACAACTTCAAGTTGCCCTGGCAGCTTGCTTGGCCAAGGTTGGGGTCCTCCTCGGGGACCCTTAGGGTGGCGCCCGTGGCATCGTATCCGAATGTTTTGACCCTAAAAACATTTATTAAGACATTAGGGTCACCTCCACTGATTTTAGACTCCAAACAACACATAAAAACATGAACAACATACTAGAACACACCAACACATAAAAGACTAGTTTTCGAACGTCTTGGTTGTCCCTTTACATTTGACTTCCAAACTCTTTAAACTAACTAAAAAGGCTATTCTTCATTATTTTAACAAGTTATTAATTCATAAAACCCATGTGAGGCTCTACTTTATCCTACTTCATTTTGAGGGGTGTTACAATATCCCCCACTTGGGAACATTCGTCCTCGAATGACAGTTACAAACTTTTCAAGGAAAACGACCAAAGTAAACATTCCATACTCACGCATACCATAATATAAGACATACACATAATAAGGAGGAACATCACTCCATATCAAAATCCCACAATAACTTAATGCAATTCAAGGAAGTAGGCACAACATCTACTAACTCCTTATGCATCATCTTTACCTTTTCTCATGCTATTGGAGGAACTTCCTTCTCCAATTCACATCATGCTCATTCCGACATTATTAAGCACATTATGCAATTTTCTCATAAAAGCACAATTATGCAACATTTACCATAAGGCACATTTAATCAATTCTCTCATAAAGGCTCAATATGCAACCTCTCAATAACACATAAGGCATGCTAAGAAAGTCAACGCATGCAATATTTAGGCAAATCATTATAGATGCACATCAACATGAGGAACAGAACTTTATGAAAACCCATTTTTCTTACTTTAACAAGAATTCATTTAAAACATGCCTAATATAAGGAGACCATGGAAAACTCTTTTTCACCTAAGACTCCAAGACATGCTACAAGCTTCTAGGAACTCTTTGTTTTAGGCTTGAATAGTCACATAAAGAAAAGGTAAGGATGTCAACACTCCTCAACCCCTCACTACTCAACTTACCATCCCCCACTTAAGGGTAAACCAAGCTAAAGTCAACATGGATATGTCATAAGCATCTCAAGGGAGAGACCATCAATCTTACCAAAAACCATTCTCACCCAGCTCTTCAATTCCCTAAACCTCTTGTAATGAGAACATCTTTCCAGCCTAACTCATGACTGCAAAGATTCTCAAAAAGTCTCACCATAAAGACACAACATCCCCACTTAGAAGGAACTCATACTAACTCATTCAGTTTCACCTCCTTCCACCTTATGGATCACCATAACACTAAACTTCCATACTCATCAAACCTATGCCCTTTAATATACCACACTCTATCATCCTTTTCAACATATCGCAACTCACATATCTAAGTCAGATTCTACCAATAACACACAAAACCATAAAGCAACCCATCCAACCTAGAGTCATCATCACAACCTTCCACACCACCTTCATCAAGTCACAAAGCCATAATTGGGCTCACAACCAACCTATTACCCTCCCTCAACCCTTGCAACCACAACGTCTCAAAGGTCACACTGTTAGGACCATCACATAAGGAACAAGGAAAGACATTATAGAGAGAAACTCAATGGCACGACTAAAAGATTGAAGAAGTGAAACTTTTTTAGCACCCAATAGCCTCCTATTCATAATGTGGTGCGCTTCACATTATGAACAAGACTCTACTAGATATGGTTATGAGACAACCTAAGACCATATTGGGAATCTTATGCTCTGATACCAAGTTTGTACCGACCCGAGAGCACCCCCTAGTTGTTACATGCGTATTCGACATCTCGGAGGTCTCATACAAGCCTTAGCATTCATTCATCGCATAGATCATAAAAGTCACTAAAAATTTAAGAAACGTTCCTTACAAAGAAGACATTTCATTAAAAATAGCAAGCGGAAGACTTTCTAGACTTTATACATGATGTCTCAAAACCATTTAATACTTGAATACAACAATAAGACTAAGCCCATACAAGACTTAAACACAATACTAGAAATACATCAAAAGAAACATGTAGGGTGTTGTCCTCGAATCTATGATGACTCACCAAGTCTTCATCGTCAACACTTAGAAACCTATCAAGTAGCCATGACACGTTACCATCACCCAATCCCTACATTTTAGTCATAAAGGGAAAGAAAGGGGTTAGCACAATTAAGTACTAAGTATGGAGACCATCCAAAAACATGCTTCAATAGACATTTACAAGGAATATATGCTTTCATATCATTTTTGATAAAACTTCACTTCACAAGTATAAGAGATATAATACAGTCAACATTTGCATATAAGACCATAGCCAGCCATACACATACTCAACATATCCATAACCAACCCTTGCTTAACTTTAGAAGAACACATACCATTTCATTACCATGGGACCTCTACCTATTATAACCTTAAGACACGCTTGAGTGAGACAAGAAGTGACCGCCCATACAACCTCTTCAAGCACACTTAAGTGTTCCTCAAGATTACCTTAGATAAGGACATTTCCTTTACAACATAACATCAATAGACCAAGATTCTTTAAGAAACCACTTAGGAGACCTTCAAGCACATAAGGAGACTTTCACATAATAGTCGTTAGACTTAGGGAACTCACATTAGTATCTTCAAAGCTTACTCGTGACATGTGTAGATAGCATCCCACACTACTACCTACACGTTGTAGGACCTATCCAATAACTATAGTGCACATCCCACATGATGGGAATAGGCATAACCGACATAGACCTTACTAGCTAGGCATGGAATCCGGAGTCTATCCTACTCCGTGGAGGTTGTTCTACTTGCCAAGGGTAGAACTAGTAAGCAACCCATGTAGGCAGATGGTTTGGGGGATGTCCAAGGAAGTTCATTGTGCCTAATTTCATACTCAACAAGGCCACCTTCCTAACCACATCCACTCGGTGCTAGCCTTGTTTCCCATAGAATATTCAATCACATATGTACTAGAGAGGGTTCCTTTTCTAGTTCAACCAACTCATAGTACCTCTTCCCATGAAAGGCCCCATTTTCTAGTCATAGCCAATCAAGGTTCATAAGGATAGCTCATTTAACTTTCTTAGATAAGGATTATCATGTTGTTCCGACTCCATCCATCTCTAAGTCTACCAATTCACTCAAGAAAGGAACATCGCTCTAAGGCCCATCCTTCAAGGTTATATATTTACTTAGGAAAGCTAGACTTATGAAAGAGCACCATTTCTTAGTTCTGCTGATTGGCCTAGAATTCCTTTTTTAACATTTATAGAAAGGGCACCATTTCTTAGTTCTAGCCCACTTCACACATTAATGCATTCAAGACTTTAAGTAACATGAAGAGACACTTTAGTCTTCTAATCAAGTCACAAAATTATCATTTGAGGACACTTCATAATCCAACATCATCACATATATACATCATGAGAAATCATACTTCAAATCACAAAGCTATCCACTTTACATAGGATCACCTCAAGATCACATAAACTCATTCACATCATATCTTCACATATAGCTTCACATAAAACTTTAATATAGCTTCATATAGAACTTTACATATAGTTTCATTTATATATGAACACAATAATACAACAATACTCATATAATGCCCTTCATGGCCACAATCGTAATTCAAATGCAACAAGCAACACTTCCACCAAAGTTGGATCCAACCTAAGAAGAAATTATAGCAATATTAAGAGATCAAGCCATCTTACTACCTTTCCAAGGCCATAAGGCACAATACTCTATTCCATGCCACTTATACAATATTCATCAAGTTAGGTCAACTTACCCTCTTTCCATGGCTATCTTCATCATCCTCATATTCCAATAATTAACAATACAATAACAATGACAATAACAACATTCAACTATACAAGCTAAGCTAAACAATATCCAATAACCAACATAAAGGCTAAGTCCCAATTTATGACCATTCAAGGCTACTACCTCACATTATGCAATTCAATAACAATTTCCAACAATTCAACATAGCTAAGATCATATAAGAACATCCCACATCAAACCACTCAAAAATCCTTCATCAATTACTCAAAACCAATAGACCCACTTTAGACCAAATTTAGAGAATTTGAGAAGACATGAGTTCATGAAGATTTCTTTCTTAAAACCATCAATAATCATTAATAACAACATAAAACATCATTTAAAAGGTTTTCATGCAAGAACCCATGCTAGAATTGAAATTAGGGTTTTTGGGAGAACTTTAAAAACACTTTGATTTGGCTCCTTGAATGGAAGAGAAATCAAGGATAAAGAATCCTCATACCTTAACCTTCATGAATCCCACGAAATTTGAGAAGAAAACACTTGAAACCTTCAACCCTAGATTTAACTTGACCTATCCTCAAATGGAGTTCTAGAGAGAACTTTTGGGGAGAGAATGGGTTTGATTTGGAAGAATGAATTCTAAAATACAATATACAAGTTTAAATACAATTAAAATACTTAAAAACACTTAAAACAATAACCCACATATTACCCAAACTACCCCTCACTTAGTTGGACCCTTTTAAACAAGTCTAACTTGAGTTTTATTTTTGCAGATTTCGTCAGAAAACAAGTCCGCGACGCGGAGGTGTTCCCACAAGTTTCTGAAAATTAAATTTTGAGATAGAAGAGTCTGCGACACTTTCGCTATGCGGACCAAACATTTGGTCCTTGGTGGAGCTAGTCCGCGACGCGGACATGCTCCCTCCAAGCACAACTTCAAGCTGCCCTGGCAGCTTGCTTGGCCTAGGTTGGGGTCCTCCTCGGGGACCCTTAGGGTGGCCCCCGGGGCGTCGTATCCGAACGTTTTGACGCTAAAAACATTTATTAAGACACTAGGGCAGCTCCGCTGATTTTAGACTCCAAACAACACATAAAAACATGAACAACATACTAGAACACACCGACGCGTAAAAGACTAGTTTCTGAACGTCTTGGTCATCCCTTGACGTTTGACTTCCAAACTCTTTAAACTGACTAAAAAGGCTATTCTTCATTATTTTAACAAGTCATTAATGCATAAAACCCATGTGAGGCTCTACTTTATCCTACTTAATTTTGAGGGGTGTTACAGTTAACTTTCAATTTTAACAAAAATAGGTTACTTGAATACAAAACAACCCAATATTTACTTTTCGCAATTTAGTTTCTCGTAAATATTAACCACTACTAAATATAAGAACTAGCAAGTTTATTTCTACTATAAATTCTTTGTGGGATTGACCTCAACTCTAGTTGAGTTCTATAATTGACTTCGACTATTTATACTTCTTAATTAAGGTGTAAGTTTGGATTTATCAATATAACCCCAAGAGGCCCCACACAATATACTTAGCATACATCATACATGATAATAGAAATAAAGATTTAAAATGAAATGATCTTGTATCATAAAAGAGTTTGACAAAGCAGAAGTCTAACATAAGTCTCAATAAGCCATCTACTACATCAAAGGAAGTGGTTGGGACGTAACCCATACACCACGTACAAAGTCTAAAAACTAAAATGACATAAATAAAAGTGTCTCGACCCTTAGATCATGAGGACTCACCAATCTTCAAATGCCAAATGGATCAACTAGCCACGAGTGTGAAAGGTAGGAGCGTCAGACCCTACATTAGTGAAACAATATAGGCACAAGTATGTATTAGTACATAGAATGTACTAAGTATGATAGCAATGGATAAGAGTTATGAAATTATGCTAAAAGGACTTTACGTGACTTGCAATGACCAAGCTAAATCATAAGAAAAAAAGAGTTAGAAAACATAAGTCATAAGCATGGTCAATGCAAGCTTAACATCTTTAAAACACCTGTGAGATACTTTAAAAGTAACCTTAGTTCATTATTGTGGGAAGTTTACATATAACCGACATAGACCATATGAGCTATCACATGAAATCAAGTGTTTGTCCCACACCAAAAAGGGATGCCCTTACTTTCCAAAAAGGAAGGGTGAAAAGAATCCCATCGGGGAGTGAAATAGAACAGGAAACTGTAAGCTCCCAAGAAGTGGGAGGAGCCAAAACTCTGACTGGGTGCCTATTGAAAAATGAGTCGGTGACTCATAGGTACTGGCTTGGTTGAGGGAACCCACTGGAGTCATAGCGAAAGTGAGTCTTTATAAGGCAATTGTCACTACTTATGGACCCGAACCTGGGTGAGATAACACAAACTAGGATGAAGCTTGGGAGAAACTAAGTGGAGGTCCAACCGATTGATGTTGAATAATTAGCAGATGAGTTGTGGTTAGGGGTGAAATGCCACTCAAACCTAGAGCTAGCTAGTTCTCCTCGAAATGCATTGAGGTGTAGTAGTTGAGTTGGATATCTAGAGGTAAAGCACTGTTTCGGTGCGGACCGCGATAGAGGTACCAAATTGAGGCAAACTCAGAAATGGTCGAAGTAGTTGAATAAGAGGATCGCTATGACTATAGTCATTGGTAAGTTTACCAAAGAAGAAAATAATTTATTTGATATTATGGATGATTGGTTACAAAGGGACCATTTCATTTTTGTAGGTTGGTCCGGTCTATTGAGTCTTAGCTAAAATGGATCTACTACCTAATGTCTATCTTAGACAATCATATGGTTGCACATAGTTATGGGACAAGGAGATTGCTACTAGAAACCTGACTTTACTAATGGGAGAGCCTTCATCTCAATATCCTCTCAGTTCTAAGTATATATCCCAAAGAATAGTCATTAATCATATTCATTTCATCATCCATGGAAACACACAATTAAACAACTAATCTAAGCCAAAAGGCATTTAGAATAGCTCCTAAACTTGATTCAACTTAGGTGAGAAAACCTTTCAACCTAATGAATATGTATGTGATAAAACCTTTCACAATTATGTTCTTAGTAGTGTGTGAGAAAACCTTTCACAATAACAACATTGATACTTTACTCTTAAAGCATCCTCAAAATCATTTAAATCAACTTCATAAAAGAATGTACATCTTCATAAATTTATATTTCATAAGATTCATCATATGTTCATAGTCTAAAATCGTGGATATTGCATGGGTTCATATGAATTCAACTCAAAATCATATAAATACTTTCAATTCATGCATTAGAAGATAGGAATAAGTAATTGAATCATAATTGAAAAGAACCCAGGAAGATTGAATAAAACCCTAACTTTGAATTGAGAATCTAACTTGTAAAACTTGGAGATTTTAGGAAAACTGTGTTGAAAGGACTTCATAGGTGAATGCTAACATACCTTAGTGATCAAGGCCAAATAGCTACGGTGAATTGAGAATCTTGAAGTGAAACCCTAGCTTCTTCTTCCTTAGCCTTAGAGGGGATTTTAGGTGTGATCTTAGAGGGAAATTTAGGAATTAGGTGAATGATATAGAATGGGTAGTTTTAGGACTTCAATCACTTATATAGGTCTTGAAATAGGGTTTAAAATGACATAACTTAGGTACCAAACACATAGGGAAAAGACCAAAATGACCCTAACTTAAAAGCCGACAGGTGATCTATATGGGTCCCTAAACGGACCGTATAAGTCACCAAGGACCATATAGGGATCCATCTAGGTGACCCCAAATCCTGGCAGCGCTGGACGGTTAGGCCACTTGCCTTTAACGACCGGTGGTGCCCTAAATGGACCATTTAGGTTTTCGGACACTGGCCTATTTTAGGCTTGTGGTCCTGCCCGTTAACCCACTTTTACCTTTTGAAAGTCTAAGGTGTTAAATATAATATGCTATTAGAGCCCTACATGTTTCTCAAAGAAACTATACAGTCACTCAACAAGAATCACTTGTTCTAGTCTTCATATTCGAATATTTTTATCTTACTTGCTTGGCACCAAAGTCATTGTGCACACTGATCAGGCAAAATTGAGGTACCTTATAGAAAAGAAGGATGTTATACCAAGACTGATTTGCTTGGTGCTATTGTTGCAAAATTCTGACTTTGAAGTTAAAGACAAAAAATGGGAATGAAAATCAATACTGATCACTTGTCGAGATTAGAAGAAGAAGAACTATTGAAGTTAGCTGATGAGGTTGAGATAGATGATACTTTTCCAGATGAGCAAGTCTTGGCTGATTCATATGATCTTATTCCATGGTTCACTGATTTTGCTAATAATATAGTGGTGATGTGATTCCTTTGGGTTTATCTTTTCACCAATGCAGAAAATTCATGTCTAATGTGAAGAAGTTTTTTTGGGAAGAGTCATACTTGTTCCGTGTTTGTGCTAATGGAATTATTCGTTGTTGTAATTTTTACGTTGAGATGATGAGTATATTGGAAGCTTGTCATTCGTCTCCTGTTGATGGTCATCATTGTGGTATATACTTGTTTCATGTTTGTGCTAATGGAATAATTCGTTGCTATATTTTTTAGGTTGAGATGATGAGTATATTGGAAGCTTGTCATTCGTCTCCTGTTGATGGTCATCATAGTGGTATTCAAAATGCCTACAAAATCTTGAAATGTGGGTATTACTGGCTTATCATTCACCAAGATGCTCATAATTTTTCCAAGTTTTGTGATCGTTGTCAAAGAGAATGAGATATTTCAAGGAAACATGAACTCCCACTTACTTTGATTATGGTGATTGAGTTGTTCGACGTTTGGGGCCTTGACTTTATAAGACCATTTGTGAGTTCGAATGGATGAAGTACATACTTTTAGCAGTTGACTATGTGTCAAAATAGATGGAAGTTGTTGCACTTTCAAATAATGAGGGAAATAGTGTCACCGCATTACATAAAAAAACAATTCTCTAAATTTTGTACACCAAGGGCAATAATCAACGATGGAGGTTCTCACTTTTGTAATAAGTTGTTCAAGACGTTGCTTGATGGTGTTCGACATAGTGTAGCAACTCCTTACCATCCGTAGTCTAGTGTGAAAGTTAAAGTTTCAAACAAAGAAATCAAGCAAATCCTGTGAAAGACTGTGAATTCAAATAGAACGGATTGGTCGAGAAAGGTTGATGAAATTTTATGGGCATATCGAACTGCATTCAAGACTCCCATAGGTATGTCTCCTTACCAACTTTGGTTTGGAAAGTCTTGTCATTTGCATGTAGAGCTAGAACACAAAGACATGTGGGCACTCAAGAAGCTTAATCTAGACTGGGGTGCTGCATCAAATTAGAGGTTGAATGAAATAAATGAACTTGATGAGTTTTGCATACAAGCTTATGAAAGTTCAATCTTGTACAGAGAGAGAATGAAGAAGTATCATGACGAAAAGATCAAAAAGTGAGAATTTGCACTTGAAGATTTGGTCTTCTCTTCAGCTCAAAGTTGCGCTTATTTTTTGGAAAACTCAAATCAAAATGTCTAGGACCATTCCAAGTAGTTCGAGTGTTTTCAGATGGAGCGGTTGAATTAGAGAATTATTAGGGAACAAGGTTCAAAGTGAATGAGAAAAGGACATAGTGATACATGGGAAATGTGGAAGAAGTCTAGGTGGTTGAAGAGTGGGCTCTTGATGAAGTCCGAGTAATCAAGTAGCCTACGTCATGCCGCGATGTAAAATCAAGCGCTGCTTGGAAGGCCACCCAAGATGTTTAGTTTGGTTTCTTTTTGCATTTTCTTATTCTTAGTTTTGGTTCTTAGGTTAGGATTAGGCTAAATTAGGGTTTGTGTCAATATAATGTCAAGTAAAATAAAATGAAGGCCTAATGGTTGTTACATGTGTAGGATTACAAGAAAATTTTGGAAAAATTTAATTGCAGAGGTGTCCTATGGATGGGTTCTACAGGTCGTAGCAAATTCTATGAACTGTGGACCCTGGTTGTAAAACCCTAGATGGATATATTCATAAAGGACTTGTTCTACGAATCCCACCTACGTGTCGTAGTTCATTCGATGAATCATAGATGGTGGTTGTAGAAACCTAAGTCCCTATACAACTATAACTTTAGGTCTACGAGTGCACAATACAAACCATAGAAATGTCTACGGTTTGTAGTTTGTATTCGTAGACTCTAGGTATGTTTCTCAAATTTTCTAAGTGTTGATCCGAACTACGAAAGACTTTTACGGATCGTAGAAAGTCCTACAATTCGTAGACAGGCTTTCGTGAAGACACAATAAATTAAACACGCCAACCCGACCCGAGATCCAAACACATTAAAACACATATTCTTTGAATTTTGCCCCATTTTCACTCCCTCTCTCCAACCGTTACACCCACATTCAACCCCATAACCATCAAAACCCCTCATATGCTAGCACACCCCTTCATTCCACCATTATTTATTCATACCTTCACCAAGATTCATCCCCATTATTCTCCAAACTTCCCCAACCATAATATTTTCCATAAATTCACTGCTTAAGGAAGAACAGTGCACGGGTCAAGGTTTAAAGGTTCACAAGTGTGGTTCTTAAAAGTTCAAATAACTCACATAACTTCAGTTTCACACAAAAAGGTAGGGGTCCGATCATTGTACTTCTTTTTCTTAAAATTGTGGTATATTAAACTTGACCTAGAGTTAGATTCTTGGATAGTTTCTTGAAATTGTGATAAACCCTAGGGACAATAGTTTTTGTGAGTGTTTTTTAGTGAATGGATGTGTATCCATGCTTTAAAATTGCTTAGTTCGTGAGTCAATAAGAAAATATGTAATCTTTGGGAGAAATGACACATTGGCCTAGGTTGTTGGTCTGACAATAGTCTTCTACGGGCTATGGTTTGTTCCACGACCCGTAGTTTCCCTTCATAGGAAAAGCCTCAAGGTCCAGTGATTGACATTTCATACCACTGCTTGTAAAAATTCTATCTATAGGTATAAAAGTTTCTACGAATCATAGATAGGACTCATACAATGTTGTCTGATTTTATAATATTTAAGTTGAGGACTACGAACCTGTATACGATCCATAGAAGTTTCTACGACTCGTAGATCAGTCTCGCAACCCCAACATGCAAATTCCAGTAGCTCATGTTAGGAACTATGGATTGATCTATCGTCCATAAAAAGTTTGTCGGACCGTACTATCCATCCATAGTTCTAGCTTCTGAAACATGATTTTAGGCTTGCCTTCCTACGACTGGCTCTATGGTTGGTAGAACCTTCTATGATCCGTAAGAACCCTTTCATAAGATCAAAAACAGTACACTACTAGTTAATTTTTATTGATTTCCTTTGACTTCTTTTTTGTTTCTTTGCATTTTTTTGCACTTCCTAGTTATTAATACATACACTGCAGGTACAATGCCGAGAGGTGGGGGGAAATCCATGACACCATCAAAGAGGGTCGGGATTCCAATCAAGTCTTGGCTTCATGACTCCCTATCTGAGGAAGAACAATATGGGTCTGAGGTATACTGCAACTTGGACATTGATTTACTCACTAAGCCCCGAACTCAGACACGGTCTATGCAAATTATAATGGTTCCGGAGTCGCTAGCTGTGTACTTACCCATAACACCTAGTTTCTCCCCAGTCGAATGTGGGGAAAAAGCTTTGGGGGATGATAGTAAGAAGTCACAATCAGTGTCAAACTCTAGTTCATAATCAAGATCAAAGTTTAACTTTGGCTCTTCATAGTCCAGATAAGAGGAAACATTACCCAAGTTACCCTCACACCCACTACGAGTATCTAGGAAGATATGTTGAGAGCTTGTGTGATTGACTTCAAGGGTAATTGGGATGGTCATTTGCCTTTGATTGAGCTTTCATATAATAATAGCTATCATTCAAGTGTTGGTATGGCTCCATTTGAGGATTTTTATGGTAGGAGGTGTAGATCTCTTATAGGTTGGTTTGTATTTGGTGAGTTTACTTTGATAGGTCCTGAGCTGGTTCATGAGGCTATGGAAAAGGTTCAACTTATTAGCAAAGGGTTGAAAACAGCTCAAAGTCGACAAAAAGCCTATGTCGATGTTAGAAGAAGGGATCTTGAGTTTGATGTTGAGGATTGGGTTTACTTGAAAATTTCACCTATGAAGGGTGTAATAAGGTTTGAAATAAAAGTGAAGCTTAGTCTTAACACGTAGGCCCATATTATATTTTGAGGTGTATTGGTAAAATTACTTATGAACTTGATTTGCCTAATGATTTAGCATCAGTACATTCGGTATTCCATGTGTCCTTATTGAAGAAGTCTATTGGAAATCCAAAATCTATAGTACCATTAGAGAATCTTGGTATAAAGTAAAGCCTTTCTTATGAAGAGTTCTAATTGAGATTATAGACCGGCAAGTTTAAGAGTTGAGAAACAAGGAGGTGGCATCCGTAAAAGTGTTGTGGAGGAATCAAATGGATGAGGGTTTGACTTTGGAGACCGACATCAATATGATATCTCCATATCCTCATCTCTTTCCCTCAATTTCTTCTCTAGTTTAAGGTATTTCTCCTGTCATGGTTCATCCTTTCAGATTCATGTGTCCTAGTCATTCTCATGTTTCTATATGCATGAATGTTCAAGCAATACGTGTAGATGTTGATGATTTTACCGACCACAAAAGTTTGAATACGTGTTCAAGTAAAAGGATCTAAATCTACACCAATGTAGATGGATAAAACTCTTAATGAACTATGATATGAGTGTCCTTTATCACTCAGACAAAACCAATTTGGAAGATATGTTGTTAGCTTGTGTGATTGACTTCAAGGGTAATTGGGATGATCATTTGCCTTTGATTGACTTTGCATATAATAATATTCAAGTATTGGTATGATACTATTTGAGGCTCTTTATGGTAAAAGGTTTAGATCTCCTATGAGTTGGTTTGAAGTTGGTGAGGTTGCTTTGATAGGGCTAGAGTTGGTTCATGAGGTTATGGAAAAGGTTCGGTTTATTAAAGAAATGTTGAAAATGGCTCAAAGTCAACAATAATCCTATGTCGATGTTAGAAGAAGGGATCTTGAGTTTGATGTTGATGACTTGAAGATTTCACCTATGAAGGGTGTCATGAGGTTTGGTAAGAAAGGGAAGCTTAGTTCCTGTTATGTTGGTTCGTATCAAGTGTTATAGTCAAGGTGGCTTATGAATTAGACTTTCCCTCCAATTTATCGTCAGTGCATCCGGTTTTTTATGTGTCCTTATTGAAGAAGTGTGTTGGAGATCTTCTATCTATTTTACCATTAGATAATATTGGTATAAAGGAAAGTATTTCATATGAAAATGTTTCGGTTGAGATTTTGGACTGGCAAGTTCAGAAGTTGATGAACAAGGAAGTTGCATCTGTAAAGGTGTTATGGAGGAATCAAATGGTTGATGGTGCTAATTGGGAGGTTGAGGCCGATATGATGTCCTAATATCCTCATCTCTTTTCCTCTGTTCCTATTTTAGCTTGAGGTATTAGCTCCTTATGGTTCATTCTTTTGGATTCGTGTGTCTTAGTAATTCTCATGTTTCCATATGCATTCATGCACGTTTTATGAAATGATGTTTTTAGTATGTTTTAGCTTGGAGTGAAATTCCCCCCTAGGTAATGTGCATTTATGATTTTGGGTGGATCTATTATTAGCTCGAACCTAGGATTTGAACCCTTGGTCATTTGGGTGGATATATTAGCTTGTACAACTGGTACAAAGCACCATTTCATATTTTGTATGGGTTGCGATTAAATATATTTAGTTTATGTCAGTTCCTCAATATATATATATATATATATATATATATTTAGAAGTTAACAGGTGCACGTGTATCCTGCATCCTATACTATGCATATGGGTCCGCCTTTGCTTAAAACCAAAATATTCGAATATATAAAAATATTTGAGGTGATATTTTTAGTTTTAACACCATAAGACTTGTGTATACTTTTAGTTTAATATTTTAAGACTAAATTATTATTATTTTTAAAAATTCGGGTGATATTTTTAGCACCACAAGATTTATAACTCTTAAATTTACCAACAGGACTTGGAAATGCATTATTACAAGCCACATAGTATATCAACAAGATATTTGATAACCTTAACTTGAATCCCTCTCAATTACTGGTAAGGTACAAGGAGGATGATAAGAATTACAAAATCTGTTACGACGTGCTAGGGATAGGCAAGGAGGACCTAAAGATTATGGTGAGGATAGAATTTTGACAATGAAAGGTGAACACAAAGAAGAGAAGGAAGAAGAAGGATCAGATGATGATTTTGGTCATCAAGTAGTTATGGTTACTACAATAATAGCATTGTGTTTCTTGAAGATGCTAAGGTTGATGAAATCAAGGATGATATGAAAGATGGTGTTTTAACAATTACTTTTCCTAAAAGTGACAAACCTAAGAAAGATGTTAAGGAAATTGAAGTTATGTGACATTTTTCTTTGATTCATAAGTGTTTTGAGTATTATCCTTGAAATGTTGTGGGTGTTATTATAATAATTAAAGTTTTCTTGAGTTTCAAGAGGGTGTGACAAGAGTGGGTTTGATTTATTCTTTTCTTTCTATCTTCAATCATTTCAATCCAAGAAAAAAATTGGCCATAATTTGGCCGGAATAGTTTCAAAATAAAATTAACTTTCTGTTATTTTCTAAATTGTATGATTATTTATTATGATACTTTCTTTTTGTCATTTTACTTCTACTTATTGACTTTTCTTGTGGCTCTTTTTATAATAAAATAATATGGTAAAAATAAATAACTATATATAGACATTCGAATTGGTTAAATTCATCCTATAAAATGAAATTAAAAAAATATTGACTTCAGGTATCTAATGAAGTTTCATCAATATAAAACAATTCTTAAGATCACAAAATTTTTTTATTATTTATTTGATTTAATGTCAAATTCTCTATATACAAATATATTTTTTTCATTATGACTCAATTTTCGATACACCCTATTTTTATTTACACTTCATGTATTATAATTACACTTTCACTTCTAATTAAGTTTATCTATAACTGAATATATTAAAATATAATTACTAAATCATAAATTAAAATTATAAAAAAAATATTTTTGCTAAGTTATTCTTACAAAAACTAATTAGAATTGATACATATAAATTTTATGATTTTAATAATATTCATCATATAAAGTGTTTTGAATTTTGTTTGACTTTATTGAAATTTTTTAAATTATACTTATAAGATTATTTAAATATGTAGTCTAAACTTATTCAAATACAAATTCATATTAAGAGAAAATAGCCAAATGCCCCCTCAATTTATTACCAGATTTTCAATTACACAGTTCAACTTTACGGGTGTCTCATCACCCCCTAAACTGCTTAAAAATGAAATTACTGCACCCTTCAAAAGTAACAACCACATTTATATTTACGGGTGAAACTTACGCGTTTGACACGTGAATTTCTTAAAAAACTATTATTCTTTACATTTCTCCCCTGTATTTTCATCTTTCCTTCCAACACCAAAAGTCTTTTCACCATTTTTTTCCTTCACTTCAAACAGAAAATTCCACCAATAAACTAATGGCATCACTCACTTCCTACCACCAACATTACCAAGTCCTAAATCTTTTGGCATATCAGAAAACCTCAATTATTAATGTTTCTTTTCTTTCTTTACAATTTCTCATAAATTAATTCATATCTTTTTGGCGGAACTCTAAATAATTTGATGACTTATGATAGCAAAAGGAAATTTCTAGCTATCTTACGAAATTATTAGATCTTAACTCATTTAAAAATATGTGTCACACCATCTCATCACAAAATAACTCAGCTAGCTGCTATCATCAACAGGCGGAAGCAATGACAGTTTTGAAGAGGAAAAGACCAGCAATTTTTTTTATTTATATATGTTTCATACACTATTTGATTGATACTAGATAATTTTTATGGATGTATCTGTTAAATTTCTCAAATTGAGGCTATGTATACATGACAATGCGACATTGAACTTTCCAATTTCATTCTCAAAATCACATGTGGGTTTGATCGAAAATCCAAAATTCTTTCTGGGTTTGAATTTTTTTTGCCAAATTGAGGCATCGAATAATCATGATATAAATTTCCAACCCAATCAGCCTTGTGGGTTGACATGTAAAGTGATGATTAACAACACCAATAATATCAATAAGGAATTGTTTTCAAAAATTTTTAATTTCATGTACAAGTTGAAAAATAAAAATTCAAGAATCAAGAAGAATACTAAATTTTCATTTTCAATTATGTGGAGATGGTAGTGACGATGACAATAGAGAAAATAGTGGCGGTGGCGATTTAGAGATGGTGAGTGGTGGAATTTGGTCTATGTTGTAATGAAGAAGAAAGAAAGAAATAAAGAAAGAAATAAAGAAAAGAGAATAATTATTAATACAAGTATTTCTGAAAAGAAATATTAAAAATAAAAGTCTACTATTTGATTTTGGTGCTCACTCTCTCAAGGAGAGTGAAATACAATCATTTTGCCACATAAGCGTTTAGGGAGATGATAATTTCAGTATTAAATAGTTTGGGGGGGGGGGGAGGGTGATAGGACTCCCGTGAAGTTTGGGGATATTATAATTTCAATTTTAAAAGTAATAGTTCACATATTATCAAGCCAACATGATTTAAGGGTGCAAGACTATAATATTAATGTGTGATCACTCTCTTGAGTGGTTGTTAACTAAGATCTTCACTTAATTATTTAAATTTATATTAAAAAAATCAATAATACTAAGTTTAAATTTATATAATTTAACTTTTTAATAGTACTAACAAATATGTAAAACTACAATATTAATGTGTAACTCTCTTGAGTTGTTGTGCAAGACTATAACATTAATGTGTGAACACTTTCTTGAGGGGTTATTAACTAGGATCTTTGCTTAATAATTTAAATAATTTAATTTTTTTAATATTACTAACTAACAAATATGTGAAACAACATTATTAATGTGTAACTCTCTTGGGTTGTTGTTAAATAAGATCGACACTTATGAACTATATAATTTTTATGATTTCTATAATGTGTCGATGTCTACTGATTCTAAAGTATATTGAGTTTTGATTATTATTGTTGAAATAGTTTCAAATTATATTTAAAAATTTATTTTATATATAGTTTAAATTTATTTAGATACAATAATTAATAAAATACTTAATTATAGCTCATATTAATAATAAAAAAATATAAATAATGAATTAATGATTCACAAATTATCAAATTTGTATAACATAGGGGCACAAAGCTACAATATTAATGTGTGACTCTCTTAGGTTGTTGTTGACTAAGTCGTCAATTAATTATAAAATATAATAATGGATAAATATGTAAAATTTTAACATTAATCCATGACTCTCTTGGATTGGTATTAAATAGGGTCGACACTACTAACCTATATGATTTTTATAATATTTTGATAGCTATCATCTCTAAAGTGTTTTGAGTTTTGATTGTTGTTATTAACATAGATTTAGATTATATTTTAAAATATTCAAATAAGTCGCTTAAATTTATTTAAACATAATAATCAATAAAATTATATACTTAGACGTCATATTAATAACAAATATGACTAATGATTCATATGTTATCAAGTTGCCCGTATAAGACTACAACATTAACACGTTACTCCCTGGGATTCTCAGTAATATACAATATACTTGGTAATTGAAGTAGATATGGATTCTGAAAATGATTAATGAATCGTTCATACATCGTGTGTGTTTTTCTTTTAGAAAAATAATAATATAATAGTAAGACGACTTGGATGTTTTAAATAAATACTATTGATAATGTACCTTTTGTAGTGTCTTAAATTAAGAAAGTCATTCCTTATAATATAGACATCTTAAGCAAAAAATAATACATAGTAATTAATCATAGCATATTAATATCATATTCTTTTTTTAATTATTTTTTTATTTTGATCATTTAGTTTTTTCTTTTTAAGTTGATTCTAATACTCATATTTATGAAAACCAACTTAAAAGTTGTCAAATAGATCACTATCATATTTTTAAGTTAAGAAATCATAAAAAAATAAATTAAAATCTAATTTTTATAAACAATTTGTATCATAACTCATAAATGTTATTTCGAATAATAACTAGATGTGCTCATCCGTTCCAGCACGGGTTCAATATTATAAATGTTATTATAAAAGTTAAATGCATTAAAGAAGAGATTAGACAAAGCAATAAATATTTATGCACTTAATGACAATTGGTAAAAGTATGGTCAATTATATAAGAACTTAAGAATCAATGAGATTATTTAATTCTATAAAAGATGGCAGATAATTTACAAGCTTAAAGTTCCAGGTGTAAATTCCTTGATACTATTAAAAGATTGCTTTCTAACATCATTTCATATGGGCAATGCTAAATGGCCAAAAAAACTTGTCCATGGCCAGTGTAACGACCTGATCCCGTCGTTAGGGAAAAAACCAAGGGGGAAAGAATTTGGGCCATAAAACTTTTGAGTAGTAACTTGAGAATTCCTAGCCTAATCCAGATTCGAATGAAATCTGAGTCATGTGAGGTCTAGGGAAATCCGGTTATGAATGAGAGATCTAATTATGATTTTGATCACATGAGTAGATAGCTAAGATGCTAAGGAACCTGTACGACTTTACGGAATCAAATTCGGGCGAGTAGCTCTTGAAACTGATCTTAGCGTGAACGGGTAGCTTTTGAATGTCATGGGTTGAAGGTGTGTTGTGAAATAGGGGTTGGAAACTCTAAATCCGACGTTCTGTCTCCGCACAACCTGCTAGGGCAGGGCTGCTGTGGCGGAACGGGGTCTGCCGTAGCGGCCCAGGCGCGACTTAAGTCGGGATTAAAATCCCAAAAATGTTATTTTTCTGCAAGTTTCGTTCTTGAGAGCTTAGAAACGAATAAAGGGTATTTCTTGAAGGTTTTCCACCTCTTCTAGCACGAATGGTAAGGTTTTTACTCCCCTAATCCATTTTTCGATCCGTAGAACTTAGATTCTTGGGTAATTATCATTGGGGGGAAGGTTTTGATCGGAAGTTAATGGTGGGAAAAGCCTTAATTTGGGTATTGGGATCTTAGGTTTGGCCTAGGGTTGATAATGTTGATTGTAATCTGGGTAATTAGGCCTCGTTTATTGATCCTTGCGTTAATTGTATGTTTTTAGACCATGAACAAGCGGAAAGAATCTGGAAAGGGAAGATTCAAGTGCCTTAGGGGGATTTAAGTTTTATTTCGAGGTAGGTGATGGTTTGATTTCACGTTGGTGTGATGTATGCTGGTATTCACTTCATTGTAATGTATGTATGTATGTGAATGTAGATCAAACCTAATGTAAATGAGTATGAAAGAATGATTGTATGCCATGAATCAACACTTGATGTATGATTATAAGAATGTACATTGTGATTGCGATTGTGGTATATTGAATAGATCGGGTGTCACGTTCTGACACACTAATTGGGATCAGGTGTCACGTACTAACACATATATTAGATCGGGTGTCACGTACCGACACATACATTGGATCGGATGTCACATTCGGACATATTAATTGGGATCGGGTGTCACGTTCCGACACACTAACAGTTTGGTTATGGTTCCATGAGAGGACCATTGAATTGTCATATGTACTTGTTAATGGGAATGTGGAATTGTACATTGCTCCTGAAATGATAATCTGTATATGTGTATATATTTTGTACATGTCATGTTTACTATGTTGTGACTGCTTATATATGTTTCGCTTACTAGAATAGTTGTGTGTGTACTGATACTGCACTTGCTCGTTCTTTGTTAAGTACGGGGCATCTTCAGGCGGCTATTGATAGACCTGAGCTAGGAGATCACTGATCGAGACCAGATTTCAAGGGTGAGCCAGTTCATTCAGGCTTCCCTGGAGTCCTTCATTTTGCTTAGTCCATTCTTTTCGGACTTAGACTATTTAGTTATTTCTTATGTTGGTTGGGGTTGTACCTCTTTTTCTTAGACTTGTTGACCTTTAGCTATTTTGGTACAATGACTTTCAGGTTCTAGGGGTTATTTCCACATTAGTCGTTAGATGTTAGTTGAATTTCCAGAGTTTATGGAAACTCCATATTAATTATTTAGTTATTTAAACCTGCTTCCGTAGCTTTAAATGTGTAGTATTTGGTAAAATTTCTTATTTGGGTTGTAGTTATGGTTCTCCCACCGGAGGGTTAGTGTGGGTGCCAATCACGACGGTCTGTGTCCTGACAAAGTTGGTATCAGAGCCCTAGGTTCGTTGATCTCGTTGTACCAAAATGAGTCTAGTAAAGTCTTGTAGAACGGTATGGAGAAGTCTGAACTTTTCTTTGAGAGGCTACAAGACTTTAGGAAATCTCTTTGTTTCTACTCTTTCGTGCTATGACTTGATTCCAATTGGTATCTGGCGATCCAAATTGGTATCTAACCTTCTTACTTCTTCTGTCCGCAGATGATTAACACTTACTTCAACGGTGTCAGGCCCGTAGCTCCCGTCAATGAGCCAGCTAAGGATTCCGCTGGAAGAGGCTACGATCGAGGCAGATGTAGAGGAAGAGTAAGGGACAGAGGTCGAGGAAGGGTAGCACGCACTAGAGGTGGAGCACTGGTTGAGAATGCTCCTAGAGATGAGGTTCCTCCAACACATCATGAAGTGGTAGAAGAGAATTTGGAAATCGAGGAGGTTGGACCAGAGGGGGCTGCACAGGCAGAAGCTTCATGTATTCCTCCCTTGGACCTAGTATTAGCTCAACAGATTATGAGTTTTTTGAAGGGATTGGTCGGTCCTGGAGTTATTCACACAGCGCAAGCAACTCAAACTCTTACCAACCCCGCTAGTGTTGTTACTGTTCCCAAGGTGGGTTGAGTTGTAGGCACCGATGCCTATTTTCGTCTCCTATTGGGTTCTGTGATGACTGGTAATTAGCATGAAATGCTGACTAAGTTTTTGAAACTAAAGTCGCATGTGTTTATTTGTTCTGAGAGTGAACATGCCAACGAATTCATCTTGGATTGTTATGAGAGGCTGCATAAGTTAGATATTGTACACCAACATGGGGTAGAGTTCGTGACCATCCAGCTTCAGGGTGAGGCTAAGCAGTGATGGAGGGCATATGTGGAATGCAGATTATCAGTTTTACCCCCACTCACATGGACCCAGTTTCATGCTTTATTTCTGGAAAAGTATGTACCCCAGACCTTGGGAGATCGTAAGAAGGATGAGTTCATGGCTTTGGAGCAAAGTGGTATGTATGTGGCAGCTTATGAGGCTAAGTTCCATGTTTTGTCTAGATATGCTACGCAACTAGTGACTACTAAGGAGGAGAGGATTCATTTATTCGTCAAGGGAGTGAACTCTGAGTTACAGGTATTGTCTATTCACATGACTTTTGCGGGATTTTTTTTTAATGAGGTGACCAACTTCGTGATGAAAGTGGAAGGAGTTAGACGTGATGGGCAGGCTACGACTTTGGCTAAGAAATCTAAGAGCACAGGTAACTTTCAAGGTTCCTACTCCAGAGGTTCAGGTAGGCCGACACTTGTAGCTCGGCCAATTCAATCCACCATGCCCGCTTATACACATAGTTATTCGGGATCTCCACAACATAATTTTATTCAGGATAGTCAGAAAGTCGCGTCTCCGGCTAGCAGCAGATCGTCTTTTGATCGTACTTGCTATAATTGTGGAGAACCTAGGCATATGAGGAGAGATTGTCCCCAATAGCGTATGTTGGACCCCATGCAGCAACAGACTAGAGCATTGGTACCCAGAGGCAACAATAATAATGATATAAGACGTTCACAAGATGGATGAGGAGGAAATCAGCAAGGCCATGGAGGTCGCGAAAATGGTAATGTAGGAAGAGGTGCAGCGCAGCCAGGCAAGGAGGTGGCACGTCAAGATGACAAGGCTCAATTTTATGCCTTTCCGGGCAAGACTGAGGTTGAGGCGTCTGATGCAGTGATCACATGTACTATTCTTGTCTGTGATCGGATAGCTAATGTGTTGTTTGATCCGGGTTCTACTTTTTCATACGTGTCAGTTCTGTTTGCCTCAAGATTTGATATGATTTTTAATGTACTTGATGCCCCCCATCCATGTTTCTACCCAGTTGGAGAGACTGTCATAGTTACCCATATCTATGGTGCTTGTCCGATCTTGTTTATTGGTTTTCAGACTTGGGCTGATTTGGTTATGTTGGATATGACTGACTTCAATATCATCTTAGGCATGACTTGGTTGTCCCTCTATTATATTGTGCTTAATTGTAATACTAAGTCTGTGACTCTAGAGATCCCGAGTATGGAAAAGTTAAAGTAGGAAGGGGTGTACAAGCCTAAGCCAACTAAGGTCATATCATCCATTGGGGCAAGGAAACTGGCGTGGCAGGGTTGTTTGGCATATTTGGATCATATTCGAGATGTTGAGGTCGAGTCTCCCTCTATTGAGTCTATTTATGTGGTGCCAGAATTTAAAAAAGTGTTTCCGATCGATTTGCCTGGTATGCCTCCGGATAGAGATATAGATTTCTACATTGACTTGGAACTTGATACTCGCCCCATTTCTATTACTCCTTATCGCATGGCTCCGACGGAGTTGAGAGAGCTTAAAACTTAAATTCAGGAACTTTTTGATAAAAGTTTCATCCGTCCTAGTGCCCCCCCATGGGGTGCTCCGATCGTGTTTGTTAAGAAAAAGAACGGTAGTTGTCTCAACCCAGGAGTACCCCCTAGACATAACACGGCATACTTGACCCCGAAGGGGTCTCATACAAGCCTCTAGCACCATCATAACATAAGACATAAAAATAATGCAGAAAAATTTAAAACTTTTACAATAGAAGTCCAACTTCATTTTTTTTATAAAGGAAAAATCATAGGAATCTAGACTCTGTCTCATACACCATCTAAAACATAGGAATACAAAGTTTGGGACTTAGCCCTTTACATCAATAAAAGTCTCAATATGAAAGTACAATAGGAACTAAGAGTTGACTAATCCGTCCTCGAACTTGAGGACTCACCACAACTTGGAGAATAGCAATCCAAGTCTTCTTCAAGAAAGAGAGTGTATGTCACCTAGCCGGAACCTACACTTGTCAAAATGTAGAAGAAGAAGGGTTACCACAAGTACGTACTAAGTATGGAAACATGCATAAAATCCTTGAAATATGATAAAAAGGACATTTTAGTTGAAAAGTATGCCTTTCTCAAGTTTAGAAACCAACATGCATTTACAATGTACAACACAAGCCATATTCACATTTATACTCACTACATAGTAATATCAACACCTTAGCAACCCCTATGGGACACTTGTGCAATGTGTGGTTAGCATCCCATAATACCAACCCTACTAAGCACCCCCTTGAAGCTACCTTGGTCATGCATATCATCTTTAGACCTCATTATAATCATTAATCACAAATAAGGAAATAGTCAAGTACATCACTTGAATATAAGGAAAGTCATTCAAAACAACCATCCATTCAACACACATGCATACATTTGTATCTCATCATAATTTAAAGGAACCATCCCACAACATCCTACCAAGTCTACTTATGCAATGTGGAAGTGAAGTCCCATACCCCCCACTCCTACTAGGTACACTCACCAAGAAGTCATAGTATAGTTCATGTCTTATTCATTATCTTTATTATATAGGAAAAATTAGCCATAACCGACATAGACCATGTGAGCTACATGGAATCCGGTGTCGTGTAATCCCACACCAAAAGAAGGTGTCCTACTTGCCTAAGGTAGAACTAAATGTAGAGCTATAAAGTGGATCCACTAGCTAAGGTCCTATGTTGGCTCATAGTTATGGGATAGGGAGATTGCTTCTAGAAACCCTACCTCTTGTATTGGCGGAGGAGCTTCCATCTCATGAGTTTACTTTAGATGACCCAACCTATTGCATTGGCGGAAGGTCCTTTACCTCATTTTCCATATCCACTCGGTGCTAAGCATTATTTCATTATACATAATTAATCTTGAATTGCATTTACATGTGTGAAGGAATGCCCTATCCTTCATTCAATACAATTCATCAAAATAGCTCATAGATTCATTAAAGGTGAGAAGGTACTTTCAACCTTAGAATCAACATTAGTATGTGAGTAGAACTTTCACATTACATTCATACTATTTTCATGAGAATACATTTTCGATCAACACAATAACATCATCATCATCCTAGACTATTCATGCATCATCAAGTGTAAGGGTAAGGGAAGAACAACCTTTCAACAATACCATACTTTACACATTAGTCATAGGAGATTTACTTTCTACGTGAATCAATAATTTATACACAACTTTCACCAATATGTACAAACCCTAGCAATTTACCCCTTTCAAGGTTATGAATCATGTCTCACAATTACACCTAAAGAGACTACAATAGGCATGAATAAAACAAGATTCAATAAGTATATTAACATAGATACAATTCATAGTAATCATCTTGCATCAATACACCCATCACAATTCATGAAATTGGGGTCATGGGGTGTCATGGGTTTATGGGGAATTGTACAATGAAATCACCATTAAACATCAAATCATCCATAATATAATGCAATTAACATAATAAAATCATTTTTATGAAGAACCCATGGCTAGAATGCAAACCCTAGTTTTTGAACAAGTTACTAATTTCGAAATTAGAGTTTGAAGGGCTTCATGGATAAAAGTGTTCCATGAATCAAGGTTCACATAACTTAATTGATGTTTTCCCATGAAATTGGAGTGAAAATCTTGGAGCTTGAACCCTAATCTTGACCTTCTTCTTTGTTCTTCAATGGAGTTTAGAGAGAGAATATTTTTGGGAGGGACGTTGGTTGAGTTTTGATTTTGTGAGTCGTGAGTACTTAAAAGAGTTTTTTAATAGTTAATATGTACTTATATATGTGTAAATAACTAATTTAAACCTCCCCTAACCTTTAATAATTAATTTAGGAATTAATGGAATGTTTGCACCTTTGGCCGACTTAAGGCAGCTTCCCAGGCCACCATCCACGAGACCCCAACCACGGGGCATGGTTTGAACCACGGACCATACTGTTCACTCGTGGTTTGGGTTTGAGGCTGGTCTTTTGGCCTTGGTGCAGGACTCATCCATGAGCCTCCATCTTTGGGGCGTGGTATGGTCCACGGACCGTACTGTGCAAGTGTGGATTGGGATTGAGACTAGCAGATTTTAGGTAAATTTGAGGAAACTAAGTCTTGAATCATGAATCCCATCTACGGGGTGTGAGTCAATCCACGCCTCGTGGTTCCCCCTTCGTGGATGAAGTTGTTTTGGATAGCTTTTGAGCACCCCCCCGGCCCTCATCAAGGACCCTTGGGGGGCCATGCCTTGTTGTTTAGGGACTTAGACACTAGTGCTAATATAGGGAGGTCATTTTACAACTCTTACCTTGACGTTTAACCTTTTTAGAACTCTAGACTACATATTAGGCTCTTGCTTAGTTCATTAGATTTTCGGGATGTTACAGTAGTATGAGGATGTGCATACACTATCGCCAATTGAATAGGGTCACCATTTAGAATAAGTATCCACTACCTCGAATAGATGACCTTTTCTACCAGTTGCAGGGTGCGTCAGTTTTCTCTAAGATTGATCTAAGGTCTGGTTACCATCTGTTAAAGATTAGGCCTGAGGATGTACCAAAAATGACATTCAGGACCCGCTATGGGCACTATGAGTTTCTAGTGATGTTGTTTGGGTTGAAAAATACACCTGCAGCTTTCATGAGTTTGATGAATGGTGTGTTCAAACCATTTCTTGATTTGTTTGTGATTATTTTTATCGATGAAATTTTGGTTTATTCAAAGAGTAAGGAAGAGCATGCCGACCATCTTTTAATATTCTAGGTATTCTCTGGAGACCAAAGTTATATGTTAAATCTCCCAAGTGTGAGTTTTGGTTAACTTCGGTTGCCTTTTTGGGGCATGTAGTTTCAAGGGAAGGGGTAATGGTAGATCACCAAAAGATTGAACCAGTCAAGAATTGGGTTCGGCCTAACTCTGTACCTAAAATTAGGAGTTTTGTGGGGTTCGCCAACTACTATCGTAGGTTCATGAAGAATTTTGCTTCTATTACCACACATTTGACAATGTTGACCAGAAATAAGGTACCTTTCGAGTGGACTGACAAATGTGAAGAGAGCTTTCAAAAGCTCAAGACACTTCTGACCACAACAACTATTTTGGCACTACCAGTGGAAGGTAAAGATTTTATTGTCTATTGTGATGCTTCACATTCAGGTTTGGGTGCGGTGTTGATGCAGGATAAGACTGTCATAGCTTATGCATCGCGACAGTTGAAAGTGCATGAGCTAAATTACCCAACATATGATTTGGAGTTGGCAGCGGTAGTGTTTGCTCTCAAGATCTGGCTACATTATCTTTATGGTGTCAAGTGTGAGGTATTTACTGACCACCGTAGCCTACAACACATATTAACTCAAAAGCATCTAAATCTGAAACAACAAAGGTAGATGGAGTTACTCAAGGATTATGATGTGACCATCTAGTATCATCCGGGTAAGGCTAACGTGGTGGCAGACATATTAAGATGGAAGGCGGTGAGTATGGATAGTCTAGCTTTCTTGGGTGTATCCAAGCGACCTTTGGCTAAGAAAATTCAAACATGTTGGGCCTCTCAGAAAGAGGTGGGGTGTTAGCTAGCATGGAGGTTAGGGCCACATTCATTGAGGATATCAAGGCCAAATAGTTTAAGGATGAGAATTTGAATGAGCATAGAAAGAATACATTGTCTGGTAAGGCACAAGATATGGTTCTTGATGCGAAAGGTGTGCTTAGTTTTAAAGAAAGAATTTGTGTTCCTTGAGTGAATGACTTGATTCAGAAATTGTTGACAGAATCCCATAGTTCGCGGTATTCAATTCATCCGGGTGTGACCAAGATGTATCGAGATTAGAAACGACTTTATTGGTGGCATGGCATAAAGAAAGATATAGCGGAGTTTGTGGCTAACTACCAAAACTGCCAGCAAGTAAAGTACAAGCACCAAAGGCCTGCAGGTTTGCTTCAACGAATGCCAATTTCAGAATGGAAGTTGGAAAGGATAGTTATGATTTTTGTGGTTGGTCTCCCCAAGACCTTGGGGAAGTTTGATTCTATTTGGGTAGTGGTTGACAGATTGACTAAGTCAGCCCACTTCATTCCAGTCAGAGTAGACTATAATACGCAGCAATTAGCTAAGATATATGTGAAGGAGATAGTAAGAATGCACAGAGTGCCCCTTTCTATCATTTCGGACCGTGGTACGCAGTTCACATCCCAGTTTTAGGGAAAATTGCATGAGGAGTTAGGTACTCAACTCACCTTTAGCATAGCCTTCCATCCGCAATCGGACGGGTAGCCAGAGAGGACTATTCAAGTGTTAGAGGGCATATTGAGGGCATGTGTGATTCACTTTGGAGGCATTGGGATAAGTTCCTACCTTTGTGTGAGTTCTCTTATAATAACAGTAACCACTACAGCATTGATATGGCACCATTTGAGGCACTTTATGGGAGAGGTTGTTGATCACCCATAGGATGGTTTGAGGCTGGAGATGTGAAACCTTATGGGGTTGACTTGGTGAAGGATGCTCAGGATAAGGTAAGAAGCATACATTCTAAGCTCCTAGCAGCCCAAAGTAGACAGAAAAAATATGCATACCATAAGGTAAGAGACATGGCATTTCAGACTGGTCTCACTCATGAAAGGGGTGATGAGATTCGGTAAGAAGGGCAAGCTTAGTCCTCAGTATATTGGACCCTTTTAAGTTCTTGATTGTGTAGGGCCAGTGGCTTATAGATTAGCTTTACCTTTGAACTTATCTCAAGTTTATCCAGTATTTCATGTGACCATGTAGAAGAAGTATCATGGGGACGGGGATTATATCACAAAATGAGACTCAATTTTGTTAGACAAAGACCTTCAGTATGAGGAGGAACCGGTTTTAATTCTTGATCACGACATTCGAAAGCTGAGGACCAAGCAAATAAAGTCTGTGAAAGTTCAATGGAAGCATCGTCCAGTTGAGGAAGCTACTTTGGAAACCGAGAAGGACATGCAAGACAAGTATCCTCAATTGTTCAACGATTCAGGTACTACTTGTAACGACCCGAACCATCGTTATTTAAGGGGGGGAACAATAATCCAGAAATTTTTTTGGCCATTGTCCCACCAGAGCGGGCCAGTTGCCTCTAGGCCGGCGGCGCCAGTCTAGGGTAAGTTGGCGCCATAGAGGGATAGGTGAGACAGAAGGTAAATAAAGCAAAATTCTATTTTCTCCTTCTTCCTAAAATACCGAATTTAGTCGTAAAACACCTTAGAAACCCCCAAAAAGCTGCTGCAAGATTGGGAAGAAGGGAGAGAGAGATTTCTAGCGTGAAGATGTCGATGGATTGTGAATTTCCGGTCAAGATCACCATCACGATTTCTGGAAATAAGAATCAAAGGCAAAAACTCAGTTCAGCTGCTTAATGCCCAAGTAGACTAGGTTTTTATGAATTGAGTAGTTTACATATGTGCTAACTGGTAATATATGTAAATCGATGGTAGGATTTATGTGTGGGCCTCCGTGCATCGAATAATTTATGATTTGAACCCCAGAAAAAACCCTTAGACGATGAATTAGGCTGAGTTTGGTCGAATTAGGGTTACATGACGTGCGTTAATGAATAATCAATTGTAGGTGATGGTTGTGATTCTATGATGGTGTGATGTATGTTTGTTCTTGCTTCATTATGATACTCGTAGGTATATGAATGTTGTATTATTGATAACACTTGTTGTAATTGAGATAGAGGAATGATGAATGTTATGAATCATGACTTAAATATATGATCTTGAGAAGATACTTGTGATTGTGATTGTGGTGTGTTGAAGGAATCGGTTGCCACGTTTCGGCATTACCAATTAGGATAGGTTGCCACGTTCTGGCATAATTATGGGATCGGTTTCCACGTTTCGGTATGCTAACAGTTTGGGTTTGGGTTTGGGTTTGGGTTTGGGTCCCATGAGAGGACCAATGACTTGTCATAACTTTGTAGCTTGAGGAATGTGAAATGCATTATTGTTCTTCATGTTGATGATATTGTATATGTTCTATAAATGCGTGTGAATACATTGTTGTATTGGCTTATATGTGATTGTTCTTGTGTTAAGCGAACTTGTTGGGTATAGAGGAAGGGTAAAGTGTTCAAGGGGCGAGTAATGGATAGCAAGGGTTGTTCGAGTGTTGTAATGGCGAGAAGTAAAAGTGGAGAAGCGAGTGGTCTATTTCATGATCTTACTAGTCGGTTTATTATGTTATGTGGTGGGAGTCGGGTTGACCGATGATACCACCAGTACATGTGTTTGTACTGATACTACTTTTGCTATGTCTTTTGACATAGTCTGGATGCAGGTTGGTGATGTTTCATTAGGCGAAGACAAAGAAATTCTCTAGCAGCTTCTATTCTTCCTTTTGCATGGTGGGAGTTGTGTCTTTTATTTATCTTGTACAGTTGTACTCTTAGTAGCTCTTGTACCTGTTTAGACTAGATCCCTGGAGTGTTAAATTACTTTACAAGGCATAACTTGAGATTGTTTTAAAGGTTTTTAATAAAGAATTCTCTTATTATATTTATTTCCATTTATTTTAAATTTTCCACGTGATTTAATTTTGGGTGTAAGAGGGTTCGCCTAGTAAGGTGGTAGTACGTAGGTGCCTGTACGGCCCGATGGGTTGTGTCGTGACAAATTGGTATCAGATCCTAGGTTACCGGTCTCCCAATACAAGAGCAAAATATGGACTAGACTTTGTGGATTGGTTTGTTGACGTCCAAATCTAATCTTCAAGAGGCTAGGAAGCATTCTAGGAAGTTGTTCCACCTTTTTCTCTTCTTTCGTGCGAAGTGTCGCCTGTGGTATGAGCTGAGCTAATTGGTATCTCCTGATTCCCATTGGTATCTCAACGAAGTGAACCAAATGTCATGGTCACAACTGAAAGAACACAAGCAAGGTAAATTGGAACTGGGAAGCTTTCAATTGGTATCTGGCCCTGAGGATTGCGTAATTGCATAGATGACCAGAAATGGCCATCCATGAAGCGAAATAACTAGTAACTTAGACTTGACTGTGAGTTATATCTTGGAAACTGTGAATGCGTGATTCTTGTTGTTTGCAATTGCTTGAATGTGATGAGGTGATTATGTGTACTATAAATGCATGTCTTGTGCTTGTGTAATAACCGTGCGAGTGTCTGGGTGTATCCTGGGATGTGTGGATTGTGGTGCTAAAATAACGAGAATGAAAATTGGTTCATGTATCGTGGGATTGATTTAGGATAGATGATGACTTTCCTAGCTCAGAGAATTATCCTAAATTCGTTTGGTGAGGCTGGGAACCTTGGGAGAATTTTAGAAAAAGTGAAAAGAACCCAAAAATTATTGGCCTGGGTTTTGGTCCTGTCTGAGCCGTTGGGGCGGGATTATTCCCACCATAGCAAGACCGCCAGAGCATGACAGGGCGAGGCAGAACCTCAACCCAGCCTCTCGTGTTTTCCCTAACTTCAAATGCCAACCCCAAATGGGATCCGAACAAAGCCCTGCAATCCCTTCAGTGTTCAGCAAATCGAGAATAGATTATAAAGCCTAATAATTAATTAAAGGTTGTATAGAACAGCAAAGACCAGCATCCATGTGCTACAAAAACTTAGGAAAGTCAAGAAGATAAAAACAAAGTTGTCTTAAATTTACAAGCCAAAGAGGCAAAATAAAAATCCAAGTCAAGAATCCTCGGACTGGGTAGTGTCCACATCTGAGTCTAGATCCTCCGGAGGTACCAGGCCAATAACTGCCTCATCCATAAAGGTAAAGTGTTGAAAGTCCCCTTTCTCGACCCGGGGAAGCTCCTGACCGGGGGCAATGCAGGTGAATATAGTCCTCACGGTCTTCCATATTCGGACCAGCAGACGATCCCTCTCTAGACCCTTCCTCCTCTCCTGACGCAACTAGCGGCGGAGCATCTCAACCTCCAAAGCAGTGCTGGGTGGGGCCGGATTGAAGTCAGCATAGGAACTCCCCAATCTCTCCTAAACGACAGCCAGATCCTCTTCGACCCGTGCCTCGTCGTCTGAATCCGCAACCGCCTTGTTATGGCAAGTCCTGCCAGTCCTCCTCCTTTTGCTCCTAGAAGTAGAACATGTTTTAACCAAAAGAGGGTGAAGGGGGGATCTATAGGAAGTACCTCATCAGCATCAAATAGTAGCACTCCCACCCGCTTCCATAGAGCAGTGATAAGGCCAGGGAGAAAGAATACCTTCGTGTTACCCCAGTAGAACATCTTCCACTCGGAACTAATTTGCACCCCCACATTCAGCTCTATACCTTGTATGGCGCACTCCACTACCAAAGTTCGAGGAAAGATCACGTCGGTGCAGTTTCCCGATGGTAGGATCCTCCTAGTCACAAAGTGTAGCCACTTCTTAGCATCAGGTGACCAATCAGTGCTAGTAATGCCCTCCGCAGTAGCCCAGTATACTTGATCCCGCCATCCAGGCTCAACTAGGGTGTCTCTCACCTACTCCAGGTCCATCTCCCTCAGCTTGGCCTCGTACTCAGCGTTCGAGACTTCTGGTACCTCTAGAGCCTCATTGATGGCAGTGGCGTTCAGAGGAATGTCAACTCCCCTGATGCGGATGATGGGGTGAAACTCATCCCATCGCACAGTAGGCAGGATGGCGTAGAACTCCCTCGCCCAAGTGGAACGTGCATCTGGGGGAGCCTCAGTCAATGGAGCCCATCTGAACTCCATTGGGCAGGCATAAAATGTAGGCCCCTTCTCCTCTATCTTGAGTTACATGAACCCTCTCTCACAAAAAAAACCAGTAGTGCGGTTGTCATGATACCTTTCCCAACTTGCGGCATCGGGGAACCAAATCAAGGGTAAGTTTTATTCATTTTGACCTGCCATTTAGAGAGCCTGCAATAAGTTGAATATAAGTTAGAACGCGATATGATAGTCTGTGTAAAGCTAAAATCAAGAAGAGAGAAATTTTTGTGTTAAGGGTACAATCCACTGGTCTGGCGTATACCGCCACAGCGGCCATAATCCCGCCTTGGCGGGATTATGAAGGCTGTCATAGCGGGATGAATGCTGCCAGAGCTGCCTTCATCTGGGACGAACACCAGGCGCGACAATGGCCCCTTTTCATCCCAAAACCTCCGATTTCGACAGAATTTTAGCAGATCAGAGTATATAAACTACCCTAGAACGTAAATAAGCAATGATTTTGACAAAATAACTCCTAAATGAGGCCTAAATTCGAGTTTTACGCCAAGAGACCCTTCAAATTCCCCTACCCATTTTTGTATCGATTAAACCATATTTTTACGAAATCCTTACGCCCAGAAGGTTGTAGAGACGTTAGTGACGTAAGAGAAGTGACCATGCTACGTTTTTCTATCCAATCAAGCAACCTAGTTCAATTTCAAAACAACTATCCCAAAAACCATTTCTAACAATCAAATAGAAGCATGCAATTGTTGTTAATCAAGTAATGAAGTAAAGAGCGTGGAAAATAAGAATTTACCTTGAGTTCGACATTTAGACGAAGTGAGATGAGAGAATTTTGGGGGAGAATTTTTGAAGGAATAGGAAAAAATGGCGAGAATTTCATTTTCCCCCATACTATTCCCGACCTCTCGCTTTAGCGGGAGATCTCGCGCCACAGCACCTCTGCCTTAGCGGGAGGGCTGCCGCCCTGGCGGGGTCAGGTTGTGTATCTTGGGATGCAAAATTTCTTTACTCGAACATTGCATCATATCCCTGACCAGTCTCTTAAGGTATAAGACATATCGTAAATTAGGCTTGAGAAACAAAAACCATTTCCTCCCGTAAATTCATAATGGACCGAGTAGTTAGTTATAATACTGCAAGGTGGGGTGCATAATGATCCGTGCACTAGTCATTCGGGGACGAATGAGGGGTAAATTGGTATCTATTGTAACGACCGAAATCGTCGTTATTTAGGGTGGGAACAAAAATCTGAAAAAATTATGGGCCATTGTCCCTCCAGAGCAGGCTAGTTACCGCGAGGGAGGCGGCGCTAGAGTGGGGTAAGTTGGCGCCATAGCGGAATAGGCGAGACAAACGTAAATAGCGTAAAGTTCTATTTTCTCCTTCTTTCTAAAATACCTAATTTAGTCATAAAGCACCTTAGAAACCCCCAAAAAGTTGTTGCAAGCTTGGGAAGAAAGGAGAGAGAGATTTATAGCATGAAGATGTCGATGGATTGTGAATTTCTGGTCAAGATCACTGTCACGAATTCCAGAAAGAAGAATCAAAGATCAAAACTCCATGCAGCTGCTTGGCGCCCAAGTAGGCTAGGTTTTTATGAATTGAGATGTTTAAATCTTTGCTCACTACATAATATATGTAAATTGATGGTAGGATTTATGCGTAGGCCTCCGTGCACCAAATGATTTATAATTTAAGACCTGGAAAGAAGCCTTAGATGATGAATTAGGCAAAATTTGGTCGAATTAGGGTTACATAATATGCGTTGATGAATAATCAATTGTAGGTGATGGTTGTGATTCTATGATGGTGTGATGTATGTTTGTTCTTGCTTCATTATGATACTCATAGGTATATGAATGTTGCATTATTGATCACACTTATTGTAATTGAAATAGAGGAATGATGAATGCTATTAATCATGACTTAAATGTATGATCTTGAGAAGATACGTGTGATTGTGATTGTGATGTGTTGAAGGGATCGGTTGCCACGTTCTGGCATACCTAATTGGGATCGGTTGCCATGTTCCTGCATAAACTTTGGATCGGGTACCACGTTCTGGTATGCTAACTGTTTGGGTTTGGGTCCCATGAGAGGACCAATGACTTGTCATAATTTTGTAGCTTGAGAAATGTGAAATGCGTTGTTGTTATTCTTGTTGATGATATTGTATATGTTCCATAAATGTGTGTGAATACATTGTTGTATTGGCTTATATGTGATTGTTCTTTTGTTAAGCGAACTTGTTGGGTATAGTGGAAGGGTAAAGTGTTCAAGGGACGAGTAATGGATAGCAAGGATTGTTCAAATGTTGTAATGGCGAGAAGTAGATGTAGTGTATGTTCCATATATGCTTAGGTGGATTCCACCTTGGGGGGAAGAGATTGGGTTCAGTGGTAAGGGAGTTCGATGTGGTGTACTATGTGACCATGGTTGAGTAATGTGACGATGAAGTAAGGGTCCGAAGTGAGCGGTTAGTTAGAACGCTGGTGGGTGTAATTGGGGACATTTTAAGAGAGGATAAAGGTGGAGAAACGAGTGGTCTAATTCATGATCTTACTAGTCATTTTCTTATGTTATATGGTGGGCGTCGGGTTGACCGATGATGCCTACCAGTACGTGTGTTTATACTGATACTACTCTTGATATGTCTTTTGATGTAGTCTGGACGCAGGTTGGTGATGTTTCATTAGGCGAAGACGAAGAAATTCTCCAGCAGCTTCTATTCTTCCTTCTGCATGGTGGGAGCTGTGTCTTTTATTTATCTTTGTCCAGTTGTACTCTTAGTAGGTCTTATACCTGTTTAGACTAGATCCCTGGGGTGTTAAATTACTTTACAAGGCATAACTTGAGATTGTTTTAAAGGTTTTTAATTAAGAATTCCATTATTATATTTATTTCCATTTATTTAAATTTTCTGCATGATTTAATTTTGGGTGTTAGAGGATTCGCCTACTTAGGTGGTAGTATGTATGTCCCGCGCACGGCCCGGTGGGTCGGGTCGTGACAGTACTCTACCCTTACTTTAGCTAGTTCTTCCTAGTTGATCACTCAGGGATGAGTTATGGGTAAATTGGTATTTATTATAACGACCTAATCCCGTCTTTAGGGAAAAAAAACCAAGGGGGAAAGAATTTGGGCAAGAAAACTTTTGAGTAGTAACTTGGAAATTCCTAGCTTAGTCTAGATTTGGGCAAAATATGAGGCATGTGAGGTCTAGGGAAATCTGGTAATGAATGAGAGATCTAATTATGATTTTGATCACATGAGTAGATAGCTAAGACATTAAGGAACCCGTACGACTTTACAAAATCGAATTCGGGAGAGTAGATCTCCCGAAACTGATCTTAGCGTGAACGGGTAGTTTTTGAATGTCATAGGTTAAAGGTGTGTTGTGAAATGGGGGTTTGGAACTCTAAGTCCGACGTTCTGTCTCCGCACAAGCCGCCAGGGTGGGGCCACTGTGGCGGGACAGAGTCCGTCGTAGCTACCCAGGCGCGACTTTAGTAAGGATTAAAACCCCAAAAATGTTATTTTTCTGTGAGTTTCGTTCTTGAGAGCTAAGAAACGTCCCAGGGCTATTTCTTGAAGGTTTTCCACCTCTTCTAGCGGGAAAATTAAGATTTTTACTCCCCTAATCCGTTTTGATCCGTAGAACTTAGATTCTTGGGTAATTATCATTGGGGGAAGGATTTGATGGGAAGTTAATGGTTGGAAAATCCCTAATTTGGGTATTGGGATCTTGGGTTTGGCTTAGGGTTGATAATGTTGATTGTAATCCGGGTAATTATGCCTCGTTTATTGATCCTTGCATTAATTGTATGTTTTTAGACTACGAACAAGCGAAAAGAATTCGAAAAGGGAAGATTCAGAATTCGGAAAGGGAAGATTCAAGTGCTTTAGGGGGATTTAAGCTTGGTTTCGAGGTAGGTGATGGTTTGATTTCATGTGGCGTGATATATGTTGGTATTCGCTTCATTGTAACGCATGTATGTATGTGAATGTAGCAATATTAATCAAACCTAATGTAAATTAGTATGAAAGAATGATTGTATGCCATGAATCAACATTTGATTGTATGATTATGAGAATGTACATTGTGATTGTGGTATGTTGAATGGATCGGGTGTCATGTTCTGACACACTAATTGGGATCAGGTGTCACGTACCAGTACACATATTGGATCAGGTGTCACGTACCGGCACATACATTGGATCGGGTGTCACGTTTCGACACACTAATTGGGACCGGGTGTCACGTTTCGGCACACTAACAGTTTGGATATGGGTTCCATGAGAAAACCATTGAATTGTCATATTTACTTGTTAATGGGAATGTGGAATTATGCATTGCTCCTGAAATGATTACCGGTTTATGTTGATATATTCTGTACATGTCATGTTTACTATGTTGTTACTGCTTATATATGTTTCGCTTATTGGAATAGTCGCGTGATCCTACCAGTACACTGTGGTTGTGTACTGATACTACACTTGCTTATTCTTTGTTAAGTACAGGGCTTTTTCAAGCGGTTATTGATAGACCTAGCTAGGAGATTAGTGATCGAGACCGGATTTCAAGGGTGAGCCAGTTCTTTCAGGATGTCATGGAGTTCTTCATTTTGTTTAGTCCATTCTTTTTGGACTTAGACTATTTAATTATTTCTTATGTTGGTTGGGGTTGTACCCATTTTTCTTAGACTTGTTGAACTTTAGATGTTTTGGTACAATGATTTTCAGGTTCTAGGGGTTATTTCCGCATTAGTCGTTAGATGTTAGTTTAAATTCCGGAGTTTATGGGAACACCGTATTAATTATTTAGTTATTTAAACCTGTTTCCGTAGATTTAAATGCGTAGTATTTGGTTAATTGCTTAGTTGGGTTGTACTTATGGTTCTCCCACCAGAGGGTTAGTGTGGGTGTCAATCATAACGGTCTGGATCGTGACAACCAGAAATTTAAAAAGTCTATAATCTCCTTTTTCTTTTAAAATAAACTTATCTTTTTCTATTTATTAATTAAAAGGTATTAAAGTTAAAAGGGTAAAAATGTTTTAAAAGGTAAAATAACATAGTGTGGTATATGTTATTTTGCCATTCTGGCTTAATTTTCTGACCAAAAGGATTTTTTTTTCCATTTCATATTAATTGGAATCAAGCTAAACATGCATCTCAAAAGTATGAAATAAATTTAAAGCTTAGAAATTTTATTTATGAAATTCAAGCTTTATGCCTATCATGCTTTTTTTTTTTATTTCAAAGAGACAACAAATGTCCCAACCTTTACAAAGAATAATAGAGTCAACATTAACTTTCAAATTTATTGACTTGTTTCTTTTTTTATGACACAAGTTGTAAGTTACTTTCTTTTCTTTTCAAAAACATAGAGGGTGTTTGGATTGACTTATAAAATTGGTCAAACTTATTTTTGAGTCAGTTTTTGACTTCTGAAAGTGTTTGACAAATATAAATATTAACTTAAAATAAGTTAGGAAGTGTTTAGCAAGGTAAAAAATGACTTAAAATAATTATAAAATGACTTAAAATATGTCAAAAATCAAAAGTAGGTACTTTTTATTTTTTGACTTAAAAGTCATTTCAGTTTGATTTTTTTTATTTTTGACTTAAAAACTACTTTTTAAAGCCAATTCAATTAAACTCTTACTCTGATACTACACTCTCAGTTTTCAATTGAGTGGCCTATTTTAATTTGATACAAAATTTAAGATAGTAAATAAGACTTTTAAATCTGATGATCAAATATATCAAAATATCTTTTAATCTTTATGGTCTTAAACATCTTAGGTGCAAAGCTGAAACTAAAAATTGTTGAGTAAGAAAAAAAAATAAAAGACAGACCTCAATAAGCATTGTATTTTTTTTAATCATGCTAATGAAATGTACACACTTAAGTTTGGCTCCTTAGGAAATATCATCAAACAAATGTAAAAAGTTTATCTTCTCAATCTAAGTATATTTATGTTTTGCACTTTATGATACGTGTTCCCTATTCAACTTTTACTCGCAATTAAATTTTGATAAAATGTCTTTGATACGTGTTCACAATTCAAATTTTACTCGCTATTAAATGTACTTAAATTTTGAATGATCGCATTGCTCTTTTTGTGTAACAATGAAGATAGTAACAATGAATTGACACTCCAATAGAGTTTTGCAAATAACTTTTGGGGAATAAGACAAGAAACGATGTGAACACATTGAGCTATATATATATCTTTGCAAATTTATAAGTATATTTATTTAAATTGAGAAAATTTTGAATTTGTGCTAGGTGTGGACTTGCTTTTTTGCTATTACAGTGGAATGGACCACAACTCTCAACATATTTACCCTTCTACTTAACTAAAACTCCATTATGGTTGCTCAAGTTTTCTTCAATGCATGCATATTGTTGTGCTTTTGATGATTGATTTCAATGCTTCACATATTGAAATTAGTTCAGAATATTATTATTCCTTTAAAAGTTCATCTGCTTCTTATAAGTTTGTATTTTTTTCTCTTTAATTAAAATGCTTATTCGGGTGATCATTACTAAGTTTCCTTTTCTTATAAATCTACAGCAGAAGTCATTTTTTGTTTATTTCATTGTTTATATATATATATATATATATATATATATATATATATTCCATCCAATTTTCTAACAAGGCATATGGTAGTTGTGATTCTGTTTTACCTTTCCATTTTCAGTTGGGAACGTTCCTTTCTCAAGTCAATGGAGTTACTTAAAATAAAAGAACGAGAGTATAATAGTCTCCATACTTGGCGAAAAAAGAATGAGCAGCAGACAATAAAGTTCATACCAAGTAAATAATAAGAATGATAATATTATAATAATCATGATATTATATTTAAGAATAATTGGTGTTATAGTCTCTAATAGTCCTCTTATCAGTTTCTTGGAATATAAATTTAAGGACTTTTTTGTTTAATTTCAAATTTGAGTTGAATTTGAACTTGATTCACAAAAAACACTTTGATGGACAAAAATATGTGAAGTTATTCTTTTAAAACCTTGGTATTACATTTGCCTTCATTAGATTTGTTTTGAATACCTAGGTATTTAGTTTTCCTTCATCCTTGATCTTCATCTAGAACTTATAGCATTTAATCCTCGAGATCCTCTAGCTTGTTAAATTATGAAAATCATTATTATAATTGTAGGTCAGAAGAATTGTGACAAGGACAACCTCTTTTCAATCATATTGAAGTTAACATGATGATATTGATTGGCTTAAGCATGTCCTTGTGTCAAGATGGAAGAGATGACAAACTCTTATTAACCAATCAAGTTGAAACTCTCATGAAAATATTTGATTAGCTAGAACATGCAACTTCTGCTAGGGTGAAACCTATATGATCAGGACAACTTTGTTTTTTACCATAATTTTGTTTCTATATTATAATCTAAATGAAACATGTTACTTGTGCTGGGACAAAACAATTGTGATGAGGGGAATTTTTCCCCAATCGATTAGGCTGAAGTTAATGTGATGATATTTGATTGATTGAACATGTTAGTTCTGTTGAGCAGGAAGAATTTTGATTAGAATGATTTTTTTTGACCAATCAAATTTTAATTTATGTTGTTTAATGGTTGAAACACGTCAGTTGTACACGAAGCGTGTTCTCATACGTGTTTGATTTGATTAGACATGTTGTATCACTTTCAACACGTGGCATGATCTTATTGACCGTTTCACTTGGCTAACACGTCTTTCGACACGTCATATCAAATCACACATTGTATTAATATATTTTAAAGTTGATATTAATTCAAATTAATTCTAAACCCTAAAAAGTAAAATAAATACAAGAACCTGAAAATAGTATATATACATATGTATATATGTATATACATATATATATATATATATATATATATATATATATAATGGGAAAGAAATTTAGGGTTC
Source organism: Solanum verrucosum (assembly GCF_900185275.1). Classification (NCBI taxonomy): domain Eukaryota; kingdom Viridiplantae; phylum Streptophyta; class Magnoliopsida; order Solanales; family Solanaceae; genus Solanum; species Solanum verrucosum. The sequence continues at coordinate 3,091,160 of NW_026020407.1, forward strand.
CACAGACGGCAAAATGAAGCGCCCTATCATATCCAAATTCTTGCATCTGAATCCAAAGGTCGAGAACAAAGGTTTTTCATCATCAAGATGATCTAAGAATTTCAGGAGACTCCATAGAAGACACAAAATTCAGAAATCTGCCGGAGCCAACGATGTCGAAATGGAATCAATAAATTTGCAAATTGTGAATTCCAATCAAGTTGAAATTGAAACAACAGATTTGCAAATCGTGAATTCCAATCAAGTTGAAATGGAATCAACAAATTTGCAAATCTTGAACTCCAGCAAAGTCGAAGTTGATCCTACCTCACTGAATTCTGATGTCATCGCTATCGCTGAAAATAACAACGGCTACGAGAGTGGAGATGATGATATCGAGTTGCAAAAAATTCTCTTCTACTCAACTCAGTTTCATTCCGATAAGAACTTGGAATCACGCTCTAATCATGGTGTTGGTAAAAAAACCTATAGAAATAGAGTATTCTGTTATTCCAGATTCACTTAACCTAAAGAATAGTATTACTGAAAAGGGGGAATCTTCTTGTACTTTCTGTGAAATCTGTGAAAATGTGTGTCCGCTGCCAAACACAATGATGTAGGGCACCTATTGCAATCATCGTTATTGTGAAGAATGCATACAGAACTATATAGGTAAAAAAATCAATAAGATTATCCATGAGGTTGCTATAAGGTGTCCTGTTTCTGATTGCAAGGAAGTTTTGGATATCAATTTTATAATGCCGGTTGATTTTCTTATCCGAGTACGAGATGCCAGTCGACTAATGAAAGTTTTGGCTGCGCCACTAGTTATTGATTGCCCTTTTATGGATTGTATGGGTAAACTGATTGATGATCAACAGGGATATCCAATTAGGGCATGTCCTGAGTGGTGGGAACTTTTTTATGTGAATTGTAAATACTTACATTTTGGAATGACATGTGAGATTTATCAATTTAGTAGGCAATTAAATTTGATCTACTGGCAGCAGCAATATGGAGGATATGGTGATGAACTAGAGGAGGAGGAGGAGGGTGAAGAAGAAGAAAGAAACTCCATGTTCAAAAACTTTGATGAAAGTCAAGTTTTGTTTCTTTTGAGATGAAATAGCCATTTGAATCCTTATTTACTTTATATGCAGAGTCTATTATTGGTTGAAAAACAGTATGCAAGGTCTTTTATTTGATTTCAATTAGTAGTTAAGTTGGTGAAAAAATAATATGCAGGGTCTTTATGTTTGAATTAGTTGTTGAGTTTGGGTTGAATGGACTTCTACTGGTTGAATCCTATTGTCCAATTTAAGTGTAGCTCCAAATGCGCAAAATCTTCTATTTTTCAAACAAATTGTTCTATTTTATATAGAGTCCAGGTTCGTATGACCAACTATCAAGCCCATATTTCTTTTATTTTGAATCACTTGTTCAAATTATTTTTACCACATCATTTATAAGAATAAAGTATTTAAGAATAAAAAAATGATTCAATTTGCTATTGGAAATTAGGAAGGAGGTTGTACGTGTTACCCTAAACATAGGATAAGAAGTATCACATTGTCAGAACACAAGATGGATGTTAAGTATTTAAGTAATCTGATCTTATATTTTAATAATGCGTTTTGAAGTTGTGTGATTCTAGGTCCAAATAGAACAATATCACTAGTGATTAGACTATTACAAATGGTATTAGAGTCACTTATGTGTCAACTGTATCGATGCGAGATGAAGTTCAACTGAGTTTACACAAATCTTGATAAGGTGGAGAAAACATCTTTGCTAGGTTTAGGCAAATCTCATGTGATGGGGCAGCTCTTAGGCAAATTTTATATGGTTGGACAAACCTCAGCGAGTACGTTGAATCCATAAGAGAGGGTGTTTGTGTGGATAAGAAGTCCACACCGGCAAAAACACATGATAAGTAAGTAGATCTTACATTTTAGTGTCGCGTTTTAAAGTCGTGCGAGTTTAGGATCAAAGAAGACAATATCATTAGAGGGTTAGGTCATTGTTTGGTGGGGAAAATGCAATGTAAAATTATATACATATCTTTTATATGAGGGGGTTTATAAGTAAGCAAACTTGACACTCTAGTGACGTATTTTAAAGCCTTGCGAGTCTAGGCCTAGATCAGAAAATATCACTTGCCAGTTTCATGGTGAAAAAAGGCAGTGCAGATAATAATTAGGGATAGAAGAATTATATTGGGGTATTTAATGGAATCAATTTGGGGGCATGATTCAGTTGTTTGCTCTTCTAGTTTTCATTTAATTTTCTCCTCTATTAGTGAAAATTCAATTTGAAAGGAAAAAGTACATTACGACAAGTGAAGTCGGCAAATGATTGTTTGCTAATTAATTTGTCTTTTATATTCCACACCTTGTCTTTTGATTTTATTTTCATGATTAATAACTGAACAATCGAATCAAAGCCTATAACCGACCCCTAAACACTCCTATCTACAACGGTATATATGAGCTCTTTTTGTGCACTACAGTTGTTCTATTCTAACTCTTACCTCAATTTGTATTTGTGCAATCAGTACTTCTATCTATTCATGAATATCCTTGAATAATTTCCAATTCATGTGTGATATATCTGTGATTATTAGATTGTTGTTGTCAACTCCTTTCTAAACATTTCTAGTATATGTATGCTTGCAAGTCAGTGTAGTGTCTGTGGGATTCCCTTTTGAAGTTTCTGGTAACTAATTATGTGTCATTTGAAGTCAAAGAGTAACTTAACTCTTTAATAGTTCAATTGATATACCATTTTCATCATCTTTTATCCGTGTAGAATTAAATTTTCTTCAATACCAACTACAATTATTTGGGAGTCTAATGGTCCAAAATATATGTGTTTTCCTTCATATAAACTCAATTTATCAATTTCATCCAAAACACACATTTTTTCTCAACAAATTGTCACACACTAATTTCCCCACAAATTGCAACATTTCACTTTCTACCACATCAAACTTTTAAATCACCAAATTCTCTAGCAATTGGATTTTCTCCCAAAAGACCAAAGTCACTTCCCTCTGTTGGTCAGTGTTGCCCCAAATTCTGATGCATCACCAAATGTGTTGAGTTTCACTTTAATGAGGATTATGCAAGACAATATAGTTGTCTATTTTTTCTGGTCATGATCAGAGTACACTTAATTAAATTCTTGTCTCACTCTATGTCGAGCTCTTATATTATTTTATACACATTTTAATTGTCAGACCAACACATACTGAGACATTAACAGTATACATCAATAGGTGATATGACAATTTATCTCATTATGTATATGATTTTGAAATCTTTGACTTTCAAGCTAGTTTTTTAGGCTAAATTATCGTATGATGTCCTTTTCTTATTAGTGTCATTTACCATATGTCCACTTTGTTTGAGCAAAATATGCATAAAGATGAAATAAACTTCACCACAAACCCAAAATTTGAACCTCTACATTATTGAGCGCTTTAATTTTGATAGAATTAGTGAGTAAAGTTAAGGTAGTTAAAAGTAGTTAGAATTAGGAAGTTGGCTAAGTATGTTAGAAATGTCATATTATTTTTAATTAGCTAATTTCCTTGTGTATATATACACACCAATGTAATGCTTATTGATTCAGTTAGTAAAATGCAATACTCAACTTCCAATTCTTCCTTTTAGAAGTTTCTTCTACTTCTTCTTCTCTCTGAGTTCGAGCTCCATTAATGGTAAACTCAAGCTTATTTCAGCACTCTTGTTTCCAATTTTGTCATGGTATCAGCACATAGGGTTAGGCAATTTCATTCCGCATTTGATTCTGGATTGTGAGTATTGTATCGATCTCAGTTTTTTTTTTGTAATCACGAAATTGAGATATTGTGAATTTTCTCTCTTTTCTTCATTCTAATTTGATTCAGCTCAGTTTGAGTTATTATTGCCTTGTTTTCAACATTTTGGATCTCCATTCAATTTGAGCGATCAATCATTATCGCATTTTCCTTCTTCTTCAATCGATTTCATCTGTATTGAAAGTTGTTCAAATATGAATAATGTTCAACCTGATAACAACACAACCACTGATAGAATGGACACTACTAGTCCATTTTACCTACATCCATCAGAGAATGTAGGTTCAACACTGTTACCTGTTGTTTTTTATGAAAATGGGTATAGATCCTGGAGACGAGTTGTTCTTAGAACCCTGTTAGTGAAAAGGAAAACTGGTTTTATTAACAGGAAGATTGTGAAGCCAGACTCAACTGATCCAAGTTTTGCACATTGGGAAAGATGTGATGACATGGTGACCTCTTGGATTCTAAATTCACTTTCACCTAACTTAAGGGATGGACTCCAACATGTGAGCAATGCTAAGGAACTTTGGGAGGAGTTAGAGGATCGATATGATCAGACCAATCGTTGCGAATCGTACCAACTTCAAAAGGAAATAAAAGATTTGGTGCAAGGAACTCTAGATATCACTGATATTACACAAAAATAAAGAAGCAGTGAGAGCAGATGAACACAATCGACATTACTTCTCAATGCACTTGTATGTGTACTTGTGGTGGAAAAACAAAGATGCACAAGGCTGAACAAGTAGGAGGCTCATACATTTCCTATTGGGATTTTTCCTTGTATGGAGCAAGATTTTGCTATCCTATCCCATGAGGAGAAGCAACGAGAAGTGAGGGCCCATAACCAGGTTGCTTTGGAGTCCACATCTCTGAGTGCATCTGCATCACCCCATACTAGTAGAGATTTCAAGACAAATTACAGTTCATACACAGGAGGTCCAGATAACTCTAGAAATTCCAACAACAATTACTTCAGAGGTAGTTCTAGTATTGGTAATTCCTATGCACACTTGTTTTGTGACTATTGCAAAAGATCTAGACACACCAAAGACAGATGTTACAAACTCCATGTATATCCATCCAACTCCATAATTATCACAGGAAAGGGTTAGCCTCTACAAAAATTGCTTACACATCTGAAGAAGGAAACAGTCAAGGTGGTGAGGAAAATCTTGAGGTGAGGAGACAAATGCCACCGAATCTATCTAAAGGTCTGTATGAGCAGTTGCTCAACCTCTTGGGGACCCTGCAGGCTGGAAACAAAGACAATGATGATTCATGCATATAAGTGGAGTTGTATACTTACTTGTTATTCTTCAATGACTGAGATAGGTAACTTGTCATTATTGACTGCTGGATCTTAAATCATAGATCATAGACTCAGGAGCATCACACCATATGACCTATTATAAAACTTTCCTAAAAACACTAGACCACTACCATATCCTTTTCTAATCACCTTACCAAATGGATACAAGGTTAAAGTAAATGAAATTGGAGGTGTACTCATTTGAATCCAGTCTTGACTTTACATAAAGTGTTACTTGTACCTAATTTCAAATTCAATTTAATATATGTCTACTGTTTAGCATTACAACTCAAAAGAATAGTAACCAGTTGGTAAATGCACTATCACATGAATCAGAACCTTTCTTGTTATGAGGAAGCAATCTTGAATCTTGCCTGGCAAATGGTAATAACACAAGAGTTCGAAACATTAAATGCAAATGATACATGGGAGATGGTTCCTCTACCAACAGGAAAAAATGTTATTTGATGCAAATGGGTGTACAAAATCAAATGAAAGTGTGGAAAGGTCCAAATCTAAGTTGGTAGTCAAAGGATTCACACAGCAAGCTGGAGTTGATTACACTTCTAACATTGTCAATTTTAGGTAGAGTATCATAACCCACAATCCCTTTGAAGAGTGAAAAATATCTTCATATGGTATTATAGTTGTACACTCATAGTACCATAGGGATGGGGAGAGTTATAAGAGTCCATTTTCCACTAAAGATAGTGTAATACGTAAGAGTAAAGATGGCTAAGCAACTATGCTACATTGGCACCCCAAACTATAAGACTAAAAAAGTTTCCAACTCATTTCGTACCCTTCTAATTTAATCCAAATATTATACTATAATTTCAATAACGGTTGGCTATCAATGGATCCATCTAACTTATGTTAATGATGTGGTCAGTGTTGGTAGATGCCGTTTTTTGAAATAGAGAAATGTACATCAACATTTGCTTCAATTCTCACTATCCCTTCCCATATTACACTTACCAATAAAAAACAATATAATTTTTGTACTAAATTCCCCAAGGTTCTTGCAACTAATACTATTAACAGTTCAAACAGTGATAATACTGCCACGAGTGGCACCACCGGAGGGCCTGAAGTGAGAATTAATGCCCTATTTTAATTTACGTATTTTACTTTTCATTTTAGTCCATTTGAAATGGATGTCACTTTCTATATTTAGTAACTCTTTTGTTCCAATATCCCGTCATAATGTGGAATTAACTATATAATTTTTGTACTAAATTCCCCAAGGTTCTTACAACTAATACTATAAGGAGTTCAAACAGTGATAATGCAGCCAAGAGTGGCACCGCCGGAGAGCCTGAAGCGAAAATTAATGCCCTATTTTAATTTACGTATTTTACTTTTCATTTTAGTCCATTTGAAATGGATGTCACTTTCTATATTTAGTAACTCTTTCATTCCAATATCTCGTCATAATGGAGAATTGAGGAGTCTAGGAAAAAACACTTTTATGCTTTATTAGAAGAGCTAAAACTTATAGGACATTAAAAGAAAAAGAACTGGCATTAAGAGTTTTCAATTACTCTTGTTGATTTTGCAGGAATTGAGGTTCCAATCTTTTTTTTAATAAAGCATTTTTTTATTCATTCAATCATCTGTACCAATTACAAGGCCCTTGGCCCAAATCTACAAATCATAAAACTCACCTACCCGTCCCAACAAAAGCTTTCTCCGTTTGTCTAAATCTGCTATCAATTTTTGAAAGTGACCCGACAAGCTTCTGTCTCCGCAGCTGCCAAAACTCATTCCAGTCACTATAGTCTCTTCCTTCTCGAGTGGTTCCTCAATGATTTGTAACCAATGAAGCCTCTCTACTCTTATATGATGGATTTCCTTCTGCAGAGTTATGAATTTCTTAATCTTATTTTCCTTTCTCCGTGATTTCTGTTCTTGAGTTGTTTTCCTTTCCTCAGGGTATTTGTGTGCTACTTCCTCCAAGAATTGATGACCGTTGATGTAGCTCGGGTGAAATCGAAGCCTCCGAAGCCCTTTAGCTGAGTACTTGTCCTCTAGATCTGTAAAAACATCCCTCTCCCCTTTGTATTTTAATTTGTTTGTTATGGTTGTAACTAGCTCACCCATCAGTATCACCATGACCAACATATCTACCAATTTTTGTTTGATCTTACTGCCTTTGTTATCGTGCTTTGCTGTTGTTATATATATATGCTTACTGTTGTTTCTTTGTCTCCATTCTTGCATGTATTTCTTTACTTGATGTATCTTGTCTTCTCCTTTTACTTTCATAGTGTGAATCATTGTGGATTAATTCTGCGTTTTCTAATCATGTAGTTTGGTAATTGTGCTTTGTCTGAATTAAGGATCCTTCTTTCCATCAGATGAAGCTCGTGCCAATTGTGATACTCATGATCCATTTGTGAATCAATAGTTGTATTAGCCAAACAATTACCTTTTCTGTATCTATGAGTGATTGGTGCTCTAATCTTTTGATTTATTTCCCTTATCTATTCTACCATCTCTATTAGTTCCCAAGGTATCCTCCAACTCTTTATTATGATTTTCTTGAGACTTAGTGAATCTGTCTCAATTATGACATCTTGTAACCTTCTCTTGAGACACTCTCTAAGTGTTGAGAGTATGGTCATTGCTTCAGCTTCCTGATTTGTTTCCAAGCCTAACCCTTTAGCTGTGGCATAAATTAGATCACCCCTACTGTCTCTAATGTAAAAATCCATAGGAGCTTTGCCCCGGGTTACCTCTACATGCCCCATCAGTATTACATTTTACTTGATGTGCTTCTGGTGGTTTCCAAGTGACACTCAAGAAGTGTAGTTTGGGTTTATAAGTGGTTAGGCGGAGAATGAGTTCCTGCCAGGACCATCTTATCTTCTTTATCTATGGGAATTTACTCTTCACCATCGGTCTCAGCACTTCCATTTTCATATCCACCATTCATTCATAACTGATGCCATTACCATGTTTGAATGCATTCCTTCTTTTCCATAAACTCCACATGATGATAGCTGGCATGGTTTTATATATTTTCTTTAGTTTGTATGTTGCCTCCTATTTCCACCAAGTAATGATAAGCTGTTGTAAATGTATCCCCTCTATGTCTATCCCTGCAAAATTAACAATAAACATCCATAGCTTGGCAGCTATGGGGGCTCTTAGAAATAAGTGGGTTATTGTTTCCTCCTCATCCTTCTTATCACAACATCAACATCTAGAGACTATGTTAATCTTCATCCTTTTCAGGTTATCATCTATGGGAATTCTTCTCTTCCACACCCTCCACAAGAAAAAAATTATCTTAAAAGGTAGTCCTCTGTTTCAGATTAAATCATAATCACTCCCTTGTTCATGTTTACTTATCATCAAATCCCAAGCTGACTTCACCTTGAATCTACCCTGTGAGTTTGCCATCCACCATGCTACATCATTTCCAAACAGTAAGTTTGGTGGTGAGATGTTTTCCATGATGTAATTTGTCATCTCTGTTGACAGATTTTGTAACAGTTTATGTCTATTCCACCCTTCTCTTGTACTAAACTCTTTAACCTCCACTTCTTCTTATTTTGCCCCTTCTTTAATGTGATATAAGGCTCATTGTTTAGTCCAACTGTTAAACTAGAAGCTAGAGTTACCAGACTTAACTTGCCACCATATTTCCTATTTTACCTTTTCCCTGACTGATGTCATTTTCCTCCACACATGTGATGTCACATATCCCTGAGCTAGGATAGGGTGATACTTCTTGCAGTATTTATTCCACAAATAGGATGCCCATAATGAATTTGTTGAATTTCTAAAATTCCACCAAAGCTTAGCAAAAAGTGCCTTTGAGACATCATGTAATGATCTCCACCCCAAACCTCCTTCCTTTGTTAGATAGCACATTTTCTCCCATGCCACCCAGTGCTTGTTCATAGTCCCTGTTGTGTTAGCCCAAAAGAATTTTGAAAAAATTTGATGCAACTGATTAATGACGCCAACTGGTGGGTTCATGGCTGATAAGATATATATTGGCATAGATTGTAACACATGTGCTATCAACACATGCCTGCCTCCAAAATATAGTAACCGGTTTTGCCAAGAGCTAATTCTCTTAATCACTTTTTTAATCAAGGCCTAAAAGTAAGATTTGTTCTTCCTTCTATAGAAAATGGGGAAACCTATATATGTGAATGGAAAAGAACTTTTCTTAATATTTGTAATTCTTCTTATTTTGCTATAGATTCCAACTGGCACTTTTTCATGCAGGTAAACTAGACTTTTGTCAAGGTTAACCATTTGTCCAAACACCTTTTCATATCCTCTCAACACCTTCATCATATTTTTCATGGAGTTAGGGTGTCTTGAACAAAACAATATAGTATCATTTGCATAAGACATATGATTAATCTCTGGACTCCACTTTGGTAGTCCAAATCCCTTAAAATCTTGATCCATGAATAGATGGTTGAGGTTTATAGCCAAAACCTCAGTTGCAATGATAAAGAGGGTTGGTGATAGTGGGTCCTCTTGTTTCAATCCTCTTGTTGAGTGGAAAAAGGCAAAGGTTTTCCCATTCATGATCACTGGATACCAATTGTTAGAAACCAACCTCACCACCATGTCTACTATTCTCTCTGAGAAGCCAAAGCTTCTTAGTACCTTAGTGAGAAAAATTTGTGATACTCTATCATATGTCTTAGCTATGTCCAACTTCACCACTATATTATGGAACTTAATTCTTATGTTGATGTCTCTGATAATCTCTTGATCCAAAAGGACATTTTAAGTAATACTTCTCCCTTTCACAAATCCTTCTTGATTCTATGAGATTATATTACGGAGCACCGTTGCCAACCTCTCATGTATTAGTCTTGATATAATCTTATTATTTAAAGTACTTAAACTGATGGGTCTCAAATCACCAAAGTCATCTACCACTTCCTCTTTAGGGATTAGGATTAGGTTGGTATGAGTAATAAATCTTGGAGGCTCCTGTCCATAGAAAAAAGCTCTTACCATGTTACTGATATCCTCCTTTACAATATCCCAGTAGCATTGGAAAAACTGTCCTGAGAAACCATCTGGACCACTTGCACTATCTCCATTTAGGGCAAAAACCACCCATTTAATCTCTTCTTCTGATGGTAATTTTACCATCTTTTCATTTTGCTCATCTGAGATTAATTTGGGTATGCTCTTTAGCATTGAGAAATCTATGGGATTACTATTCTCCATAAATTTCTCATTAAAAACATTCACTGCCTCCTCCCCTATATTTTGAGTTGAATTAATTATATCCCCCTGCCTGGACTTTATTGCTGAAATCTGCAACTTTCTCATTCTTCCCTTAACATATGCATGGAAGAACTTTGTGTTCCTATCCCCATCTTGGAACCATCTCATCCCTGCCTTTTGCTTTCAATATTCTTCCTCAATGTGCAAATAATTTTTCAGATTTGCTTCAGCTTTCTTTAGTAAACTCCTATTTTCTTCTGTTGGATTTATTTCTAGCTGAATTTCCTTTGCCCTTACAATGTCCTCTAAAGTTGCTCCCTATTGGAAGATATTTCCAAATGTTGTTCTACTCCACTGCACCAATGCTGCCTTTACCCTTTTCAGTTTGATATGGACAATAGTAAAGGGTGATCCTGTAGCCTCCTTCAACCAAACATCTTCCACAACTTTCTGAAATGTTTAAAAAAGAGAGAAACAAATACAACTTGCATCATGTCTTTGTTAGTATTAGACAGATGTTGGGAAGTAATATTTAAATTTGTTAAATGATTAACAAGTCTCAATGTTTTGCCAATAATTACGCTAATTCTAATAAGTAATGGTCATAGTTTGATTATTGTGCTATGACCCAGATAGTACTTGAAAAGGTTCAATTTTATAGGGTCCAATAAGTTGTTGATCTCTGCTAAAGGAACACAAGCCTACTTATTTGGATTAGTCGAAAATCATTCCTTCAGCTAACAGGAAACACAACACCCAACTGGAAGAAAATGTGTTGGATTTTCTAGTCAAAAGAGCTCAACTTTGTTGGCTAATTAAGCGTTACACTGAAAAACCAGAGTGATATGGAAGAAAATATTAGATTTCTACTACATTCAAAAGTTTTCATAAAGCCCAGTGGTTTGTCTAATATATAGAGATGATTTAATAATATTTTTATCTAAGTATTTCATTCTTGCTGGGGATTTCTAGAAGTGTTTGTTATTGTAGATTTGTTCATATTTCGCCAAATCTTATCAAGTGACAAGAAATAAAAACTTTTATCTGGAGTATCAAATGTTTTTTTCTTCTGAAGAATACACTTCTTCCATTTCAATTTATTTGGGTGCTTTTCTTTTTACTTTATTTGAAAACCAAAGACTTGTTCCTTTTCTAGAATTTTTTATTTCTAGATTAAAAGGTTAAAAGGATATTTTGGTACATTCTATGTATCTTTAGTTTAAGGCCACAAGATTAAAAAATTTATGTGTGAACTATGCTTGCTGAATTTGCTTATAACAATGTCAGCTGCTATTTGTAGAAAATTTTGACGAACGATAAGGAAAAAGTGTTGCTTTCTTACCTACAAAATTAAATTAGTTTTACTATGCATTAGAGGTGCTATTATTCCTTCACTTGAACCATGACGTTAATGTTATCCTTTGAGAATAGAGTAACTAGGAATATTTAACGTGATGTGACTCCTACGGAGTATTGTATAAAATTATTGAATGGGGATCCGGATAGCAATGTTGATTTTGCTTTGAGAACTGTGTATAACATGCTCAGCGCGATAAAGGGGACTGCATACAAATTAAACTAAGATTTGTAGATAAAATGTGATTATCACTTTGAAATTGAAGTGTGATTTTTTGCTTATCCATGTTGGTAGGAGAAATCTTTTCGTTTTCTCCTAATTGGTTTTTCATGTATTAAAACAATTGAGTCAATACCTTAAGGTACTTTTAGATTTGATTTTACTAGATAGGTAATTATTTTCCTCATAAGACATGAAGCAAATGTGAGTGCGGATGACAAAAAGAATGCAAGAGGTTTGAACAAATTTTACATCAGCCCAAAACAACTAACACACTCAATATATTCAAGTCCTACTTTATATCATGCTAACACATTATAGATGTAGAAATGTATATGCAAAATAAAGTACAAACGACTCCTTTTGTTAATCAATTACAATTCAAATACATTTCAATCAAAATAGATTAGTCAAAGTTTTAACTTCTAAATATTTAGTTTATCTTAATACAAGGTTGCATATTTGTTAGTATTTTAATTTATATATATATATATATATATATATATATATATATATATATATATTATTTGTTACTTCAGAATGGTATTAGGTATTTAGGTATATTATTTCTAAATATCAAATACCGTATTGAATACCAAAAAAAATTAAAATGTATACTATATACCACATCAAATACCATAATATCAAAACCACGGTATTAAGAATTTTGGGATGGTGTGATACTTCGGTTTATACCATACCATGCCCACCCCTACTGGTGGGGAGGTGTTGTCAGTCACCAATATCTTTTAAATATGCATTGTTAAAAAAATATTACTCCCCCGTCTCAATTTATGCGTCACTTTTCGAATTTCGATATTCAAACAAGCTTACCTTTGACTGTAAATTTTTCATATATCTTTTAAATATTTGGAATTTCTAATTATTGCGCCTTGTAGTATTTTTATGTAGTTTACAAAAATATAAATTTTATTTTTAAAAAATTGAAAATTTCATGCATCAATTTCTGTCAAACTTAAATTGTTGGACTCTCGAATAATAAAAAAATATTATATAAATTGAGACAGGGGGAGTAATTATTCTTTTAGTATCTTAATTTCAATCTGATGAGTATAAAGAAAATGACAGAAAGAAATCTTATACAGAGATCGGTATTTGTGCTTTGCATCTTTCTTGAAGTCAATACTCTTAACCAATCGAAAACACTCTTTAAAATTGTATTTCAGATATAGATCAAAAATTACTTTTTATAGTTAGGCCATTTTATTTGGTATTGGAATGAGTAGATCTTGACTGGATCACAAATATTTTCACCACCATCTATTCAAGTTAGTATTTTGGTAGATAGGGTATTTTTTGGACAAGATTAATTTATAAAAAATTAAGTGATTTTGAAAATATAAGAACAAGATAAATTATTTCACTATATAATTATTCAATTAAATGGAGTGATCATCTCACAAATTTACTCGAATATAATCATTTAAAATATGTCACGTACATATATAGTTCTAGATTGAAAGTAGTGGTTGCGCGCACTTGCTGCCAAACAAAAATCTTTCATTATTATATATATCAAGCAATCTTTGCATAACAAAGAAGCATAGGTCTCAGATAGGATATCTCTATATTGAAAAGATGGCAGAATTCAAGAATTCAAAATGAAGTGCAATTAGTCTGCGTCCACGTGTCATTCAAAGAGGCAAAATGGCTCAAGTTGAGGCGGTTTTACGCATAGGAGGAATTCTTATTCCTTTTGGTTTGGATTTTCTAATTTGTTTTAGACTCAGTTATTTTATTTATGATTTTCTACATCTATAAATAGTCCTTAGAAATAATTATTAGGGATAAAAAAGGGAAGAGATCAATCATAGGGCATCAAGTATAAAGTTGTCAATAATTTTTAGGGTTCTTTTCTTTATTCTTTTCTTAGAGATTAGTAGCTAAAGGCCCTTGTTCTAGGATTGTGGTTATGGGTAATTGTTGAACATTGATTGTTTTGAATTAATATTGGTTATCATTTAAATTATTTTTGTATTCTTGATTTAGTATTTCATGTTTGATCACCATAGAGATAAATATATTGTCTACTCTTAAACTCGGGAGACAATAAGGTAGATAGACCAAAGGACACAAAAAACTTGATCTTTCATTAATTTGAGTTGATTTGTGTTTAGGAGTGATGCCCGGACGAACACCTAGCTCAGTTATGAAATAGGATGAAATATAAATGCTCCCTAATTAGGAATGCCTATCTGTAACGACTTGTTCCCATCGTTATGGAAAAGCCAATGGGGAAAGAATTTGGGCCAGAAAACTTTTAAGTAGTGACTTGGAAATCTCTAGCCTAGTCCAAATTTGGACTGAGTCAGGTAAGGTCTAGGGAAATCTAGTAATGAATGGGAGATTTAATTATGAATTTGATGACATGAGTGGATATCCAAGACGTTAAGGAGCTCGTACGACTATACGGAATCAAATTTGGGCAAGTAGAACTCTCAAAACTGATCTTCGCGTGAAAGGGTAGTTTTTAAACATCAAGGGTTAAAGGTGTATTGCGAAATGAGAGCTTGGAACTCAAATTCCAACCTTCTGTCTCCCTGTAAGCCGCCAGAGTGAGCCGCTATAACAGGATGGGTCATGCTGTAGCGGGACAGTAGTGACTTAAATTGGGGAAAAACCCTAAAAATGTTATTTTCTACAAACCCTTGTTCTTGAGAGCTAAGAGACGACCCAGGGAAAGTTCTTGACAGTTTTCCAACACTATTAGCGCTAAAGGTAAGGTTTTTGCTCCCCTAATCCATTTTTCAATCTGTAGAACTTAGATTCTTGGGTAATTATCATTGGGGGAGAGTTTTGACCTGAAGTTAATGGTGGGAAAATCCCTAATTGAACATTAGGATCTTGGGTTTGGCAATGGATAGATAGATTGATTATTATCCGAATAAATTAGGCATGTTTATTGATCCTTGTGTTAATTGATTGTTATTAGACCAAGAACAAGCAGAAAGAATTCAGAAAGGGAAAGCTCAACTATCTTAGGAGGATTCAAGCTTCGTTTCGACGTAGGTGATGGTTTGATTTCATGTTTGTGTGATATATCTCAGTAATTGCTTCATCGTAATACATGCATGTATGTGAATGAGGCACGGTGGATCAAACCTAATGAAATCAGTATGAATGAACAATGTGCATGCCATGAACCAATACTTAATTTTATGATTATGAGTATGTACATTATGGGTGTGATTGTGATTGTGATTGTGGTTGTGGTTGTGCTAATTGGATCGGGTGTCACGTTCCGACACATGCATTGGATCGGCTGTCACATTCCGACACAAACATTGGATCGGGTGTCACGTTCCGGCACACTAATAGTTTGGGTGTGGGTTCCATGTGAGGACCATTGTACTGTCGTATCTACTTGTTATTGATAATGTGAAATTGTACATTACTCTGAAATGAAAACTGATTTATATATTTTGTATATGCGTGTTTACTGTGTTGTGATTGCTTGTATATATTCTCTTAATAGAATAGTCATGTGATCCTACCAGTACACTGTGGTTGTGTACTGATACTACATTTGCTCATTCTTTGTTGAGTAAAGTGCATCTTTAGGCGACTACTAATAGACCTCGGCTAGGAGATCAGCGATTGAGGCCGGATTTCAAGGTGAGTCAGTTCTTTAAGGCTGCCATGGAATCCTTCATTTTTGTTTAGTCCATTCTCTTTGGACTCACACTAGTGATTAGATATTTCCTATGTTTGGTTGGGGTTGTACCCCTTTTTCTTAGACTTTTTGCACTTTAGATTTTATGGTACAATGACTTTTAGTTCTAGGGGTTAACTTCTGCAATAGTTGTTAGTTGTTTTGTTGAACTCCCGGAGTTTATGGGAACTTCATATTTCTTTAGTCATTTAAACCTGCTTCCGTATCTTTAAATGCTTAGTTTTTGGTTCAGGTTGATGGTTCTCCCACCGGAGGGTTAGTGTGGGTGTCAATCACAATGGTCTGGGTCATGACAAAGTTGGTATCAGAGCCCTAGATTCGTTGATCTCATTGTACTAAAATGATTCTACTAGAGTCTTGCGGAACGGTACAAATACGTCTGTACTTTTCTTCTAGAGGCTATAGGACTTTAGTAAAAAACCATTTATTTCTACTATTTTAATGCTATGATTTGAATCCAATTGGTATCTGGGTGATACAAATTGGCATCTTTCCTCCTTCACTCTATAGTCAGAACTAAAGCAACAGAAGTGGTAACACCAACACCAGCAATAGAAAATGTGTCCTTGGAAATAGGTATGTTTTCCTGACTCACTGTGGGCATGTAATGACTAGAGACAAACATGAGGTTTTCATTATGTTCTTAAGGTTGAAAACTTCATTCTTCATGGGTACTGAATCTAAAGATTCTTATGATTTTCTTGTTGATTGTCATGAGCTACTTCATAAGATGGATAAGGTAGAGTAATTTGGTGTTGAGTTTATGATTTACCAGTTCAAGGGAGACGCCAAAATGTGGTGGTGGTCTCATGTTGAGTGTCGACTACTAAATGCACTACTCATAACTTGGGAAACATTTGATAGTATTCTTTATGGAGAAGTATATACCCTGAACTTTGAGGGATAAGAGGAGAGATGAGTTCCTGAATACAGAGCAACATAATAAATTTGTTGCAGCCTATAAGGCCAGATTTTGTGTTTCATCCAAATGTGGTACTCCACTTTGCTTCAGTCAAAAAGAGCAAATTTGTCGCTTTGTGAAGGGATTAAGGTCAAATTTGCAGATTCAAGCTTAGAGGTAACAACATTCAAGAAGTTTTGTAAGGGACGACTAGATAATGAACACCATTACTTTAGAAAATGCATTTAGTATGGTTGTCATAACATGTATGGGTTGCTTAGTAAATGATGAAATTATGTTGCGACAATTGAGGTTAGAATCTCTACTACGATTTCCTAGATTGAACTGTATATCAAAGAGGGTCATGATACGAACATTACAATAGCAACGATGCTTACTTGGTTAAGTTATTAAGTGTGTTACAATTGTGGAGAACCTGGACATATGAGGAGAGATTGTCCCCATCCGCGCATGTCTGACTCCGTGCAGTGGCAAACCAGAGTAGAGGTACCAACAGGCAGCGATAGTAATGGCAAAGGATGTCCACAAGGTGGGCAAGGAGGAAATGAGTGAGGATATGAAAGCCGGTGAAATGGTAATGCAGGTAGGGGAGCAATGCAGCTAGGCAAGGAGGTTGCCCGTCAAGATGACAGGGACTCAGTTTTATGCCTTTCCGGGCAAGACCAAGGCTGAGACATTTGATGCAGTGATCACAGGTACTATTCTTATCTATGACCAGATGGCTAGTGTTTTGTTTGATCGGGGTTCTATCTATTTATATGTGTCAGTTCAGTTTGCCTTGGGATTTGATGCGGTTTGTGATGTGCTTGATACCCCCATCCATATTTCTACCCCCAATTGGAGAGTGTCATAGTTACCCATGTGTATCGTTCTTGTCCTATCTTGTTTATGGGTTTCAGACTTGGACTGATTTGGTTATTCTAGATATGACCAATTTTGATATAATCTTACACATGACTTGGTTGTCCCCCTATTATGTTGTGCTTAATTCAAATGCTAAGTCTATGACTCTAGAGATCCCAGGTAGAGAAAAGTTAGAGTGGGAATGGGTGTACAAGCCTAAGCCAGCTAAGGCCATATCTTCCATTCGGACTAGGAAACTGGTGGGGCAGGGTTGTATGGCATGTTGATCTACCGTGAGTTTACGATATTTTTGATGCGTTTCACTTAGAGTTTGTGTGTGTCTTAGGCTATTTTGTTATTACGAATAATGTTTTGTGTATAATATTTGTAGGAAATAGGCTTGGATGCGGTTGACGAAGATGCAAGCTGAAAAGTGCAGAAGTGGCCACCAACAGAGCAACTCACGGACCATAGGTCCAACGACGGGTCGTGGATGGGTAGTCGTAGGTCGAGTTGTGTTCCATTATTCAGTCCACGGAGTTCCAGGATGGACCGTAGTCCACTCCACAGACCGTAGGTGATGCATCGTATTTGGAGATCAGGGAATTCTAACCAAGTGCGGAACCACGGAGCAGACGACGGATCGTAGGTCGACCCATGGTCCGTCCTGCACATCCGTCGATGGTGATCTGGGAGCTGATGGTTCCAGTACCTGATGAAAGTTTCTAAGTGTTGAGCCACAGAGGGTGACCTACGAACCGTAGGTCGACCCACGGTCCGTAGGTCATGCCATCGACCGAAGCCGCGTTCTAGCAGTTTATTTCCTTATTTTGCTTCCTATTTTATTTAGGATTTGTTTTCTATAAATAGGAGTTGTAATCCTTGTTTTTGTGGGTTAGACATTATTGTTGACTACTAAGCTTTGTTCTTTGAGAATTAATGTGCAAACTCTTAGCAAATAACTTTCCGGTTTTCATTTTATACAATTTTCTCTTTAAAATTCAATTGAAGATTTCGGGTTTCATCAATTCTTCTAGTAAGTTCATGAATTCTCTTTACCCAATTATGAATTGTGATCTTTCAAGCATGAGTAGCTAAATCGACAACTAGGGTTGTGGGAACCATGAGAAATTAACAAAGTATGAATAATAATTAAGTAATTCTTGAATAGTGTTTATGCATGTATTGTTAATTCTTTCGCTTAGAAGTCTTTTTAACGGTGGCAAACGTTAGAACTAGTTTCGTTTCTACTTGCCGAACCAAGTAGGTAGTGAATGAGAAAGGAATTAACAACAAAGATTTAGTGGATGCTATCAAATAATCTAATTTCAATTCGAGTGAGCGTGAAAACTAAGCCATACATTTATATTATGTCTGAGGTAAAAGCTAAGGGTTAGTAAAGTACACACCCGTAGCCGGACCAAGGTGTGTGGTGAAATTCCCTACTTGGAGGACCAATCACTTAGGATACCTAACTTACCAACTTTGCATGTAAAACACTAGGAAATGATTACTATTATTAGGATTACCGCAGTAATAGCTTGTGGGGAACACATACACCCTAGTTTCTTTCTCATATTGATAAATCAAAGTTTAAATTGTGTTCACTTGTTACTTAAGCATTCTAAATTGTTTCTTACTTACAAAATCCCCCCTGTTTACTTTTCTCGGAAATAATTTGACTAAACGGAAATAATAGTGAGTTAAAGTTAAGTCTAAACCAAATTCCTCATAGGATCGACCCCAACCTACAAGTTGGGTTCTTTTACTTGATAACGATCGCTTATACTTCTTTAGGGAGGTGTAATTTGAGCGTATAAAATTTTGGCGCCACCGCCAGAGAATTTGGCTTTTAGATTAAGTTTAACTACATTGTTGAACTTTAGGCAAGTATTTCCTCATTTTACATTTTTTTGTCTTCAACAGGTTTCTACTCTAGTGTATGCCAAGTACATGGAGTCAAGGCAAACCATTGACCCCCTACGATCTATAGTTGAGTAAAACATTGAGAAAAATGAATAATCAAGGGGTACACAACAATCCAAGGAGATAGGGTTTAGAAGATGAAGTAGAGTTATAGCATCCAGGTGTTGTTAATGTGCCCGCTCAGGTTCATGGTGGTAATTTAATTGGTAATGCAGAAAGGGTTCAAAATCCACCAGCACCGAGGTTTTGTGAGCATTACAGCGCAGATTATGATGCGACTACTTCAGATGGTCCTATTTTTCTTCCTCTTCTACCTCCAGGTCATACATTTGTGGTAACCAACAGTCTGATATAGATGCTTACAGCGAGAGGGTTGTTTGCTAGGTTGGCTTCGGAAGATCCATATGCTCACATGATAAATTATCGAGTGTCTGTAAGAGTTGTGTAGGGAGACCGGAGTTATATATGGATGTCATTGGACTGAGAGTATTTCCATTGTCATTGACTAGTGATGCTGCTATGTGGTTTTCTAAGTTACCATACAATTCGATATATTCATGGGACTAAATGTATAAGGTGTTCACAGCAAGATACTTTTAGGTGTCCAAAAAGTTAAATCATAAAGATAAACTGAACAACTTTGCGGCATTACCGGGAGAGTTGATAAGCAGTTCTTAGGATAGGTTCACTGGGTTCATCAAAAGTGTTCCATACCACCGCATTAATGATGAGTCTTTGAAGGAGTATTTCTATAGAGGGCATGATTACAATAGAAGAGTTGTGCTAGATACTATTGTCGGAGGATCATATTTTAAGTGCACTTTTGAGGAGATCGCCGAAAAGCTTGAGAGGATTTCTCAAAACAACAAATCCCAGAGAACTAGAAAGGCAAATATTGGTAAGACCATGTTCGTTGTCCAAACCACACCCGTCCAAGCTAATGATAACATTCGGGAAGAGATGGATCAAATGAGAACATAATTAGGTATGGTGCTAAAACATGTGAGTGGTAGTGTGGAAAAAGTGAATGTAGTGAATGTTGTGAATTATCTGACTCGGTCTCCACCACCGCTAGTTGAAGAGTGCTACAATGAAGAGGATGTGAATTTGGTGAATGATCAGATGGGGGGTTTCCAAACCAACGCCCAAAGTTCCAATACGGATAATTGGCGCCAAGGCCAAGGAAACCAAGGTCAGAACTATGGAAGCTACAACCGTGAGGGTAACTACAACTATGAGGATAACTATGTCCGGTATGGGAACTACAATCGTGACAACAACTACAACCAGAAAAACCATGGCAACAGGAATGATAAGGTTGGACCTTATGTTCCTCCTGCTAATAGAGAGGGTGGTAATAGTATGTCACGAATTGAGGATATGATGCAAAAGATGATGAAGAGGTTTGATGCAAGTGATGAAAAAGTGAAAGAGATGTGAAATGACTTTTCTGGAATAAGTCAAAAAGTTGATGCCCATGTAGTGTTGATCAAGCAACTTGAGTAGCAGTTTAGTTCGTTTTCCACCACTGCAAACCCACGTCAGCTTGGAACACTTCCTAGCAATACCATCTAGAATCTGAAAAATGATGGGCATTATATGGCAGTCACTACTAGCAGAGGAAAACAGATCATTGACCCACCCATGTCGTCTGAGGTTGAAGAAGTGATAGAGAAGGATGAGATTGAGGTTACTAAAGTGCCGAAAGATGATATTGAAAAGGAAGCTGAGGTGACCCAAAAAGTTGTTACCATACCTAGACCTTCACATTCATTCCCACAAAGGTTGGTGAAAAAGATTGAAGAAGGAAAATATTGCAGGTTCATCACTATGTTGAAGCAATTCTCCATCAATGTTCCGTTGATATAAGCTTTAGAACAAATGCTTGGGTATGCTAAATTTATGAAAGACTTGGTGACCTAAAAGAGGGCTGTCAGTTGTGAGAATGATGAGAGGTTGCAACATTGCAGTGCTATCGCTACTAGGTCACTTGTGCAAAGGAAAGAGGATCTTGGAGCTTTCACTATTCCCTTTACCATTGGGATGTTACACTTTGCGAAAGTTTTGTGCGATTTGGGTGTCAGCATTAATTTGATGCCATTGTCTATCTACAAGAAGTTGGGTTTAGGGGATCCAAAACCGACTGCGATGCATCTACTCATGGCCGATATAACTTTGAAGAAGCCCATTGGTGTTCTCCAAAATGTCCTTGTGAAAGTGGAGTCGCTCATCTTTCCTGCAGATTTTGTGATACTTGATTGTGAGGTTGACTTTAAGGTACCCATCATCCTGAGGAGACCAGTCCTTGCTAATGGGCGTGCCTTAGTCGATATGGAGAATGGGTAGATAAAGTTTCGACTAAATAATAAGAAGGTAACTTTTAATATATGTAGGTCTATGAAGCAGGAAAGCGATCTTAAGTCGGTATCGGTGGTGAATCATATTGTGGAGCAAGGTTCTGAAGTGTCTATTGAAGAGAGGTTGAGTGTTGATGCACTGGCAGCGTTAATGATAAATTTTGATGGTGATGGTATTGAAGACTATGATGAATTGGTTGCTGCACTTGATAGGTTCGAATTCTATTCCAAACCAAAAAGATTGGAGTTAGATATGAAGAACCGTGAATCCCCTCCTGCAAAACCGTCTCCGGGAGAGCCTCAAAAACTGGAACTCAAGGGTCTACCATCCCACTTGAGGTATGTATTCTTGGGGAGAGATAGCACTTTACCAATAATCATTGTTGCGGATTTGAGCGAGAAGTAAGTTGAGGCCTTCATTGTTGTTCTGAAGAGGTTCAAGAGGGCTATAGGATGGACTATTGCAGATATTATTGGTATTCCACTGGGCATTTGTTCTCACAAAATATAACTCATGTCGGACAATAAGCCAAGTATTGAGCACCAAAGGAGACTGAATCCCCCTATGCAAGAGAATGTGAAAAAAGAGATCATTAAGTGGTTGGATAATTGAGTCATATATCCCATTGTTGATAGTAGTTGGGTTTGTCATATTTAGTGCGTGCCCAAGAAAGGTGGAATCACCGTGGTTCCTAATGCTAAAAATGAGCTTGTTCCAATGAGGCCGGTGACTGGTTGGAAAGTATGTATGGACTACAGCAAACTAAATGTATGGACAGAGAAGACCATTTCCCTATGTCGTTCATGGATCAAATGTTGGATCGTCTCACTGGTAAGGGTTGGTATTTTTTTCTAGATGGGTATTTGGGCTACAATCAAATCTCCATAGCTCTGAAAGACCAAGAAAAGTCCACCTTCACTTGTCCTTATGGGACTTTCGCCTTCAAAAGTATGCCATTTGGGTTATGTAATGCTCAGTGACCTTCCAACGTTATCTGATGTCGATCTTTTCAGATATGGTGGAGGACACTATTGAGGTGTTTATGGATGATTTCTCTGTGGTAGGTTACTCGTTTGATGGTTATTTGATGCATCTGGCCGAGGTACCTAAAAGATGTGAAGAGTGCAATCTTGTGCTAAATTGGGAAAACTGTCACTTCATGGTGAAAGAAGGTATAGTTCTAGGTCATCGGATTTCGCAAAAAGGTATTGAGGTTGATCAAGCCAAAGTTGAGGTAATAAAAAAGCTTCCACCACCCATCTATGTCAAAGGTGTTTGGATTTTTCTTGGGCATGCAGGTTTCTACTGGTGGTTCATAAAAGATATCTCGAAAATTTCACACCCATTGTGCAAACTACTCGAAAAAGAGTATAAGTTTGATTTTGATGATGTTTGTCTGAGAGCATTTGGAGAGTTGAAAGCCAAGTTAACTTCCACACCTATCATTCTTTCACCGGATTGGACACAACTGTTTGAATTTATGTGTGATGCGTGTGCGCTGGTGCTTGGGGTAGTATTGGGCCAGAGGCGAGAAAAGATTCTTCATTCGATTTACTATACTAGCAAAGCTCTGAATGTGGCTCAAAAGAACTATAGTGTGACTAAATAGGAACTCCTTGTTGTGTTTTTTGCATTCAAAAAATTTAGGTCCTACTTGCTTGGTTCTAAGGTCATAGTGCATATTGACCATTCTGCATTAAGGTATCTGATGGCTAAAAAGGATGCAAAACCGAGGTTGATTAGATGGTTGCTTATGTTGCAAGAGTTTGAATTTGAGGTGAAAGATAAAAAGGGGACAGAATATCAAGTTGCTGATCATTTATCCATATTAGAGGAGGAAGCGATGATCAAGTTCGAGGATGGAATTGAGATTAATGATACTTCCTTGATGAACAAGTATTGGCCGCTTCTTATGATCTTATCCCTTGGTTCGCAGATTTTGCTAATTACTTGGCAAGTGATTTGGTTCTGTCGGATTTGTCATTCCACCAAAGAAAAAAATTCATGTCTGATATGAAGAAATTATTTTGGGATAAGCCTTACTTGTTTCGTATTTGTGCTGATGGGATTATTCGTCGTTGTATGCCCAAGGTTGAGATGATGAGTATACTAAAGGCGTGTCATTCATCGCTCTTGGTGGGCACCAAAGTGGTATCCGAACATCTCACAAAATTTTGCAGTATGGGTATTAATGGCCTACCATCCACCAAGATGCTCATGATTTTGCCAAGTCTTGTGACTGTTGCCAAAGAGAAGGAGAAATTTCAAAGAAGCAAGAGCTACCTATGAATCTGATATTGGTGATAGAGTTATTTGATGTCTGGGGCCTTGACTTCATGGGTCCATTTGTAAGTTCACATGGGATGAAGTATATTCTTGTTGCGGTTGACTCGAAATGGGTGGAGGCAATTGCGCTTTCAAACAATGAGGGAAAAAGTGTCACCACATTCCTAAAAGAGAGTATCTTCTCCAGATTTGGTACACCTAGGGCTATTGTCAATGATGTAGGTTCTCACTTTTGTAACAAGTTGTTCAAGGCGTTGCTTGAGAAATATGGAGTTCGTCACAATGTAGCTACTCCTTATCATTCGCAGTCTAGTGGGCAAGTTGAGGTGTCAAATATCGAGATAAAGTAAATCCTTGCAAAGACTGTAAACACTAACAGAACTGATTGTTCAAGAAGGATTGATGATGCTCTATGAGCCTATCGCACCGCATTCAAGACTCCCATAGGTATGTCCCCCTACCAACTTCTATATGGGAAGTCATGTCATTTGCATGTAGAGTTAGTGCATAAAGAAATGTGGGTGCTAAAGAAGTTGAATTTGGAGTGGGGAACTGCAACGAGATAAATACTAAATGACATGAATGAGCTTGATGACTTTCGCCTAAAAGCATATGAAAGTTCATCCTTGTACAAGAAGAAGATGAAGAAGTACCACGATCAAAAGATTGAAAAGCATGAATTTGTTTTGGGTGATCTGGTGCACTTATTAAACTCAAGGTTGCCCTTGTTTCCTGGCAAGCTCAATTCCAAGTGGACATGACCATTCAGAGTCACTCAAGTATTTCCACATGGAGCGGTCGAGCTCGAGAACAAGAAGTAACGAGGTTTAAAGTGAACGGACAAAGGATCAAAGTCTACTTGGGGAAATCTGAGAGTGTGCAAGAAGTGATTGAGGCATATTATCTTGATGAAGTCTGAGTAATCAAGGTGTCTGCATTGTGCCGCGACAATAAATCAAGTGTTGCTTGGGAGGTAACCCAAGATGTACAATCTAGCCAACTATAGGATTTTCTTTTCGATTTAGAAGTTTTCTTCTTTCATTATGATTTTTGTACCTCTTTAGATAAGAGTTTATTTTTATGTTTTAGTGTTGGCTAGATATAGAATAGGGTCCGTGTCTGAAAGTGTCCAGAAAATGTAAAAAGAAAGTCCTAATGGATGCTACGTGTGCACGGATGAAAAGGCAAAATCTGCAGAAACCTGTTGTGCAGTGGTCTACGGACCCCATCCACGGTCCGTTGGTCAATCCACAGACCGTGGATAGCGTCCGTAGATCCCAGGTAAGTTCTTTTTTCTAAGTGTCTCAGTGACCTACGAACCCAATCGACGGACCGTAGGTTGACCCACGGACCATAGACGAGGTTTCGTGGGTCCAGACTAGGGTTTCTATCCAACCCGACCCGGACCCTAAATTAATATAACCCCTCAGTTTTCAAACATTCCCCACTTCCATATTTCCCTCCAAACCGATTCTAACCCTCCAAATACCCATAATCATAAATTAATCACCCCCATATCACTCCTTAATTGATACGTATCAATCCTCCATCTCCCATATCTCCCTCTTCTCTCCCAAATCATTCCAACACTCCCATTTTCTTCCCCAGGCAATTTCACAGTTCGGGTTCGGTGTCCACGTTGTTCTAGGAATTTTTGCCCTCGATCACACACTCAAAATTGTTGTTTACTTGAAAGGTAAGTTGAATTCTCCAAAACTTTGAACAGTTCATAGTTTCATATTGAAATCACAACAATGAACTTGACCTTGGGTTGTTAAATCAAGTGTTTGAATGTTGAATTTTAGTTAGAAACACCCTTGGATTGACAGTATGTGAGTTTGTAGTTGATTAATACCAACTAAAAATAATAATAGGCCTAATTGGGAGTTTTTGACTTAGGGTTGTTCAATGGTTTTGTGTGAATGTGCATGAAATAGAATGCTCACAACCCTAAGGATGATGCACTACCAAAATATATGTTGAAATGCATGTGTAGGCTTAGTTTGATTGAATGTTTGTTGAAATAGTGCAATACCCATGAGTTTAAGTATGATGCCTGGCACATAACAGATCCACAAGCCCCACCCACTAACCACTACGAACCGTAGGCGGGGACCGTGGATCAACAACACACAAAATTGGTATAAGTCTAGAACCACGATATGGACTACGGTATGTCGTTTGATCGACGGACCGTTCTGCACATCTGTGGATCCCCATCTGGAACCCAAAAATGTGAGCTCCTGACCTACGGAAAGGACCCACAGGCTGTCGTTCCATCGAAGGACCGTAGGTACCCACCGTGGGTCACCAGTTTAGCTACTGCCTGAAATTTATTGTGAGTTTTCGTCTGGGTCTGATTCCTGTTCTAAAATTATTTTATGAGTCTTCTTGCCTTGTTTTGGTACTAACTAGTCTTCCACAGGTACCATGCCTCCTAAACAATTATCGGTGTACGCTAAGAGAGGGAATATTCAAGTCTATGGCCCCTTCCCGATGCCTATTGGATGAGGACAACGATCAAGAGTACATCTCACCGAACACCAGGGTCTCCCCTATTGCCACCCGCACTACTAGGAATAAAGCCCAGCAAGTTAGCTCTGACAAGGTCACTGACCCCCAATTTGAGAAGGGGGCCATATAGGTTGGAGTCGTAGTCCAACTCTAGTTCTAGCGGCAGTCCCACTTCATCCTCTGATAGCTCAAGAGACAGCTCGGTACCTACCAGATTTGAGCCTGCCCCCAATGCCAGTATCAGTTATATGAGAATGGGACTATGTTGAATGAACACAAGAGGATGGCTCAGACTGTTACTGAGGAGCATAGAGTCCTTACTGGCAGCCTCCACAGTGCACTAGTTATTCAGGAGCTCTTCCGGAGGCACAAATACGAGTGAATGGCACGAAGCGTCGGGAACTACAGCGAGGAGATGACCAGAGAGCTCTATGCCTCTTATGCTGCCACCATTCGGAAATCTATCTCTAAACGGGCCAAGCCCGTAGCTAATGCCCCACTTCAGTCCACATTGGTGCATGGTTTCCAGGTCGACATCTTAAAGGCCATAATTTGCCGGTTCATATATGGCCAAGTCCACACTCTGCATATTAACTCATGCAAATTACATAAGTTCAAGGTGGCTATGAAAGAGGAAACCGAAATCAAAAGGGTATGAAAAGAGTTTTGTGTAGAAGAAAGAAAAAGAAAAGAAAAGAAATAAAAAGATGTGATTGAAGTCAAAAGAATCAAAAAGATCAATGAAAAAGATGTTGAAGAAAATGAAGAATGTGAAAAATAAGAGTGATAAATGCAAAATCACATCTATGTTGAGAAAAGTACAGGGAAAAGAGCAGAGAATAAAAAGATATTAAGAATTGGTTGAGAGAAGAGGTAAAAAGCCAATATAATGTCAAGGAGGGCAGAAAGTCACAAAAAAGTACCCAAATGTACCTTACCTAGCCCTGAGCCTACGTTACAAGCCAAGAAAGCCCTATAATGATCCTAGTGACTAGTTTGGAGAGTCTATGCAGTGAAAATAAGGGAAAGTCTATGGTATTGAGCACTAATTGTACTTGAAGTCACTTCTGAGTATGAGTGTTGAATGAATCATTAAATTTGAAATGTATATCTATTGTGTAGAAAAAAGATTTATTTTGAAATGAGGGCACTAGTTACATTGTTGGAGAATTGGTACCTTGGTGATTGTGAAAAGCGTATGTTGTGGTGTCTATTGGTCTATCTATGTCATGTTTTGATCCGCATGAGTTATCTTGTTGATTCTAGATGAAAATATTTGCACTAATGTGATGGAATTGATTTAAAAAGCCATGTGATTGCTTGAGTTTCTATATCTGCTTCTATATAAGTATCGTTTAGAGTTTAGTGTGTCGCTTGAGGACAAACAACAGGTTAAGTTGAGGGTGTTGATATATCGTGAGTTTACAATATTTTTTATGCGTTTCACTTAGAGTATGTGTCTATCTTGGGCTATTTTTTTTATGAGGAATAATGTTGTGTGTATAATGTTTGCAGGAAATAGGCTTGGATGCAGTTGATGAAGATACGAGCTAAAAAGTGCAGAAATGGCCACCAACAGAGCCACCCACGGACCGTAGGTCCAACGATGGGCCGTGGATGGGCATTCGTAGGTCCTGGCCTGGGATTTGAGTTCCAATACTCAGTCCACGGAGTGCCAAGACGGATCGTAGTCCAGTCCACGGATTGTAGGTGATACATTGTAGTTGGAGATTAGGGAAGTCTGACCAAGTGTGGAACCACGGAGCAGATGACGAACCATAAATCGACCATCCGAGGATGATGATCTGGCAGTTGAAGGTTCCAGTACCTGATGAAAGTTTCTAAGTGTTGAGCCACGAAGAGTGGCCTATGGACAGTAGGTCGACCCACGGTCCGTAGGTCGTGCCGTCGACAGAAGCCGCATTAGAGCAATTTATTTCCTTATTTTGTTTCCTATTTAATTTAAGATTTTTTTTCGATAAATAGAAGTTTTAATCCTCGTTTTTGGGGATTAGACATTATTGCTTACTACTAAGTTTTGTTCTTTGGGAATTAATTTGCAAACTCTTAGCAATTAACTTTCCGGTTTTCGTTTTATACAATTTTCTCTTTCAAAGTCAATTGAAGATTTCGGGTTTCATCAATTCTTCTTGTAAGTTCATGAATTCTCTTAACCCAATTATGAATTGTGATCTTTCAAGCATGAGTAGGTAAATCCACAACTAGGGTTGTGGGAATCATGAGCAATTAACAAAGTATGAATAGTAATTAAGTGTTTCTTAAATAGTGTTTATGC
Source organism: Solanum verrucosum (assembly GCF_900185275.1). NCBI lineage: Eukaryota > Viridiplantae > Streptophyta > Magnoliopsida > Solanales > Solanaceae > Solanum > Solanum verrucosum. The sequence goes on from NW_026020407.1 coordinate 3,119,924, forward strand.
ATGTATTGTTGATTTTTCGCTTAGAAGTCTTTTTAATGGTGGCCAACATTAGAACTCGCCTCATTTCTACTTGAAGGACTAAGGAGGTAGTGAATGAGAAAAGAATTAACAACAAAGATTTAGTAGATGTTATCTAATAGTCTAATGTAAATTGGAGTGAGGGTGAAAACTAAGCCATACATTGATATGATGATTAATCTGAGGTAAAAGTTAAGGGTTAGTAAAGTACACACTCGTAGCCAGACCAAGGTAAGTGGTGAAATTCCCTACTTAGAGGACCAATCACTTAGGGATACCTAACTTACCAACTTTGCATGTAAAACACTAGGAAAGGATTACTATTATTAGTATTACCGCATTAAGAGCTTATGGGGAACACATACACCCTAGTTTCTTTCTCATATTGATAAATCAAAGTTTAAATTGTGTTCACTTATTACTTAAGCATTCTAAATTGTTTCTTACTTACAAAATCACCTTGTTTACTTTTCTCAGAAATAATTTGGCTAAACGGAAATAATAGTGAGTTAAAGTTAAGTCTAAACCATATTCCTCATGGGATCGACCCCAACCTACAAGTTGGGTTCTTTTCCTTGATAATGATCTCTTATACTTCTTTAGGGAGGTGTAATTTGAGCGTATCACATATTTGGCTCATATTTGGGATGTTGATGTCGAGTCTCCCTCTTTTGAGTCTATTCATGTAGTGTCTAAATTCAAGAAAGTGTTTCCTATCGATTTTCCTGATATGCCTCCAGATAGAGTTATAGATTTTTGCATTGACTTGGAACCTGGCACTCGCCCCATCTCCATTCCTTCTTATCACATGGCTCCGACAGAATGAGAGAGCTTAAAGCTCAAATCTATGAGCTTCTTGATAAAGGTTTCATCTGTCCTAGTGCTTCCCAGTGTGGTGCTCCTGTCTTGTTTGCTAAGAAGAAGATGGTAGTAGGAGGACTGGTGATTTTATTTTAAGCCATAACGGAGTGGATTGATACCTAAATGACAAGCTTATGGATAAAGAAAACCCCATTAAGTATACTTGAGTGAAGGCAAGTGAAGTTTTTAGTAAGAAAGTGCGTATAAAATTGGATTAGTCCTTTGAATTTGATTGGTATACCTGAGTTTGAGGTGTCATATCGATGAAAAGGTAGACTTCGTAGTGATAGCCAGGGCTAACTGAGCGTAATGGTAGTAAGAGTTCGTGATGGATTGTGATGGAATGCAACTATATAATAAGATTGTTGTTTAAGCGAATTTTATATAGTAATTACGACCTGTGAGTATCTAAGGTTGTGGCTTTCTAATATTTGGTGAGTAACGTGGTTGTATGGAAAGTTTTAAGAGATGATGGGACACCACTTGAATAGAATTTAAAAGTGCTAGAGTCATAATGAAGAAAAAAATAGTGGGATGTAGTACAGCCTTCAAAGAGAGGCGAGAGCGAGAATATTTTATTTGATTGCAAAGGCTAAAAAGGTATCTTCAGAGGGGTATATAATTGGATTTAGAGACGCGTGATTTCATTCTTTTTGTTGTGGCTATGGTAATAGTGTCACGGGTCCGTCAGATTGGTTAAAAACTATTGGAAAAGACTTGAGAAATAAGTCTACATACATTAGCTCGAGTGTGATGATAAGTGCTTTGTTTTTGTTTTTGAGTTTAGTAATGAGTAAAATTGAATTTGTAGCGACAGATATTGTAAGATCGATGGAGATACGATCAATGATAAGCAAAAATCTATGAATTCATTAGAATCTTCAAGGTACAAGCTAATGTTGATAGATAAGGGGATTGTGTTATACGCTTGAATTTACAATTCAAATTTTTCACTGTAAGTCTACATTCGTGGTGATATATTTTGTCAAGGTATGAATTTGCAAGGTGAGAAATGATCAATTGTATCAGGTATTGAGCATTTGAAAGGACTTACATTTGGGTTGAGTCGTAAAGTTTATTACTGTTGATTGTCAAGTACCTAAGAAAGGTTTTAGTTTAAAAGTGTTGGTTTAGAGTAAGGTAAATGGTCGGAGTGTTTGAGAGTGTGGGCTTCGATGGAATGATGTGAAGAGTATGTGGAGTCAACTGAATGGAAATGGTTGGTATCGGCTCTTCAGAGGAAAACCTTTAGTTTTATTCAATAGTTATTCCATAAATTCTTGTGTGACCAACTTTTCATTTTGTACATGGTTGTGAGTATGACACACTAGCTATGCTCACGTGTGTTTTCACTTTTGTGGGTGGATCCCTAGTGGTGGATCAGGTGTACCGATCCTGTGATGTTCTCTTGGTTGAGTGGGATGATTGGGAAGACTTGGTTATTTCAGATGACATATTTGGTGTTGTCTTGGAGTTGTTAAAGTATTCCAGTGGTTCTACATGTACCACCTTACTTATGAGAATTTATAGAAGAGATATCATGCGTATATATGGTTGTCCGACAATCTTAATATTGATCTAGTCGTCGAGGTCATGTATCGATTATGTGTAGGTATTCAATTGGTTGGTTTAGGGACGGAGATTACATCATAAAGTGAGACTCGGTTTTGTTAAACAAAGACCTTCAGTATGAGGAAGAACCGGTTGCAATTCTTGATCGCGATATCCAGAAGCTGAGGACCAAGGAGATAAAGTCCGTGAAAGTTCAATGTAAGCATCGTCTGGTTAAGGAAGCTACTTGGGAAACCGATAAGGACATGCGAGACAAGTATCCCCAGCTATTCAACGATTCAGCTACTACTATACTCTTACCTTAACCAAGTTTTTCCTAGTTTATCACTCGGGGACGAGTGATGGGTAAATTGGTATCTATTGTAACGACTTGTTCCCGTCATTATGGAAAAGCCAATAGGGAAAGAACTTGGGCCAGAAAACTTTTGAGTAGTGACTTGGAAATTTCTAGCCTAGTCCAGATTTGGACGAAATCTGAGTCAGGTAAGGTCTAGGGAAATCTGGTAATGAATAGGAGATTTAATTATGAATTTGATCACATTAGTGGATAGCCAAGATGTTCAGGAGCTCGTACAACTTTAGGGAATCGAATTCGGGCGAGTAGAACTCCTGAAACTGATCTTGGTGTGAAAGGGTAGTTTTTTAAACGTCAAGGGTTGAAGGTGTGTTGCGAAATGGGAGCTTGGAACTCAAATTCCGACCTTCTGTCTCCACGCAAGCCGCCAGAGTGGGGCCGGTGTATCGGGATGGGTCCCGCTACAGCGGGACATTCGTGACTTAAATCGGGGAAAAACCCAAAAATGTTATTTTCTGCAAACCTTCGTTCTTGAGAGCTAAGAGACGACCCAGGGGAAGTTCTTGACAATTTTCCACCACTTCTAGCGCTAAAGGTAAGGTTTTTACTCCCCTAATCCATTTTTCAATTCGTAAAACTTAGATTCTTGGGTAATTATCATTGGGGGAGGGTTTTGACATGAAGCTAATCATGGGAAAAGCCCTAATTGAACATTAGGATCTTGGGTTTGGCCATGGATAGATAGATTGATTATTATCCGGGTAAATTAGTCCTTGTTTATTGATCCTTGCGTTAATTGATTGTTTTTAGACCAAGACCAAGCGAAAAGAATTTGGAAAGGGAAGGCTCAAGTGTCTTAGGAGGATTCAAGCTTGGTTTCGAGGTAGGTGATGGTTTGATTTCATGTTTGTGTGATATATGTCGGTAATTACTTCATTGTAATGTATGCATGTATGTGAATGAGGTATTGTGGATCAAACCTAATGAAATCAGTATGAATGAACAATTTGCATGCCATGAACCAATAATTAATTTTATGATTATGAGTATGTACATTATGGGTGTAATTGTGATTGTGGTTGTGCTGATTGGATCGGGTGTCACGTTTCGACACATATATTAGATTGGGTGTCACGTTCTGACACACTAACAGTTTGGGTGTGTGTTCCATGAGAGGACAATTGTACTGTCGTATCTACTTGTTATTGAGGATGTGGAATTGTACATTGCTCTGAAATGATAACTGATTTATATATTTTGTATATGTGTGTTTACTATGTTGTGATTGCGTGTATATGTTCGCTTACTGAATAGCCGCGTGATCCTACCAGTACATTGTGGTTGTGTACTGATACTACACTTGCTCGTTCTTTATTGAGTACAGGGCATCTTCAAGCGGCTACTGATAGACCTCTGCTAGGAGATCAGTGATCGAGACCAGATTTTAAGGGTGAGCCAGCTCTTTTAGGCTGCCATGGAATCCTTCATTTTTGTTTAGTCCATTCTCTTCGGACTCAAACTAGTGTTTAGATATTTCTTATGTTTGGTTGGGGTTGTACCCCTTTTTATTAGACTTGTTGCACTTTAGGTGTTTTGGTACAATGACTTTCAGTTCTAGGGGTTAACTTCCGCAATAGTTGTTAGTTGTTTTGTTGGACTTCCGAAGTTTATGGGAACTCTGTATTTCTTTAGTCATTTAAACTTGCTTCTGTATCTTTAAATGCTTAGTTTTTGGTTAAGGTTGCTTAGTTTGGTTGTAGTAATGGTTCTCCCACCGGAGGGTTAGTGTGGGTGTCAATCACGACGGTCTGGGTCGTGACACTATCCCCCCTCAACTATGTAGTTAGACAGCTAATTGAAGTAGGCAATTAGAGGTCGGGAGACCATGATCATAAAATCAACCCCTTGAACCGTAGCTAATTCATACATGAGATGTGATACATGAAACCCTATACATGTTGCAACCCTGGAATTTTCCAAATCACTGTAAGTAATTTTATTATTTCATTCCTGCATTCTTTTCATTTTAAATAAAAATCAAACATTTTTATCACTCTTAAATAAATAATTAGACTAGTATAATTTAGTAAATAGTTAATTGACAAGTCATTTGGGTTTGATAATTCGGTTCTTTAAGAGCCATTATATTACATGCGCAACTACGTACACTTACGTGTGCAATTGGGAGCAACAAGGGGTGTAAATGTTTTTTTTACAGAAGACCATCAGATTAAAAGAAGAGTTGCAAAACACAACAGTTCATAGAAACAAAGAAACCATAATCACACCTCAATTGCAAATAAGATAGGATTGACTATATGAATTTTCACTATTCCATTTAATCTCATCCCATGGCATGAAATAGAAAATCAAAAAACACTTCCAAAAAAAATTCAAGATTGAAAACAAGAGTATATAACAAAATTGGATATGCTATCATTCTTAAATTGTTTAGGATCTCTTTGGAAAGCTACATGTTAATTACAATTAGTGTAATTACCATCCTTGTAATTATACAATTACACAACCTAATATGTCACGACCCAAGCCTACACACTGGACGTGGTGGGCACTCAAAACCATTGTTGGTCCCCAAGTGAATCCTCATCCTGGGTGACTACAAGGGGAAGACTAACTTGAGCATACATAAGCATCAAATTGAAAGAAACGTTTAAAAATAGTTTATTGAATCTCAAAACTTTGCTAAATATACTTAGTATGAAACATAAGTTTTAAATAAAATATCTGAAATGAAAGACTCTCCAAAGCTAACTGGAGTGTCGGGAGAAGACCCATTACACCTCAAAACTACCAACTGGAAAGTAACTGTGAAGTCCTGTGGAATACAATGAGGCTCACCAAAGCTAACTGGAGTGTAGAATGATCTTACCGAAGCGTTTGTTGATTATCATGAACACCTATATATGCATCATAAAAGGATACAGGTCGAATGACATCAGTACATGGAATGTACGAGTATGTAATATAGTTGAGTAAACAAATAACTGAACTGAATGACTGAAAGCAACTCAACTGAATCAATACATGAACATGAAGTGAAAACCATTCAAACTTTACAATTAAATATACAATGAAAGCAACATGAAAATAATATACTTTACTTGTGGGGAGTTTCTCTAACCGACAATCATTACTATGAGTCTAGCAATGATACAACGCCCCCGCCGCACGTTGCAAGGGCCCATCATATACCTTGCCGGGGGTATAGGATGATATTGTGACTATGGATCCATCTAATTAGCCTTCTCAGGGGCAGTGAGGAGTCGCATGACGAATCAATGCTATCTTATCCTACGCCGGTTACATAGTTCTATATATGGGACTTCCGAATCATAAAAGACTCAAACCCAACTCGGTGCTCGATACTACTCCCAAAATAATTAATATAATTTTGTGCTCAATTCACCCATTTCAAAGAATGGACTTCTTACATTACTTGAAATATTTTTCAAAACATGAGACGTGTTAACCTTCTTGAAAACATACACTTATGAACTTATCTTTCAAGTCCAATAATTAACATAGGTACATATGTATATGTATATACATGAATAAAATAACATTAGAAACTCTTAAGTCTTTAGAATAGAACCTTTAAACTTTTTTCTCAAAACTCATATGTACTTCCTCAAAAACTCAGTTTAAAACTTAAGTGTTGGCTCTGAAAAACTTCTCAATATTTATAACTCAAAATAGGGTTCATGCTGAATTATAGACATGCACAAATCAACTCAAGGATCTCAATAAAAATATAGAAACTCAATACTTAGGAATAGAATTTCAAAAGAATCAAGAATTCAAGAACTCAAAATCAACTTATCTCAAGAATACTCAAATCAAGGGGTAGAATTATAGATTTCTCTTTTACTGATTTCAAAGTAGACGTAGGGCGTGAGGACGAACTAGTCCAACACTATGATAGTCTTACATACCTGGAAGAACAAGGTTCTTGAGGAATCTTGAAAAGAACTTGATTAGAAGCCTTGAAACCGTAGCTTGACGGAGAAAAATTAAGAAAACCTTTTTTGAGATTCTTGAATTAGTTTCTTGAAATCTCTATGACCAAGAATTATGATTTTCATTAGTGGTTCATAATTGTATGGAGGAATTTGAGTTGGAAAAAAATTAAATTCTTGTAGAAGGACTTACCTTGAAGAAGAATCTTGAAAAAGATTGAAAGAATCATGAAAAAGATTGAAAGAATCTTAAATGGAGTCTTCTACTTTGATTTTTCCTTAGGGTTTTGAGAGAAAAGAGAATGATGGATTAAAAGATAAAAATCTAATTGTTTTGAGCCTTTTATTATTCAAGAAATTCGTTTAGGATTTTATTGGAGGTAAAAAGACAAAAAGATCCTTTTTTAATGTTTTCTCGTCGGCTAATTCGTCACTACACTGTATCAATTAGTAAAATGGTCATAACTTTTTACTCAGAAATTAGATTGATGCAAAATTAGTGGGCTTGGAAAGAGGATTCAAATACCTTTAATTTGATAGGTTATGGGCCACGTAACTCTTTATATTCTAAGAGATATGGTCGTTTGAAGTTGACCCAAGAGAATCTTACATCAAAACTTAATCGGTAAGGAAATTTTCAACTCAACTTTGTGTTAGGAGTTTCTAGTGACCTTAATTGATATCCAAAATCATTATCACACTAAGTAATTTACCTTTAAACATATGGACAATTTAGGAATCACCTTATATGACCCTACAAGTAAATGAAGAATGGTTCGAGTCTTAACTTAGATATTTTCGGGGTGTTACATAATAACTACTCAATATAGTAATTATGATAACCTATTTGTTTTTCATAATCTAATTACAGTGTAATTAAAGGTGTATTGTTTGGTTGCACAAGCATAATTACACAGTTAAATTAATTTTGAAATAAAATTAATCATAAAAAAATTGAAGTTAGTATTTGACAAATATGTGTCTTTATAAATGACATTAAATAAGGTATTTAAGATACATACAGTTTTTTTTTTAAAATATACTAATTAATTATTATATATTTGTAACTAATAATGTGGAAAAAAAATGATAAATGATTTCCAGTTAATAAAATTTTAATTCAAGTACATTTAATAAGTAAAAGAACACGTTTTATAAGAACATCATGAACGAGTTACTTGGCCAAAGGACATAATTTACAAATATAATGTCATAACATAACAAAAATGTTTGACACAAAATAATATATCAATTATACTACAAAATAACTAAAACTGAAACTATAAGCTAAATATATAATCCAATTTTTAACATAACACTCTTATTTTAAATTCAACATAATAAAAAATAAGTTTCAACATACGTAAGTAAATATAATTCAAAAATGAAAAGAAAGGAAAACTTAAAGTGTCTAATCTCACTTAATGAAGAATTCTACTTTAATAACTATCACTCATTAAAAGTCAAATTTGTAAATGGCACAATCTCTCTAATATTAGGAGGTGTAATTTCAAAAATCTATCTATATATATAATAGGGAAGAAAAAACGTCACATGTCAGCACCACAATTTTTTAAAATTTTAAATAATAAATAATTAAATATTATATAACTAATTAAATATTATAAATATAAAAATTTGAAATAAAAATAGACACATGTCATCAACTTACAGAAATAATGACAATTGTCAACATTTTAAAAAAAGGATTTAATATTTTTTTTAAATCCAATTTATAAATTAGTAAAAAACCATTTCTTAAAAAAGGTTGAAAATTTACTTTAATGATAAATATTTAACATAATGCTAAAAACTGATTTTTTAAATAATTAAAATTATTATAAAAATGATTTTAAATCAATTCTAGAAAATAGGGAATAATTGTATTTATTATTAAAATTTAAAAAGGTTAAAAAAATATAGGAGTTCGAATTTTTTTTAAAAGAGAAAATTTTACTTTCATGATAAATGTTTGATAAATGTTTAAGATAATGCTGCTGAAATTTAGGATTTACAAAGTTATAATTATCTATTTATTTTGTTTTAAAAACACAAAATATTTAATAAGCATTTATGTGATTCCCTTTTTTACGGAAAGTTATCATATATTTTTAATGCGAAGTATTTTAGCTATCTTTCCACAACTTCTAAATTCAATATTTTAAAAGTAATAATAATAATTCACTTTTATATTAAATAAATATATTACTGCATTAATATATAAAGGTTTAATATTTTAAACATGATAAGAAGAATAGTTAATGTATATATAAAATCCTCGATGAGAAAAACTAATAAAAATTATATGTATTTTGTTACTAAGGCTTGTGGGGGTGCCACGCCACCCACGAGCTTCGGTCGAAACGTAATGTATGTATATGTGTATATATGTACGATGTATATAAATAAACAAATGGCACCCACGGAACCAAAAGGTGTTGTGGTGCCACTGGTAAAAGGCGAGAATCCCACCTTCCAGACGCAGGATTGAATCTGGGAAGTGACTTTTTTTTATAAAAAAAAAAAGACTTGCAGCCTCGAATAAATGAGGAAATCAGTTTCAACAATGCATATTTTGAAGATCATATTTCCCTTTTTCTTTTTAATACTAGTTGGCTTAGTTTTAATTAGTAATTATTGTTGAGTAATTCAATTTATTGATCTTTGATTTTTATAATTTTTTATTAGTTATTTGTTTGATGGAGAAGTGTTAAAAATAGCTTTAAACTATGTCACATTGAATAAAAATATTCTCTATTAATAAATGTCGGATCGGTGGATAAAAATATTCTCTATGACATAATCTTATACTAACGGAAATACACGTGTCATATTCTCAACATTGAGTCTTCCATTAGAGTGAAGGGCATATATGCTCTAGTTTTTGGACGGCAGGGGCACCAATGTCCCAAAAGTATGACAGGGTATCTGCATACCATTTACGATAGTTCAGGGGTATATTTATCCTTTTTCCCTTTATAATATTAGTAAATTATTTTTTAAAAAGTTATGCTTTATGGATTTTGTGCGGAATCGAAACTAAGGTTGATTTAGTGATCTAATCAATGTGTCTACTTGGCACCCAGGAAGTTCAAATCCTAGATCCCCCTCTGTTTATGTGATTGCATTCATGTTGGGTTGTTAGTATCTATCCTACTCTATTCATGCTAGCTTGAGTCCCATTCGAGGATGAATGTTCCCAAGGGGGAGATACTATAACACCTTCAAATTTGGCAAGTTTGATTAGGAGAGGAAATTGTTGAAAAAGGTGGTGGTGAAGTGGTCATAGGCTGATGTATGGTCCGTCGAGAGGTGAACGACCCATAGATCGAGTCGGAAAAGTTTAGGGCTGGTTCAACGGGTGGGTTCACGGACCGTGAAGTGGTCCACGACCCATGGAACTTTCCATAAACTAGACCCCCAAGGACTCACGCAAAGATGACCTTTCACGATCATCTTCACGGACCTTCGCACTGGAACCCATCAGCTTTTAAGTCAAGGCTATTTTAGTCTTTTCCAATGCATCTAATACATAATATATGTCGTTTTGACCCCTATTCTAAGACCTATACAAGTATTTTAAGTCCTAATACTACCCATTCTAAAATCATTCTCCTAAATTCCAAATTCCCTCCAAGTTGTTTCCCCAAATTTATCTCTCAAGCAAAGGAAGAAGCAACTAAGGTTTCACTTCCAGGTTTTCAATTCACCATAGATTTTGGGGTTTGAACATCAAGGTATGTTAGTATTAACCTATGAAGTCTTTTCCTCCATTGGGTCCCCAAAGATCCCAATTCTACAAGTTTAATTTTCAATTCAAAGTTAGGATTTTATTCAATATTCATGAGTTCTTCTAAATTATGATTTAATTGCTTAATTTCTATCTTCTAATGCATGAATTGAAGTATTTACATAGTTTTGAGTTGAATTCATATGAACCCATGCATGATTCATGATTTTAACTATGAATACATGATGAAGCTTATGAACAATGAATTTATGAAGATATGTGTGCTTTTATGAAATTTATGTATATGACTTGAGGATGCTTTTGATGCAAGTATCAAGGATATTATGAAAGATTTTTCTCACATAAGGATTCAAAGGTTGAAAAGTTTCTCAGTTAAGTTGAATCAAGATTTAAAGAGCTATTCTAAATTTCTTTAGCTTGGATTGGTAGCTTAATTCTGCCTTTCTTGCATAGATGATGAAAGGAATATGATTAATGACTATTCCATGGGATTTTACTTAGCACCGAGAGGATATTGAGATGGAGGTTCTCCTGTTAGTAGAGGTTGGTTCCCTAGTAGCAATCTCCTTGTCTCTAACTACATGCCCCATAGGATTTGTCTTAAGTAACATAGCTAGTGAATCCCTGTAAGCTAGAAGTTTATGGTCCTTACCTTGGCAAGTAGGACATCTCTTTTCAGTGTGAGATAGACACTAGATTCCATGTTTTAGCTCACATGGTCTATGTCGGTTAATGGTAAACATCCCACAATAATGAACTAGGCTACTTTCGAAGTATCTCACAAAATGTTTTAATATGATAAGCTTGCATTGACTATGATTATGACTTGTGTTTTCTAAACAACTTATCTTATTCTTTAGCTTGGTCATTGCATGTCATGAAAAGTACTTTTAATATGATTTCATATCTTTTGTGCATTGCTATCATATTTAGTACATTCCATATACTAATGCATACTTGTGCGTAAATTGTTTCACTAATGTAGGGTTTGACACTCCTAGCTCTCATACTTGTGGCTTGTTGATCTCCCTTGACGATACGAAGATTGATGAGTCCTCGTGTTTCGAGGACCAAGACACTTTTATAGCTTTTCTTCCTCTCAATTTTCAGACATTGTATGTGGTGTATGGGTTACTTTCCAACTCCTTCTTCCGATATATTAGATGGCTTGTTGAGAGTATGTTAGACTTCCGCTTTGTCAAACTCTTTTATGATATGAGAATGCTGCTTTTGAAATCTTTATTTCTATAATATTGTATGATGTATGTTAAATGACTTGTGTAGGCCCTTTCGGGGTTCTATATGCCATGTTACACCTAGGTATACTTTGAGTAGTGATACTGAAGAAAGGCAACGCTTGAGAAGACACTAGTAAGCAGGTCCCAGCTATGCGATAAATCTATCAGTGTGATATGGCCCTAAATGATAAGGGGAAAATGAAGCGAAGCATCCTAGAGGACCGCAAATCCACACCACCTGATTGTGTAACTTGCTCGATATTAAGGCATTATTTGACAAGTACTATCTAGATCGGATGGGCAAGCCACCTGGAAAAGTACACTATAAAGATAGTTAAAGAATTTTATGTCGCATATGCCACAACAATGCAAAGTAAAAGCCCGAAAGGGGAATGTAACACCCCTAAAATACTAGATCAACTCTTGCATGTCGATGCATCATTTCTTAATTACTACAATGTGTTTTACTCTTATTTTGGGAACTTGAAATTTTGTGATATATGCAACCTTGTTTAAAATAGATTGTGCTCGTAATTTAAGGTATTGTATGGGGGTATTTACGTAATTTTTTCTAATTAAAATTACATATAAATTGAAAGTGTTCATAACAATTATATACATATAGGTGTATATATATACATTTAGGGCATCACACAATAGAATTAGGCAGCACCCTTTAGGGACAGTTGTATATGTGACTAAGCATCACTCATTAGACTATATTATCACACCTCCTCTTGTGATTTTCGTTTGGAACTGAAGTCCAAGAACATAAGAACATTTTCTAACCAGATTTTCATCAAAATCACAAGAGAAAACCTTGGTCCTTCTAGCTGGAAGTTGAGACATCCTACCTTTTGGTGAGTAATCAAAACTTGTTTTTTTTAAAGCTGGGTAGTGTTTAGTAATTTTAGAATATCTCGTTCTGTATAGCTTCTTTTGAGGTGAATAAATATGTTTTGGAAAGCTGATTCCTATACCTACAACTCTTATGTTTATGGTAAACTCTAATTTAGCTATTAGGACTACGAAATAAGGGACGAATCCTATGACATGTTCTGTCCAGATTCTGGAATTTGAAATCATGTATGTTCAACTGTTAGTGTTTTGTTTATATCTTTTTGTACAAAGCGTATTTTGCGGTGATTCTTGATTATTTGCAAGCTTAAGAGATGTACCTACATCTTTTATGAAGGATATAAATTCCATTTTGGCCGTTTCCTGTTTCAAATCTAAGTTGCAACATGAAGTGCTTTTATTGGGCAGAATTTCTGTTTCGGGAATATAGTCGTATTTGTACAAGTTAGGCTTACTTGTGATGATAACCCTGTGTTACACCATCATTATTGAGCTACTAGAAAGTAAATAAGCAATTGAATTCATTTTTTAAAGGTTGTATTTCCTCGTGTACGAGTTGAAGACCTTGATACGCTGGTTGGTCTACGATTTGAACTCGTGAAGTTGTGTTGGACTGTTTTTTTGCTAAAGAACTAAGGTTTGTGTATAAACGTATACTTGTACTCTTTTTACCTACTGGTATATCTGAAAGTTATCTTGGTACCTTGGTTACCTCGTCACTTTGCATTGTCGTATTGGTATTCTTTAATACATTAAAGACGCTTATGTAACTCGCCCCCTTGTACGGACTGTTTGATCACTTGGCACTCTTGTTGGGACCTTGTCCTTCTTGTGGCTGTGACTTTGTCACTCTTGGCATGCCTCTTGGTTCGGATCATTTGTCATCTTAACTTTGGATTTTTAGTCCGTCTTAAGAATGGAAGTTGACCATTTTAAGTACGAACTAGAAAGCCATTTTTAATATGGTTCTTGGTTCTCTTGATTATTGGGTTTTGACCCTTCTTGACACCTGTTGGTGCCTGGTGTGACGACATGATGTATATATTAGGTGAGCCTTGTTATTGAATCTCTTGAAAAGTTGTGTTATGAGCTTTCTTAACATTTGGACCTTTAAATATTGAACTTGATACTCCTTGTATATTGGTTACTTGATTTACTGATTTTGTTCTGATCGTGCTGCCCTTGACTTGAGAATGATAACTTGGTGAATTTGAGGGCTCCAAATCTATAGTTTGCACACCACTAAGCTATATGCTTAGCGAAGGTTGTTTCTATCGTAGGCGCTGTTCGCGATGATGCTTGAAGCTGGCCATTGATGATGGAGATTTTGAAAGCCTTAAGGAAGATCACATTTGCATATAGGCATCTATATTTTGTATAAACATTGGGACTTGTACATGATCTTTGTACTGTATATTTACATGAGATTTTGGGGGCTGATTTGGTCATGTCACCATGGGTTGTAATATAAGTATGGTTATACATTTTTTATCTTTTTGGGGTGTGTAAACCCAAGTTTTGTAATATACTAATTTGCTATATGTCTTGAAAGTTGTGTGAAGCATGAGTTGGCTGATTTCGGTACTCGAAAGTGTAATATTCTTGTTATTTCACCTCGAGTGTTAGGTTAATATATGCATGAAGATCTGGTCGGTTAATTGCCTAGATTATTTTTTTCATTTATTTTATTTTATTTTTGAGTTCGTTATGAATCTAATCCCTCTACTAGATTAAAATCAGTATGCCTCATTAATTGGTTTTGAATGTCGCGAGTATTTTAATTAGATCTCTTGTTTAAGTAGGGGTACCGTTTTGAAAGGGTCGCTACAGGGAATGTACTAGAAATCAACTCGTACAGTCTAATGTACAAGTGCGGGGTCGCAATGTGGATATATCTAAGAGAACAATCCAACATTCTCTATATGGGGCTAATTTTGCTGCTCCTAAGTGTACCGACGAGTACAAATATAGAGCGGACACATGTAAGGATGTTAAGAGGTTGTCGTATCATGATAAGGTGTGACTATTCAAGTGGGTGCTTGCCTCTCATAGCCTTTAATTTATCGACTCTTTTTTCCTTTTCTACAACCAACTAGTTTGAGGTCATAGCTACCTTACCTTTCCTGGTAATTTTCTTTGGTGAATAAAGTAGGTTGGTGGGCTCAACAACACAATTCCACAATGACATATACGAGACACTCTTGCGTCAAGATAAGAAGCAGTAGAAGATTCAGACATTTGAATGGAGAGAAGATTTCCAAAACTAATACTCTAACTTGGATCTTTCAACTTCAATATAGTATTGCACTAGAAATTTGACCAGAAATAGATCTTGAAATCGTTGAAGAAGAAAAGAGACACTAGGGTCCAGGGAGAAAGAGAAACTGATCAATTATTTTTCATTTAAATAGGTCTTTAATTGGGTTTGGGCATGAGGTTATGGGTATGGGTCGGAGTGGACGAGGAAAAATCCAATGTGAATCGGAATTTAATTTTATCCAATAGAAAGATGTCATATAATATATAACAATAATAATAATTAAAAAAAGAAATGAATGTTAATTTTAAGGGTATAAATGAATCCAAAAGGTGGATTGAGCCAATAGGTGAATGATGGGTATATATAAATTTTTTCGAATAGTCCAAGATATTTTTGACCCTTTTCCAAAAAAAATTATAGGGGAAATGGCGTTTTTAGTCCCTGTGTTATTTCCTAATTCCACTTTTAGTCCCTGTGATATTTAATTGTGCACATTTAACCTTGAATTAACTAGACTAAGTGATTTTGATCTAATTACTGAGAAACGTTAACTTTGTTAACAAATCACTTATTAACGGAAAAGGCAATTCTAGTACTATTAGCTAAAATACTTCAAAAAACCTAATTGTACAAAAATTTAGAAGTATTTATGTCGCATCCTTTGCCTCATAACCATATGTTGTCTTCATCTCTTCTTCCACTTTGATGCAAATTAATGGTTTGATCATGAATAATTGAGAGACTTCGTATATCTTGATACTAACTTCTCTTTAGTTGTTTTTCTCTTGTGTGACAACAATTCTAGGGCATTCAAAGTTTGCTTTCTATACCTCCTGAAAAAGAAAAAGGATGACAATGAAATTGCATTGTAAAAATGGACTACAATTCACACCAACATGTAAGTACTCTATCAAGTAAATTAGACTATAACTTTGATATTGATTGATCAAAAAAAAGAGATTAAATATTGATGTGGCAAATCAAAGCATAAATACATACTAGATAAATATACATTATAACTTTTTAGAAAATGTTCCTGTGTTTATATTAATATATCTTGTACTGCTATTACTTAATCTATATAAATTAAAGCTATATTGGTCTTCAGTACTAGATTGATAACAAGCAATATCAAGAAACTAAAACGAAAAAACAAAATTACTAATCAACACACACGCAGTTGCATTATACTAGTAGTATCAGAAAGCATAAAAATAACATGTTTATAGTATATATTCTGAATTTGAATGATTACTCACATTTTTTATATTGATGCTATTTATTAGAGCTACACAATGAAATATTTTTATCTCACTATAGATAAAGTGAATACTATTATTGCTTATACTTTGGACAATGTCCAGTGATCAACTTGTAAAGGAAAAGGAGTCCTACAAACTCTTTCATTTTGATCTCAACTTTGCTACTTAGTTACAACATTCATTTCACCCCTCATATTGGACGCTAAAATATATGTCAATATTCAAGTCTTATTTTTTTATGAAATACACAAGTAAGGGTCAAGGCCTAATTCACTCCTAAGATTGTCCTACTTTCATGTTTTCTGAAAAAGTATATAAAAAGAAGCTTTCAAAAGTTGAATAGTAATAAAAAAAATGACAAGTTGACAGTTCCTTCTTTAAGGACATCAGTTGCACAATTACTTAATAATTCAAATTCAACAAATATTTGAACTTGCAAGGACTGGTTACATTTTGTTGTTGGATTTATATGTTTCTTTTTGTATTTTCTGTATTGGTGATGTTTGTTATACTGGCACTAAATATCATATTTTTTCTGATAATAGATGAAGATCCAAGAATGTACACTCTTAAATTGCACTATAATTGTCAGTGGGTGTTCGAACAGGAGATTAACTACGTTGGTGGACAAATAGCCTACTACGACTACTGTAAGGGAGGTGAAAATTCTATCATTCAAATGAGACAATGTATGAAAAAGTTGGAAGTCGATGATAGAAAAGTGAAATTTTGGTTTAAGTTTGAGCCTTATTTTGACATAAACTTACGACTTTTGTCAACTGATATAGATATATATAATCTTATCCACAAAATTCCTGACAGTAGAGAAGTGGAGATATTTGTGGAGCACACAGATGAAGATCAATGGACCTACGATGTGGTTAATATTTAAGGGGCTCGACTTCAAGGTGAAGAGAGCTTGGTAGATATTGATGTAATAGTGGAAAGTGACGCCACAAGTGAAAAATGTGAGTCATTTCATGACTCTGATTATTCCTTGGAATAAGATGACATGATTTTTGATAAAATTATCGACTCTACTGCTGAGTGGATTGGTGTTAATGAAAAAATAAGATATAACCAATTTAAAGAAAAAAACTATTGAGTTTGGCGTTGCCTCCGACATGGCTAAGATTCCCAGTAATAGTCAAGAAGAAGTTTGTGATGCATCAGATGATGAACTAATGAGTTTGCAACGAGGTTCAGATGATGATAATTCAAAAAGATACATTGTTTTTAATGCAAAAAGGGATCTGAAAGATCCAAAATTTGAGTTTACACTTAATATGATTTTCAGTAGTAGTAAAGAGTTCAAATAGGCAGTGGAAGTGCACGCTGTGATGATGAAAAAAGACATCAATTTTAAGAAAAATGAAAGTAGGAGGGCAAGGGCAATTTGTAACGTATCTAACTGCAAATGGTTCATATACGCATCAAAGGCTAATGAAGATGAACCTTTCATGATCAAAACAATAGGCCCTGATCATTCATGTGGAAATCAAAGAGAAAATATAACTATTGACTTTGGATTTTTGGCTAAGAAATATGTAGATGAGTTCAAAATTAATCCAAGTTGGGTGTGAAAGAATTTCAAGCTCATGTGATAAGAAAGCATAGTTGCACACTCAGTAGGCATTAATCTTATAGGGCAAAAAAGAAGGCCTTAGATCTGATTACAGGGACTAAAGAAGAACAATTTGATATGTTGTGGGACTATGGTGCAGAGTTAAAGAGGAGTAACCCAGGGACTACATGTATTTTGAAGTTGGATGATAATCCAAAAACAATGGTCAAAGATAGAAAGAGATTTTTAAGACTCTATGTGTGTTTTGCAGCTTGCAAACAAGGATTCTTAGCTGGATGTCTACCTATAATAGGGGTTGATGGATGTCATTTGAAAGGCTACCAAAAGGGAGGGCAACTATTAACTGCAGTAGGCATTGATGCCAACAACAACATGTATCATGTTCCATTCGCAATAGTGGAAGGTGAATTGAAGGAAACATGGAGTTGGTTTTTTACGATTCTTGATGAGGATCTAGGAATCTCCCAAAATTCTTTTTCTTGGACTTTCATTTCTGATAAACAAAAAGGTTTAATTCCAGCATTTGATGAGATAATTTCAGATGTCGCACACAGATTTTGTGTGAGGCATCTGCACAATAATTTTAAAACTGAAGGTTTTGGAGGATAAGCATTGAAAGAAGTCCTATGGAAAGCTGACAGGGCAACTACAAAACCTGAATTTTCCAAGCATATGGAAGAAATGTCAAAGATAGATATAGATGCCCCTAAGCGTGGTTCATGAATAAACCTCCCATTCACTGGTCAAGAGCTTTTTTCTCTTCATTCACAAAGTGTGATATGTTATTGAATAATATGTGTGAGTCATTTAATAGCGTACTTCTACCAGCAAGAGACCAACATATTTTGACGATGCTTGAATCAATAAGGATCTATATGATGCCAAGACTTCAGAAGAACAGAGATAAAATGAGTAACCATTGCCACATAATCTGTCCACGAATCTTATTGAAGCTAGCTAGAGAAAAATAAGGATAAGGCTGCTGAGTGTATTGCTATTAAATCTGATGAATTTCATTACCAAATTGAGGGCATTCATCTAAGATAATTCTTTGTTGATCTTAAGGAGAGGACATGTTCTTGTAAGAGATGGGACTTAACATGGATACCTTGTAATCATGCTATTGCAGCTATATGGGTTAAGAAGGATGAACTTGAAAAGTATGTTCATGAATGTTACACGGTTGAGCAATATATGAAGAGTTATTATCCATCTATTTTGCCAATTAATAGCTCTAAGCAATGGTCTAAGACTGGAGTAGAACCACCATTGCCACCCATATATAAAGCTCAGTCAGGTAGACCAAGAAAACTAAGAAAGAGAGGAAATGAAGAGACAACTAAAAAAGAATCAGATTCTGGAAATAATACCCTTTTAAAAGCGTCAAGAAAGGGCAAAAAAAATGCAAATTGTGTGGAAAAACAGGACATAATAGTAGAAAATGTCCTATTCTTATAAGAACCAATCAATTTGAGGTTCAACAACAACAAGTTAACCAGGAAGTCATCAAAGAAGGTTCATCTACACTTAATAATGAAATAGAAGTAAGTTTTCAAAATAAGTTGAGTCCCTTGAATATTTATTAAGAGTAGCACTACTAAAAATGTTATTTCAATGTAGGTTTCAAGCACTCTTACTGAGAGTGTGGCATCAGTACAATCCAACTCCTCATTTGTGACTAAACAAATCGTAATTACCATTCGTATTGTCTATTTATGTTGTCTGTATTGAACTTTACTAACTTAGTTTATTTTATTATGTATTGTAGGCCAGTCAACTTAACCAACCAAGGGCACAACCTCAAATCCAACTGAGGAGTTCTGCATTCATTTTAGAAGAAATTAATGAGCATTCTAGAGAAGGTACAAGGTCACATTTCATCCAGAGAATGGGAAAACAATATGACCCATTGTCTAGCTTACAGGAGGCGCTTTCTCAAACTAGCAAAAGAGTCGGAAATAGAGCATATGCTAAGAAGAAAAATGTTCCTTAAATACAAAGCCAAAAATTTTCTCATGACAATGGGTGCATGAGTTTAGATTGTTCTCTTTCCTATTGACTTTGAAGTTGTTTATGCTTTGGTGACATGTTTTTGTTTCCTCTTAAAACTAGATGTAACTTAAACAGTTTGATTTTATTCTTGATTTGAACTTTTTGCAGATGACTATAGTAAGATCACATGCATCAATCCACTGTTTTAACAATAAAGAGATTGTTATGTTTCTACATATCCAAAAATTGTATTGAAAGAGCACCGGAGGGAAATTCACAGCCTAAAACTCGACCCTTCTATCTCTGAATTTAATTTCCCGCATCTACACACCATTCAAGATAATGCAAAACCTATATAACAATCTTACATCAAACAATCCAATAAGTTAATATCTAGAATCAGTTCTTTCACTATCACACTTTACAAGTAAAATACATAATATCAACACTTTGAAATGCATATTGTCTCTTCACAATCAAGATAAATAATTTCACTCGAGCACTACAAAAACAGTGCAAACTTCACAATTAACCACATTTTACTGATTTTTAGTGAGAAAGGACATTTGAATGTTGATAACTATTAGTTTTACTATTAATCAATCTGCAATATTACAAAGTGAAAGATACCTTCGCAAACGACAAGGATCTCGTCGAAATCCGAGAGGTAAAGCAATTATTGGACCTGCAGGCTCAGACCTTCAAAACGGGTTACTACAATTTTAAAAGGGATACAAATAGATTTAGGCACCTTCAAAATGTTGATAACTATTACTCTATTAGTTTCACTATTAACCAATCTGCAATACTACAAAGTGAAAGATACCTCCGCAAACGACAAGGATCTCGTCGAAATCCGAGAGGTAAAGCAATTATTGAACCTGCAGGCTCAGACCTTTCATTTCCAGCACCTTCAAAAGGGGTTACTACAATTTTAAAAGGGATACAAATAGATTTAGGCAAAAGAAAAAGTGATTTCCCAAAAAGTAATTCATCACACCCATACTCATCAGACCAACTAAACTAGAGTTGTCATGCACACACCATTTATACTTTAGAAGAGAATAAAACCTTCAAGTATGTAAGTATATTACCTAAATTTGAAAGCTTAAGCAAATATCAGTGAAAATGTAGAGTTGAAGAACCAAAATCGCTTGGCCGAATCGGTAAGGCGAAATCGAAAAGACTTAGCTCATATCTCGAGTTGAAGAAGAACTGAGAAGAAATCTTAAAAATTGATTCAATTGAAACAAAATCACTTCAATATGAGCTCCATCGTATATTTTCCTTTAGTATTAAATTAATTTTTAGGGAGCTATACATTTGATTTTTAAGAGAGAGAAAGAGATAAGATAGGAGAGATGAAACACTGATGTATTTTCATGTGATTCTAAGAGAGAGAAAGAGATAAATAATTAAAAATGAAGGAGAAAATAAAAGTAAATGCAATGTATGCCATGGTAATTCTGACAGTATGCTAGCACATGAATCTGGAGTAAATTTAAATGATAAAAGAATTATTTTATTATACAATAAATAAAGTATGATAGCTAATACTGGATACGGCTCCCCTCCATTTCGTCAAGTGCACATCTAGATTGGACACATGTGTCATATTTAAAGTTTAAAGGTCAAGATTATATCATATGAACAAATATCATAACCATAGTTAAGTCAACTAATTTTAGAAAACTACTCTCCAAATTTGGTAAGAAGTACAATATATTCCATACAAAATTTGATATTTATTAATATCTTTAATTTCATCTTATATTTTTAATTTGCAATTTAATATTTAAATACACAAATATAATATGAAATTAATGATTATAACTCAAAAGTCACTCAACTATTGATATTTCACTTAAAAAGTCACCCAATTAATTTAAATGTTTTTTTTTTCATGAAATTTTGTTGAAATCTAATTTTATTTTAAACTATTTTTATAAGAAATAAGAAGATATCTATTTTATTTATCTTACTAATCCACTCCAATTATTTGATTATATTTATTTTTTTTTGAAAAACAATAGACAAAAAAAATCATTTTCCGTTCTGCAAATTGTTTAGTAGAAATAAATAAGCTGAAAAATAATTCAAAAAAAGGAGGATATTGAAATTGATCAGAAGTAATAAAGAAGTAATCAAAAGAACGCACAATAGCAATCTTTTATCATTTAAAAAAATGGTTTAAAACTAAAAATTTACAATTTAATATTTAAATACAAAAATATAATATAGAAATTAATGATATTAATAAATATCAAATTTTTTATAGAATATATTATAATCCTTACCAAATTTGGAGAGTAGTTTTCAAAAATTAGTTGACTTAATTATAGTTATGATATTTGTTAATATAATATAATATTGACATTTAAACTTTAAATATGACACATGTCTCTAATCTAGACGTGCACTTGACGAAATGGAGGGGAGCCGGATTCGGTAATACTTAATAGTACCAGAATTGCCCTTTCCGTTAATAAGTGATTTGTAACAAAGTTAACATTTCTTAGTAATTAGATCAAAATCGCTCAGTCTAGTTAATTCAAGGTTAAATGTGCACAGTCAAATATCACAAGAATTAAAAGTGGAATTAGGCAATAACACAGGGACTAAAAACGTCATTTTCCCTTTTATTATATAAAATATATACAGGCCAAAGTTTTTAATTAATCTCACGTCACCATCTCACTACTCTAGTTAGTAGTTACTATACTAGTTATATACTTTGGGTAGAGAGAAGCATTTTTGGGGTCGGTTATCTATAGACCTCAATTAACTTAATCGAAGGGAATCTTGTTCATAGTAGTTCTTTGTAATCCAATATATCTGGCAAAATAGTTGTTACAACTTCTCTTCAGTCTTGTTTGTGGAACGGTTGTACAAATTGAATCGCTTCTCGACTAGGCTTCAGAAAGCAAAACCCATTAACAACACCATATTCAGGTACCTCACCGATCGACATCATTTTGTTCTCTCATTTTTTGTTTTTGTTCTTCGTTCAAGATTATCTTTTTGGGTGATCAATTTGTTGGGATTTCTGAATTATTGCTTCTGTTTCATCGGACTAGGGAGATTGATGGTAGAAAATGTTTTCTTTCTTTTTCTGTTGTTAACATTGACTAAAATATATAGAAAGACAAATATGGAGAAGTTAGGAAATCAGTCTTTGTGGTATAAAGTTTACAACTTGCCGCTAATGCTTTAACCTGTAACCTATATGTTCTGTTCATCATAATGACTCAGTGTGAACTCTTGGACATTAGTTGGTTATGTTACCTATCCTAAAAATTAATTTTCAAGAGTTAGGTGGCCCTATTTGTAAAACCTGCAATTCTTGATTATCATTTATTCTTTTGTTGTTGTTTAGATGTGACATTTCTGTTTTTGGAAATCAAACTAGAACATTTTTGCCTACAATTGTGGCATTATAGTGTCATTAATAAAAAGAAAAAGTGCCCGAGAGGTCTTTAATGAAATCGTCACATGTCTAAATGTTTCCAGACAAAGGGGACGGCAGCAGCATGCAATACCATACAAAGGTAAAATAGATTACCCAACCGTAAATTCTCCCAAATATATTAGCTTTTCAATAGGCCTACTAGCCTTGAATTTGACGTTTGTCGTAATATGTTGTGACTGGTGCGTTTTTCATTCTATTTTTCCTTTTGTTATGTGTGTGAGATGGTTTTTGGTGATTTTAGGATACATCAGTGAACTTCTAATGGGAGGACACTCGGTTCTATGTGCTGATGGTCTCATCACACCTGAATCTTCACATTTGATGCAAGGTGCTGAGGATGCAGGATCCTCAGGGGGAAGTTCTTACTCTCACAGAGTTGTTCCGTCAATCTCTGGTGAGGAAGAAGAAGAACCAGAAGCTGGATTTGAAGAAGAGCCATTAGTTCAAACTGTGGAATGCCGAATTTGCCAGGAAGAAGATAGCATGGAAAATTTGGAGATTCCTTGTAGTTGTAGTGGTAGCTTGAAGGTATCATTGTAAAGTTGAGTACTTTTTGTTCTTATTGTTGAATTAGCCACTGAATATTGATATCAGTGGTGCTTGTGCATGTAAATGTCAATCATGTTGATCCTACTTTTGTCTAGTTAATTTTTCTAGTAACTCAATAATATTTTTTTAAAGAACTTGAGGTTGTCAGGTATTGACATTAACAGAAGCTTATAATATGTACTTTCCACCCAGCTAAGTCTTCTCTTTCTTACCTGCTAACCCCTAGGATGGGAAGTAGGTCCCTTGTTTTTCATCAGTATCTCTAGTTGTATTTATTTGTTGGTAAGGGTAATCTGCTTACATATTTTGTACCCCCGAAGCGACACTTTGTTCCACTCATTTCATTTATACTTTAAGCACGATTGCTATAGTATATACTTCCTCGACCACTTTATGTTGCTCCCTTTTGGTAATAGGCATAAATATCCCCACTCTACTTTTGTATTCCTGCTATGGACACTAAGCTCCTTTTTGTTGTTGTCCACCTAGGTTCTTTTACTTGGTTATTGAAGAACATTGTTATCCTTGAGCTAGTTGCTTTCTTTTTCTTTTTAATTTCTTTTGTTTGCATTCATTCTTGTTCTTTGGTTTGATTCAAAAACATCAAGCAAATATTAGTTAGGTTTGGTAATTGTTGCAATTGATACTTTGTTACCTCACTCTAAGACCTGTTAGTTATTCTGAAATAAAGTGACCACTTGTTTAGGAGTTAGCAAGCGGCTTCTATATAGGTCTCGCAGTGCAAAGAACATATTTAGGGGGTGTTTGGATTGGCTTTTTTTAAGTAGCTTATAAGCTAAAAGCTGAAAGCCATAAGTTGGTTGTATCCAACTTTTGGGTTTTAGCTTCTTTTTGTACTTTCTTAGCATAAAAAAATTGCTTATAAGTATTTTTTGTGTTTCCCAAACACCTCCAATAATAAAAAAGAGCTTAAAAGCCAAAATCTACCTAAAATAAGTCCATCCAAACACCCTCTTACTAACATTTCTACACCAAAACACATTCAACGCCATTGCTTTTGTGCAGGTTGCCATGTTCATGTTCCTGTTTGTCAACTGTTTTGAAGTCCCATGGGAGATTAACGGTCCTGTATAGATATAGTTGGGTGTTTGTGTGCTAAGCATAAGATAGAAGGCTTATTTACTCAAATGACCTACTAAAGCCGAAGAATGCTTTGCTTTGTCAAGTTGCAAAATGATTTTGTATACTAATTCATTAATTTATAATTAATAATATGGAGGATTCTCACATAGTTGACCTCGTATGATGTGGGGTCAAGGTGTATTTATTGATTAATTGGTTTTACTTCCCTTGAATTAGCCTTATTTCAAAGTTCTAAGAATTATAGATGAACATGTTTTATCTGCCATTTGTGTACTAATGGGCTTTCACCGAACGGCTGACTGTTTCTTTTCTTTCTCTTGTATACTGTCTGCAATTTTCCACATATCCAGTATGCTCATAGGAAATGTGTTCAGAGATGGTGCAATGAGAAGGGAGATATAATTTGTGAGATCTGTCATCAGGTAATATGTCGTATCCTTATTAATCACTTGATGGCATTTTAAATTTCGAGTAAGAGGATTTCTCCCATCCCAAAAGAATTTTGGACATAAGGTGACTGAGTGAGTTGAAGGATTGTTAGATAGAATAATAGGCTTCAAAATTATTTGATATGTGCCTGGGTGTCCCTTATCCAATGCACTTTCATTGCCGGTTTGGGAGGCCTCCCAGCCTATGCAGCACATGAATTGTGCCTTGCTTTTCCATTTTTTAACCATTCAGAAATTTGGGTACTTCAATTACAAATATGGATGTCAGGGGCCACTCCCTAAAAGACTTTCTTGTACTGTCACACTTAGTAATTTGTGCCAAGTGACATGTTCACTTAGATAATTCTCTCTAACCTGCAGCCCTACCAACCTGGATATACTGCTCCACCACCGCCTCCTCCCTCTGAAGAAACTGTCATTGACATCAGGTACTATCAGGTCATAGTTATTTCCTGACTTGGTATGTCAAAATTTTGAATCATTGTTCCAATCATCCCTTTTTAATCCTTATAGAGTGTTTCTTTGTGTGAGATTTTTGGTATTTACATAGGTATTTAGGAGTTTTTTTAAGCTCTTTAGAGACGTACATGCCACTAGAAAATACAGAGAACTTCTAGGACCTTTTTATTTTATTTTGTATAATGTTGGCCTGAGATTAAATTGATAAACAAGGTAGTGATGATTCATATTGCCTACCCAAATTTTGTTTGGAAATGAGGCATAGTAGTTGTTGTACTCTGAGATACAGATGTAGGTGTGCATAAAACCTTGGGAATATAAGTTTTCAGATTTTTGTATTTAGACCTTTCCCTTTATTCGATAATATGATATTCTAAGCTTCTGGTTGATTGTATAACATTTTTAATCATATTACAGTGGTGAACAGAAACTCTTCACTAACTAAAGTCCATCCATGTTATTCATTTTTGAATTTCCATCAGTTTATGAAGCTGATCGGCAATATTTACTATGTAAACGAATTTCCCTTCATTTTTATTATTGCATTGATTTTTCATTGTATTGAAAATGAAAGTGGGACTCAGGCATATTCAGACCTTTTTATAGGGAAAGAAAGATCTTCACTAACATGAACTAGTTTTATATTTGTTAACCAAGGAGAGCAGCTTTTTAAGAAGTTCATTATTGTTTTCAATAATCTATTCTAGTATGTTGTTTACTGTGTTTCGATTATCACATTATTTTATTGTTGTTTTCCGCTCCTTTTGGGTAGGCTTTGCACTGTTACCTTGTTACTCACCATATTCTCTTCATTGCCTCCTTATTTGTACCTGAATTTGTTGCACTTGAGCTGAAGATCTTTCGGAAACAACCTCTCTACCTCCACGAGGTAGTGGTAAGGTCTATGTACATTCTACCTTCCCCATACCTCACTTGTAGGATTTCACTGGGTATGTTGTTGTTGTTGTTGTAAGGGTTTTATGACATGTTGAGCTTTTTTATCTTTCAGTTTTCTTCAAAAATACACTATTAGTGCATAGTTTGGTTAATCTGGAGAATCCCTTTTTTTTTGTACCAGTTTTTGTTGTTAACACTACCTTTAAGCCTTTGCTTCTTCCACTGATTTAGTGGACCATAGTGGGTATATTTTTCCTTCTTTCTTCTATGGTGTTATTGGTTATTGATGCTTCTCCACTTGCAGCCTTGCAGTACTCTTGTGGTCCTAGACCTAGAGCATTCCAAACATGTTAGCATACCCTTTTGATGCGATTAGCTGAAAATCTTGTGTTCTATGTCACTAATGGCCTCATCCATGTGAAATTTTCTTTCAGTGGTGGCTGGACAGTGGCTGGCACTCAGCTCAATTTAAATGACCCTTGACTTCTTTCGATGGCTATCACAGAACGCCATCTTCAAGAGGCTAACCATGACGAATATGTTGATGCAAGTGCTAGTGGAGCTGCATTTTGTCGTTCCGCTGCTTTATTTGTGAGCTACTGTAACTATCTGATGTAATCAAAACTTGTTCTGTTGTTACTTGCTAATATAGGGTAGTGGGAATGTGGGAATATGCATTAGAAACCATTCATATGGCTGATATCAAGAAGATCAGGAATTTTTCCTTTGGGGAGGAGAATACCTTCTTAATTTTTTGAAAATTTGAAATTTCCTGCTAAGAAGTGACATAATGGTATGTAAGACGAGATCTGAGTGTAGTTGGAGGAACACGGTGATCAGATTTCATGGAAATTGCGTTCTTGTATTCTGTCCCTGATTTTAGAGAAGAAGACAAGGAAGATTTTCTTCACTGGAGTATCCAAAAAAAAATGAAGAAACTTAAACTGACTTATTCGCCCTTAACTAATAAAGAAGATTAAAAAATGTGTCCACCAGTGTCTGTGTGTATATTCATGTTCATTTTCTTTAAAGTGGAAATGTGCAAGAGGAAGGCGGAGGGTGAAGATCCTGTGCTGTAATTCATGCTTTTTCCTCTTTTCTCCTTCTGTGCTCAGTCTTTTTTCCTACTTACTACCCTTTTTTCCCTCTGGTTTTAAAAATATTCAGAGATGACATTCACTTTCTGCCTAAATGTGTTTAAAGGTCTTTAGTGTGTGTAGGGAACGTAGTCCTGCTCATTTAGGGATGTCAAAATTAGGAATACTAGGTAAATATCTTTTAATGTGTCAGAAAATTGGATGGGGTAATAAAAACATGCTTAAGTCTTTTGTTTTAGGTTGTTCCTTCGTTCTAAAGCTACCTTTACCCTATTTGAAGCTTGTGTCATGATCTTGGTAACCTTATTGAATGATGTGTTTTATCCTGCAGTTAATGGCCCTCCTCTTACTGAGGCATGCTTTTGAAAATGGCGAAGGTGATGATGAGGGTGTTTCTGCTTTTTTCTCTGTAAGTGGATGATAAAATGAAACTCTCTTTTCTGTGGTGACTATATGACACATCCATAGAAGTAAATAGTGTGTGACATTAATGATCTTGTTGATCCTTGACACAGCTTTTTTTGCTCCGTGCTGCTGGTTTTCTTTTACCTTGCTTCATCATGGCTTGGGGTATCAGTATATTGCAGCGTTGAAGACAAAGACAGGTTAGAGGATTTTCTGGTTTTCATAAATTCTCAGAAGGCTATTAACATGTGTATCTTCATTCTTGCAATTCTAGTGATATATGTTTATGCATAATGCAAAAGGCTTGTGCAAAATGATGTGTGTGTTTGAGTAATATTTATACATTAATGCCTTGCGAAGCGCTGGGCCCATGCATTTGTAATTTAAAAACTAGTCTAAAGTTGGAGTAGTTATCGCTTATTAATGCTCCATGGTAAACTAGCTATAGTGATAATGTTAGGGATGCATTGGAAGTCATTAATTTAAGTATTTAATTATATTTTTAGTTGCTTTATTTATTATTCTAGAATAGGGTTTAGTTTTAGAGTTTCATAAGGATTAGGTTAAGTTATAGTTATTAATTTGGAATAGGATTTAGGTCTCCTACTTTCATAAGAATTAGACTTCCTATTGATGTAATAAGACTCCTATTTAAAGGGGCTTTTGATGAATAAATCGGTAAGTCATAATTCAGCAAAAAGCAGGAGATTAGAGTTCTCTCTTCCATTGAACTCTAAGGTTTCAGTCTCCCTTTGAAGAGCTGAAGAGATCGGAGTTCTCTTTTAATGAATTCTAAGGTTTTAGCCTCCCTTTAACGAGCTGATTTATATATCGCCCTGTAAATCGATCCTTCCTAAAGATTCATAACAATTTGGTATCAGAGCCTAACACAATGGGCGATGAGATCAGTTCCAAATTTCGAGAAGAACGTGCCATTACGGGAACCCTAATAGACTCTAAAATTGCAGCAATGGAACAACGCCTCAGCGAAAAAATTGTCCAAGTCATTCAAGAACAATTATCTAGATTGGGAGTTGGCTCCACAAAACCAGCAACCCATAGACCTGAGTCATATAGCGCCCAGACAACTGGTAGATCAACAATTCCTGCTACTAAAGGCAATACACCACCTATTCAACTAGCCGATAAGAATCATACAACAAGTGGTTATTCACCTTTGATAGTGCCAAGCTATGCAATGATGAATTTTCCTACTTTAAACAACATCAACAACCCATTAATTTGGGCACATCATTGTGAGCAATATTTTGAGCAATTTGGACCTCATGAAGGTAGCAACCTAATGGATGAATTAGTCACGCTTCAGCAAACTGATAGAGTCGAAATTTATCAATGTTAACTTCAAGCTAGGGCTGGAATTGGATAAGTTGATATTGATCCAGATTTTCTGGATGATTGCCCCGAAACTTGAGCTTGAGGACAAGCTCTTTCAACGTATGGGGAGTAATGTTAGGGATGCGTTGGAAGTCATTAATTTAAGTATTTAATTATATTTTTAGTTGCTTTATTTATTATTCTAGAGTAGGGTTTAGTTTTAGAGTTTCATAAGGATTAGGTTAAGTTATAGTTATTAGTTTGGAATAGGATTTAGGTCTCCTACTTTCATAAGAATTAGACTTCCTATTGATGTAATAAAGACTCCTATTTAAAAGGGCTTTTGATGAATAAATCGGTAAGTCATAATTTAGCAAAAAGCAGGAGATTAGAGTTCTATCTTCCATTGAACTCTAAGGTTTCAGTCTCCCTTTGAAAAGCTGAAGAGATCGGAATTCTCTTTTAATGAGTTCTAAGGTTTCAGCCTTCCTTTAACGAGCTGATTTATATATCTCCCTGTGAATCGATCCTTCCCTAAAGATTCATAACAGATAACCATCTTTTGTTGTCTTATGGGTTTTGTATGAAATGGAAAACTTCTATTCTTTCTTTTACTAATAAGTAATGTTTTTTGAAAAGAGTTCAGTTTTAGTTTTGAACTTCCCTACTTCAAAAGAATTCAATCTAATTCCGCGATACATCTTTATTGTCACGGCCAAGATTCACACCTAGCTGTGTTGGCATCCAACACTCCTAAGTTAGGCAAACCAATGATTCGGTAATCAACTCAACATATTCCCAATGATTAGAAACATAGTCCAACTCATGAAATCATATAATATCTAAGTCTGATGGATAAAAACAACGCGAAAGCAATCCAAACATGTTCCAAAAACAGGTGATAGTAGTCATGAGCATCTAAGAGTAAAAATAATATAACATTGTCTAAAATAAGTACAAAATCTGTACAAAAGTGAATAAAACAAAAATGATACCCTAAGCTACCATGAACTATTTGATAACTCACCACAAGAATCACGCCTGGGGAACAGTGGTACAAGAATTCAAATCTGCACTGTATGCGAGAAAAGAAAGGGGTGAGTACGGGGAGTACTCAGTAAGTATCATTGACTGTCCCCAAGAGAGTAGTGAATAGACAAGCATTGAACAAAAACAGTCGTTTTACCATGATCCTGTGCAATAAAATAAAAAAGCAGCTAGAAATATACTCCAAACAGTATAATAACTCAACAGGTTCAATTTCACAAATGAAGCACAAAAGATATGCCTTAAAAACTCAAAAATAATAATCACATAACAGTTATCAATCATGAAATACGTTGAAGGCCCAAACTTTATTCAGTACGACACCCCACCAGGTACCTCAAATCACAAAAACACTTTCATTAACTAGCATGCATCTGCCTACATAAGACAACCACGATCTCAGCAAACCAGAACCAACATGCACACCACATGGGAGGTACCAAGTCACGGTGACTCAAGAGCAATGGATCCAAATCCACCCACACACAATTTGATCATATCAATGATTCCATGGACTCAACGGCCCCTATATCACGACGTCAACATCTGACTCGCAATAGTTCTCACAAATTCGTGTATCCACCGAACTCTCAAAAGTCCACATCACTGTCTCAAATCAAACTCTACTCTCACTGTCCTTAATGTCCACCCACAACTGTCCTCAATGAGAGAGAATGCTTGACAACCATGGGGTAAGGCACTGGCCCAGCCCCCACTTTTGACTACTTTGGGACGGGGCATCCCCGTCGATCTATCTGAGGCCACTATACGTCATTTTAATTACGACCCTTCACATGCTCAGCCGATTAACACTACTGAGTATGACTGCCAAATGGGGGTGGTGCAGAATAGAGTTGCCGTGCGAGATACTGATCAGAGAGAGACCTTGCTATGCTGGATGGCTAGGCACATTGTTGAGGAGGGGGTAAATGCTGAGTGGGTCCGTGACATGACCCAGCCTATAAAAAAGGCTACTCTCAACTTTGCAGCCAAGTTCTGGTGGTCTATCATCCGTGCCAGATTGTCCCCCACATTAGTTGTTAATATTGTGACTTGAGACCAAGCTGTGATGCTAGCTTCGTTGATGGTGGGGCACGAGATAGATTTCTCCTAGATTCTGATAGCCGAGATTCATGAGAGGGTTTTCCGAGAGAAGACCACTTTACCATTCCCTTGTCTAATCTTTCGCCTATGTAGAGAGGCTATTGGTCCTGTTTGGGGTTGTGATAGGATGATAGAGGTACCAAGACGGTCGATGTTGGTTTGATACGAGATGATGCAACCTCTGTAGTTCCACGGAGGGGTATCCCGTTTGATTTACCGCCTATAGGTGAGACACTTGCTCCTAACAAGACAGATGAGGGCACGATTCCTTCCCTTACCGAGGAGCATGATGTGACTGCTCCACCTTCCACTTTATCCGACCTGGCTGTGAGTACACCACGTGCTCCTACTCTACAGGGTTTGCCATGCTGCTACTAGCCAGAGTCTAGAAATTGGAGACTCAAATGGTGACTCTTGCAACATATTAGGCCATGGATGAGGAAATCCGTAGAGGAATCAGAGGCCCGAACTGAGAAGGGTGTTGAGGTGAAGATATAGGCAGTGCACTGGAGGATTGATGCTTTTGAGCTCTGGATATTGGAAAGGCCTCAACCTGGCCTATTGTGGATCTAGCTGCGTTCCAGGCGAGTTGGCCTAACTTCGGG
Organism: Solanum verrucosum; assembly: GCF_900185275.1. Lineage (NCBI taxonomy): Eukaryota > Viridiplantae > Streptophyta > Magnoliopsida > Solanales > Solanaceae > Solanum > Solanum verrucosum. The sequence continues at coordinate 3,152,113 of NW_026020407.1, forward strand.
CCGATATTGATGCTTTGGACACTGGTGATGCTGATGTCTCGGAGCCTGCCCGAAAGGAGGATGCTGGAGATGTAGTGCTTAATGCACTATTTGGTGAGGATGAGCCTACTATTAACCCTTCTCATGCGGCTGGAAAGCGCACACGGGCTTTGGATTGTACTATGGATACGGAGGAGGAGCAGAGAGCTAAGAAGGAGGAGAAGCAGTAGTTTTTAAGGCGGTGAATAGATAATTGCTACTTGATGAGGAGATGTGACAACTTAGAGAGAGGGAGTTGGCTGCTGGTGCATCAGCTTCGAGAGGCACTACTTATGGTGTTCCCCCGGTTATAGTTGAGGGCGTCGCTCATGTTGACCTAGCAGGTTTGAGGCTACCGGACCCACCCGCTTCTTGATTGGTCTTCGACGCTTATGCGCCACAGGTTCGTCTCATCCTATGTTTTATTTGTTTTGTGCATTGGTGGCATTGCACTATATTTTTTGTGAGAGTGGGGTGAATGGATTGTGAGTGTTAGGGTGAAGTCTGAATAACCCAACTCACAATCCTTCCTTGGGGTTTTCTAGCCCGTGTTATTTTTCCTCAAGGAACTGTTTAATTTCTATTGAATCGGCATGTCTAGGATAGTATTAAGTGTAGAAGTAGACTAGAATGAAAGCATGATGGCAAAAGAGCATGAAAAGTGATACCCCTCAAATTTTTGATATGTGTTGTACTTGTGTGCTTGATAAGTTGAATGTTTAGGATCTTTGTAAGACATGATAGAAATCGATTATAAAATATGGCTTAAGCTATAACATGAACCAAATACATTGATGATTTGATGTGAAACAAGGTGTCATGTGTGTGTGTGAGATTGTTTATATATTCATAGAGTACGTGCCAATCTAGAACTTGCCCCGTTGGTCTTGCTAAGATGATTTAAACTGGAAATTGGGACTTAAGCCTAAAAACAGCCAACCAAAAGAATAAATTTCTCCCTTCGATCCAAATACACCCAATTCATCTTCCCTAAAAATATTTTTTAACTCTGTTTTTTCCCTGGTCCCTCCTTGGACATTGTGTACCTCAACTCAAGCTAAAATCCTAAGTTAAGGTGGCTACCGCAAAGTTTTACCTTGATTTTGGCCCTGGTCCTTCCTAGGACATTGTGCAGCTCAACTCATGCTAATCATCTAAGTTGAGGGTGGCTATTATGAAGGAAAACAAGAAAGAAAGTGTGTGAAAAGAGTCGTGTGTAGAGAAAAGAAAGAAAAATGAGTAAAGATGTTGAGCGTGGTGTGAATGAACAAAAAGAAACAAAAGAATGAAAAACCTTAAATAAAAAGATAAATCAAACAAGAAAATCAAGTCAAAAATCACACTCAAGCTTCAATGAATCATAAGGAGAAGAGCATGGTGAAATAATGATTGAAATCCCTTCAATTGCAGTAGTTAACCAAGTGGTGAAGCTACGGAATCGCGTTCACCTCCGTGATTGCACAGAGGAAACCCAGATGGTCCCCTTCTTAATTGCGATAGGGAAGTACCAACTTCCATCCTTTTACTGCAATCTTGTATGACAACTGCATAACAAAAAGTCTGCATCATTACACTTCCCAAATGCACCAAGGCACCCCCAAGCCCCTCAGGTCCCAAAAATCACGTGGGGCGCTAAAACCTAAAATGATTGGGTTGTTACATTTATCCCTAGTCAATGTTAAGCATTTAAGCTTTTCAAATGGTGATGCAAAACACAATTGAAGAATTGTTATATTCATGGGGAAAGTCACTAGCTTTGTACATGGGAGGAATCATCATAGCTACTTTGAAGCTGCCCAAATTGAGGCTCTGGGATCGCACCCAAAGGGTAGCGGCTGCGGGTTTCCCTTGTCATAAAAAAAAAAAAAAAAGTTTGAGGCTCTGAGTGATATCCACATCTCATTTTCACAAAAAAATCTATAATTTGTCTCAGATCATTTGGGGTGTAGATTCAATCAGTTTGGTAAAAGTGAAATGCGATCAGTTTGCTAAAAGGGAACACCGAACTGTAATTAGTTCGGTTTGGGACATGATTTGGATTTCTCCGAGCAAAAAGAAAAAAAGAAAAATAATGGAGCTGCAAATGGACCCAAACCTCTTTTTTTCTCTCTTAATTTTTCAAAGTTTTGTACTCTATACATAATTTCTCTCCTATAAATGCAATACCTTCTTGTGCCTGCTTATTATTATTAATATTATTATTATTATTATTATTATTATTGTTATTGTTATTGTTATTGTTATTGTTATTTGTAATAAGAGAACCTTACTGTGTCTTGTATTCAACTTACATGAAATACAATGGACCGTCTCAAGGATGATTTTCACCCTCTAGTTTGTTGAAGAGCGTCATGGCATCCCTTCTTCCTGGATCTCTTCTGTCATTATCCTTTACTCCTCCCTCCAACCCTGCTCAATCATCATCCTTTCTCCTTCAAGCTTCTCCATTGGTGACTGCCATACCTGCACAAATAGTTCCTTTTATGAGTATGCTTATCCATTCTCTCCTTCCAGTGCAATCTTAACCCTCAGCTGCTACTGAAAGAATTCTTTAAGCATACTTTGATTATTATCAATAGTATTACGAGTGTTGTTAATACTTCCTAAGCTGGATGATCACAAAAGTTTGTCTGCGATCTTTGTTCTTGGCCACTTCTCTTTTTTCGGTCTTCCTTTGTGGAAGCAATATTTCTTTGCGCTACTTTATCTCTCCCATAGGCATAACCTTCTTCGTCTTCTGAGACTTCCTTTGAAGATTTATCCCTACTTGTTGTCTAAGGCCTCATCCTTTCCTGTTGGGATGGGAACCATCCTTGGTGTCGAGTTGTAGCAGATGTACATTATACTTTCTGTAAGTAGTGCATATATATGATAAAAAAAAGTCACAATTATCCGCCATCATCTGTGTCAGATGTTTCTTTACCCTTGCATGGACAAGATATATCATTGAACATTTCTCCTGATTCTCTCTCCATCTTAGCAGCTACCATCTCCCAAAGATACTTTCAATTGCTATGCTTAGCTGAATTGAACTCCCCCTCAAGCTCACCCCAAGTAGTTGTGAAATCCCTGGTCTTCTGATTACTCTACAGAACGTTCATCCCATTTAGGAAACTCATTCTCTTCTCAAACCACCAAGGTTGGAACCGCCGGTGGCTGAAGTGGAGATTTAGTCGGGAAGGAAGTGGAGGGAAGTTGAGGAAGCATCAAACGTTGGGTAAATGGTCTGTGTTCAATTTGGACTTTTGTCAAAACCTCCACAAATTAAAAATACTGCAAAGCATATGGGAAAATGATCAAGATGGTCCTTAATGTATGTAGGTTTATTATTTTAGTCCTTAATATATATTACTTGACAAAAGCAGTCCCTAATGTATATGGCTGTGCAAAATTCAGGTCAAACCAATAATCCGAATCAAAAATTGGGTTATTGGGCTAATGGGTCGGGATATTGGGTTAATGGTTCGGGTGTTGGTTTATCATATCATGATATTGGATAATCGGTTCGGGTGTCGGTTTGGCTAAGGTGAATTTCGGGCCACTCGATAACCCAATATGAAACCGTTAATATTTGAGGCCTTTTTAGAAATGTTAAATCTTAAGTCCAGTTTAAAATTAGGGCTCAGAGCCTAAAACCTCACTTCTTAGTTCTTACGCCTCCCTTTTCATTCTCAGTCCTCAATCGTTATAATTCTCACTTCTTAGAAGAACTCAAAAGTAGCTTCTCAATCCTCAGTCCTCACATCACTCCTCAGACCACATCGTCGTCTATTCAGGCCTGCTATCACGGTAGCACCTGGTGGTTGGTAAGTCTCAAATACTCACTTTCATAGTTTCATTAGCCGACTATTTGTAGTTCTTGTTTAGCCTTTATTTATGTTCTGCCTTTGTTTTTAGTTATTGTTCAAACTTCAGACCTTTTTTAGTTCCTTCAACAATCAACAGTTCATCCACCTTTAATATGAACCAGTTCAATCAATGATTATTTTATGTCTTTTCGCAGTCTTAAGTCTTTGGTGAAGTATCATGACTGAAAATATCTTAATTGATAAGGTTGTTGGTGAAAGTGGAGCTTCAAATTCAAATGTAATATATGAAACTCAAACTGTTGAGTCCAATGTAAAGAAAGAAAGGAAAAAAGGTCTCGTGCTTGGGATCATTTTACTCATAAAATTGATTTTGATGGAACTAGTAAGGGTGTTTGCAACTATTGTTAGAAAGAGTATTGTGCTGACTCAAAGGGACATGGTACGACATGGATGCTTACTCATCTGTCCAAATGCCAAAAGATGTCTTGTAATATTGATATTAAACAGGCAAAATTAGCATTTCAACCAGTTATAGGGGGTAACAAGGGTGATGTAGTTGTTGTTCCGTGGAATTTGATCAAGAAGAGTGTAGGAAGGCTTTGTGTCATATGGTAATTCTTGATGAACTTCCTTTCATATTTGTTGAAAAAGAAGGTTTTAAACAATATATGAAAGTAGCACAACCTTGTTTCCGCATTCCTTCTCGTACCACTGTGACTCGTGATTGCTTTGATCTTTTTGATGAAGAGAAACATAAAATGATAACTCTTTTTAAGGAAACACAACAAAGAGTGTGTTTAACCACGGATACTTGAACTTTCATTCAAAGAATCAATTATATGGTTATTACTACTCATTGGATTGATAAAAAATGGACTTTCCATAAAAGAATAATAAACTTTTGTCTAATTTCTAGTCATAGAGGTGAAGATCTAGCAAAGTCTATTGGTAAGTGTTTGCACGAGTGGGGATTACATCAGATTTAGACTGTTACAATTGATAATGCTAACTCAAATAATGTGACAGTTGTCTAAGCAATTGACTAAGTGGGGGACCAACATTATGGGTGGTAGTCACCTTCACGTGAGGTGTATGGCTCGTATTGTGAACCTTATTGTTCAAGATGACATAAAAGAAATAAATGTGTCTATTGAACGAGTTAGGCAAGCAGTGAGATACATTAGACAATCCCCGACTAGGTGGAAAAAGTTTCAAGAATGTTGTGAAGATGAAAATCTTGTTAAAAAATCTTTGTGCTTGGATGTTCCTACAAGCAAATTAATTGGTGTATTGTTTTTTTTTCCTATCATTCAAATACACATTAAGTCAAAGACATCTACCTTCCTCTTCTTTTAGTAGATTTAGTAAAGGAAGCCTTCAGCTGTACATGTCCTCAATTGAAGATTTTTTAACAAGTTTGGCCAAATCTAAAGAGAAAAACAATAACTAATCAAGGCTCAACTCCTAAGCAACAAAAATATTTAATAAACTATTCACAATTTTACATTGGTGGAAGTTTCTTTCCATACTTTGTTCAAGTTGCTCAAGAAATCTAAATCTTCCTCAATATTATAGGTTGTGGTTCACTTCGAAGCCAATCTTGAAGGCACACTAGAGCTTGTACCAATTTAGGAGTCAATGAACTCCTAAATGAATCAAGAATGCGTCCTCCAGTACTAAAAGCACATTCAGATGCCACACTTGAAATAAGAATAGCTAATACATCTCGAGCCATCTCAGAAAGGAAGGGGAATCTAGGTGAGTTGACTTTCCACCAAAGCAACACATCAAAGTGTGCTTTTCCAATTTCAATATCTTCTTCAAGATATTTATCCAATTCTGTCTTAGAATTTGTACATCCACTTCCCGATGTATGTTTATGTAATTCCTCAAAGAAATTCCCAAAATCTCCTATAGGTATAGACCCTACCTATAGACCCCGAACCAGATTCCTCAAAGACTTGACCACTTTTATCATTTGAAATAGGATTTTCGTACTCATTAAACAAAGATTTCATATATGTTCGTACACCACTCTCTATATTTTCCCCTTTGTCCCCAAACAATTTTTTAAGTGTAAAACTAAGAGTGCCAAATTTGTGGCGAGGATCCAAAACTCATGGTATGAAAAGCATCTTATTCATTTTGTCTGTATCACCCCAGTATTTATCAAATTTTTCCTTCATCGTTACTGCCATATCAACCAAAACTTTATCTTCAATTAATATCAATTGTCAAGTAAACACCAACTTGACAAATTTCAAGAAAATGAAGATTTGATGTCACATATCGTGATCCAGATATCTTCAAAGTAAGCTTAAAAAACATTTCAAGGAATTTTTCAATTCTCTTTACACTCTCCAAATCACTGCTCAAAAGTATACCTGTAGGAATTCCATCCTCATTATCAATATACTTAAGATGATGTACCAAGACAATATCCCGATCGGCATAATCTAAAATTGCACATTCATATTCAATAGCCCTGCTCAACATGATTTAGGTGGAACTCCACCTTGTAGGAATATCCAAGCACATATTTCTTAACAAGATTTTCATCTTCACAACATTCTTGAAACTTTTTCCACCTAGCCGGGGATTGTCTAATGTATCTCAATGCTTTCTTAACTCGTTCAATGAACACATTTATTTCTTTTATATCATCTTGAACAATAAGGTTCACAATACGAGCCATACACCTTACGTGAAGGTGACTACCACCCATAATGTTGGTCCCCCACTTGGTCAATTGCTTAGACAACTCAGTAACTGTCACATTATTTGGGCTAGCATTATCAACCGTAACAGTAAAAATTTGATGTAATCCCACTCGTGCAATACCAATAGACTTTGCTAGATCTTCACCTCTATGACTAGAAATTGGACAAAAGTTTGTTATTCTTTTATGGAAAGTCCATTTTTTATCAATCCAATGAGCTGTAATAACCATATAATTGATTCTTTGAATGGAAGTCCAAGTATCTGTGGTTAAACACACTCTTTGTTGTGTTTCCTTAAAAAGAGTTATAATTTTATGTTTCTCTTCATCAAAAAGATCAAAGCAATCACGAGTCACAGTGGTACGAGAAGGAATGCGGAAACAAGGTTGTGCTATTTTCATATATTGTTTAAAGGCAGAACGCATAAGCGGCCCCTTGAACTTGTAAGGATTTTTCGTATAGACACCTTAACAAGGACTCCTTCCTATTGAACGCTTAAACCACTCAAAAAGTGTACCTATCAAACACACCTGGCTGACTTGGCACTTATCGTGTGAGGCACTCCTTTTGAGCGCGTGAAGTGAGAAAAAAAAAGTTGATGTGTCTGATTGGCACACTTTAACATACAGTCAAAATCTTCCCCTTTTATTTATCCAACCCTAGATTCTTCCCCTTTATTTATTTCTCATCTCTTTCTTCTCCACATCTCACCATTGTTGCTGCTACAGTGGAGATAAAAAAAAGTTCTTCATTCGTCTTCTTCACAGCGAAGGAAATGTCCAATTTGTCAATTTCAACTTCTTCAGATGCAAATGTGTTCTGTCAATGTGGGGTCAATGCTGAATTGAAAATTTCATGGACACAACTTAATACAGGACGTCAATTTTTTGCTGCAAAAACACAAAGGTAAGCTTTTTATCATTATTCTAATCTGGTTAAACAAATCGTTGTCAATCGCTAATTATAGTTTAATTATTTTGATAATTTATGTAGAGAAGAGGTGGATGCGATTATTTTCGATGGTACGATGATGAAATACCACCTCAAGCAAAAAAGATCATATGGGGTCTATTGAAAAGAATCAAATCATATGAACAAGAGAGGAAGCAAGCAAGAAAAATCAGGATCATATGCGTTATTGCACTCGTGATTTTCGCTATATGGAAATATTTATGTTAGTAGTCTTAGAGTGATTGTATTAGTAGTCTTGTGTTTCTGTTGTACTGATTTTGGAAGAAGGAATGGAGATAAGTTGTTCATTAATCTATCATATTGCTCATCTCCGCGACGCGGAGGCATCTTTAAATTTCCATTCGCACACAATTGCTCATCTCAGCGACGTGGGCACTCCACGGAGTGTTCTGCCTCAAACTTGTTTTATTGAATCATTTAGGAATCCTTCGCGGAGAGGGAACGGAGTGCTCTGCCTGGAATTTGATTTCATGAGCCAAATTATAATTCCTCTCCACGTCGCAAAGAGGATACGGAGATGCCTTAAGTGACATTCAAGCTTCTTCCTTGCTTTCTTCACCTCCAAAGAACAGTAACCATACTAAGTGAACAACCAATAACATTAAGCTCCAAACAAGCATGAATGATTGACAAAAAATTCTTGGCATTTCCTTGTAAGAAAATCCACATTTAAACCACTAGTTATAGTGTACATCAAAAACATCACAAAACATATTAAAGCAGTCTCAGTATTGTTTCCTGCTTGCATTACAGATTCAAATAAAACAACCCCCAAGTGTACATCAAAAACACCCAAAACATATTAAAGTAGTCACACCCATCTGTTCTTGCTCTTGTTGCACTAAACGTTTGCAGATCCACCCCATTTGGACTTACTCATGCGTTGTAATTGTGGAGTGGTGACAGCATCTTTACCCTTCCATTTCAGTCCACGAGGCTTATAACCAATATCAATATTTGTTGGTGTTGCACACTTGAAAACAGCTGGAGTAACAACTCTTTCACCTGTTGTACCAGGCTGTATACAAGAAACTAAACTAAGTGCCTATTATAAAAGTGGATTATAAATAATTGAAGTTGGTTATACTCTTACATTTAATGTTTGTTTGCCACTTAGATCATCAGTGTAGATGCCAAATCCCACAGTCTTAGGCCTTTTGTTTCCTCGTGTTGATGTTGATGTTCCTTCTCTTCCCTTACCTCTTCCTGCTTGTTGCCCTCTTGTAACAGTTGAAGTATCATCACCTCCTCTCCCCCTGCCTTTTCCCCTGCCTTTTCCAGCTTTTTGAACTCTTCTAACAATTGAAGTATCATCACAGATAGAAGTTGATTGTTGGCCTGAGCTAACATGTTATGATGTTCTCCAGGATGGTGGCTGGCTAGAACCTACAGGTTGGCCTGAGCTTGGTGGTTGGCTACAGCTTCTTGGTTGCCTTGAGCTTGGTGGCTGGCTAGAACCTACACTTGAGCTTGGTGGTTGGCTATAACTTGTAGGTTGCCTTGAGCTTTGAGGTTGACTTGAGCTAGCAAGTTGGCTTGAGCTTCCAGGCTGACCCATTTCAGAAGATTTAATAGTGTAAATAAGAAGAAGAAAAATTGTATTGCATTTTATCTATTTAATTGAAGTAATTAAAGGTTTGCTTGAGTATTACCACATATTTGCAGGCTTTATTATTGTGGCCTCGTTGATGACACTTGGAGCAAGTCATTTTTACACCTCTCCTGGACAACTTTCCATACTTCTTTCTTGGCTCATCCTTTGACTTTCTTCTGCATTTTGGTGGTCTGCTAGGCATTTGCTTTGGTTCAGGAGGCTCAATCACTATATCACTAGTGTGAGGCCACATTTTCATGTTAGGTATTGGCTGGATAAAGTAATTATAAGCCTTCATGAAAGTATCTTTTCTATACCAATGTACAACATGATCTTCAGGGTCTTGGCTTGCATGCTGATAAGCCAAAACAACATGTTGACATGGTATGCCTCTCAACTGCCAGGTTCTACAAGTACATGTCTTCTTTCTGATATCAATAATATGCCTATAATGACCATCTAAAATTTCATATCCAAATTGGTCATTGAACCTAACTTGACAATCTCTAGCATAATCTTTGTTTTCTTCAAGTACTAAACTTGCCATAGGAGAAATGTCTGATATCCAAGTGTCCACAAATTTTCTCATCTCAACATTTCTATCCATTATCTTATGTCTAATTTCTTCTAACATGGTGATAATTGATTTATGTCTAGCAGCTAATATCCAAGAATTAAATGTCTCACACATATTATTCTCAACAACATCACACTTAGCATGCTCCTTAAAATATGCTTTACACCATGTCTTTTTTTCATAATGTAACAAGTCTCCACAAATCTTATTACCAAGTTTATCAAGTTTATCCATTTCATCTTGAAATTTTACCTCAAAACTTGATTTTGCACATCTCCAGAATTGTTTTCTTCTTTCTTCTCCTCTCCAATTCTCCTGCCAATTGGACCAGATGTGTCTAGCACACATCCTCTGCTCACAATCTGGCAGCAACTCCATTATGGCTGCTACAAGACCCTACATATCATAATAATTGAAATTTATGACTAATAATAATTAAATAAATAGGCAATGAGATCAAAATTAAATAAAATGAACATTAAACTAACCTTTTGCATATCAGACATCACAGTCAATCCATGTCCAGTGCCTAAGTTTAGATCTTGTATCAAGAAGTTGATGAAGAACCTCCAACTGTGCTTTGTTTCTTGATCAACAACTGCCCAAGCAATTGGAAACATTTGTTGATTTCCATTCCTACCAATTGCAACTAATAATTCACCCTTGCAAGCACCCTTCAGAAAGCATCCATCAAAACCAATGAGTTTTCTACATCCTTCCAACCAACCTCTCTTTAATGCATCAAAACAAACATAAAAGTAAACAAACATATTCTTTCCTGGAGTAGATTCCATGTCTGTCCTCACCCAACATGAACTATCAGGATTAGTCTGTTTTATCATGTCTGCATAATCACACAACCTTGCAAACTCCATCTTCCAATCACCCATAAACTCCTTGAGAATCATCAATTTTGCCCGATAACAAAGAGTTCTTCCAACATACAATCCTGTCGTCTTCCTTACCAACTCTTGAATTTCCCACAACTTTATATAAGGTTGAGAAACTATTCTGTCCCTAAACTTATTTGCAATAAAGTTAGATGTACACAACTTGTTTTTGGTTGTGGTAGGGCACTGATGAACAGGATAGTAATTCTTAACAATAAAGTCACCGGAGTCTTTGTCTAGACTAGCATACAACAACCATTTGCATTTCTTATGCTGACATTTAACTCTGACTCTATGTTTTTCATTAGGCCTCAATTTTAATCTGACTTTATATTCCACAGCATACTCTGCCACAGCCTTTCTAAATTCTATGGCATTTTCAAATACCATACCAAGCTCAAATATAGCAACTACACAATCAGGATCAAATCTAACCTTTTTACTTTTTCTTCTAGCTGGTAAATCAACACCTCCACAGCTTCAAGATCTAATTCATCCCTACTGTCATAACTATCCAGTTCTGAACTATCAATATATTGCTCATCTCCCCCCAATCTTCCTACATACCTAGCAGCCTTGTTCCTTCCAATGTCTTCAAATCCTCTATCAACACCAGCTACTCCAAGAATTATTTCCTCTGTAGAATCAGGTTTTTTCCTCTGCAATTTGGTTCTTCTTTCATTTCTAAGAGTTCTCAACTCTTCATCAATCTCTGAGTCATCATCATCTGGAATAGCAAACTCTTGTGAATCATCACTAATATCCCAATCTGTTTCAACACCTTCAAGATCTGATGCATCATCTACACCAACTTCAACATTAATATTCTCAGATTGGGTAGCTCCTTGTTGTAACCCTTCATCCACACCAACTTCAACACTAATATTCTCAGATTGGGCAGCTCCTTGTTGTAACCCTTCATCCACACCAACTTCAACACTAATATTCTCAGATTGGGCAGCTCCTTGTTGTAACCCTTCATCCACATTAATATTATGTGAGTTTTCTACCCCATCCTCATTAATAATTTCACCAACTGTTGGCCCACAAAGATAACCTGTAGGGACCCCATCTTTAATAATTTCTACCTCATCTATAACATGTTGAACATACAAGTCCAAAAAGTCACCATCACCTAGGTCTTTTATAAGGTTTAGTAAGCTGAAATCGTTATCCACTAAGACAAAGTTATTGGTTGTAGGGTCTTTAAAATAAAACCCACCCACAGTAACATACCCCAGATCTCTAGTATAAAAAAGCAATTCCATTAAAGAAAAGTGGTCTTTATCGATACCTACATATTCCACTTCACTTTCCCCTATGTAAGTGAGACCTCCACCAGATGTGTCTTCCACAAATTTACCACCATGGTGAAAGCGAGTTACTATAATAATATCCATAAGATTCCCTAGAAAAAAAGTCAAATAAACCCGACAAATTACTGACAAGGAAACCCTAAAAAATTCAAACTTTATTCACATATGTACAAAACATCATCACTGTAGTAATATACAAAAGAGACGCTATATTTAAAGGGGAAATTGATAGCAATAGTCATAAAGATTCGAAAATGAACTTACTTCACAAAATTTAACACAAAATCTCCTTGCTTTCTCGAATCAGCTCTAAAACACAACAACAAGAATTATTTTATTGAATCGACCACGCCGTAGGATGAAAACATGAAGATTATTGATTAACTTTCTTGAATCGACCACATATTGAGCGGGAATCTTGAAAGAATATCTAGGGTTTTTTGGAACACGTTTTGGGGATTTAGAGAAATGACTGATGGGTTGGGTGTTTTGTGATGTGTATTACCACGTAGGATTAGATTTTCCACATAGGAGATGTGTAATGTCACGCGCTCCACCTTAAAACAAATGCCTCACACGATAAGTGCCAAGTCAGCCAGGTGTGTTTGATAGGTACACTTTTTGAGTGGTTTAAGTGTTCAATAGGAAGGAGTCCTTGTTAAGGTGTCTATACAAAAAATCCTTACAAGTTCAAGGGGCCGCTTATGCGTTCTGCCTTGTTTAAAACCTTCTTTTTCAACAAATATGAAAGGAAGTTCATCAAGAATTACCATATGACACAAAGCCTTCCTACACTTTTCTTGATCAAATTCCACGAAACAACAGCTACATCACCCTTGTTATCCCCTATAACTGGTTGAAATGCTAATTTTTCCAATATTGCAAGGCATCTTTTGGCATTTGGACAAATGAGTAAGCATCTCTATCGTACCATATCCCTTTGAGTCAGCACAATACTCTTTCTTACAATAGTAGCAAGCACCCTTACTAGTTCCATCAATTTTACGAGTAAAATGATCCCAAGCACAAGACCTTATTTTTCCTTTCTTTCGGACTCAACAGTTTGAGTTTCATTTATTACTTGTGAATTTGAAGCTCTACTTTCACCAACAACCTTATCAATTAAGATATTTTCAGCCATGATATTTCACCAAAGACTTAAGACTGCGAAAAGATATAAAATAATCATTGATTGAACTGGTTCATATTAAAGGTGGATGAACTGCTGATTGTTAAAGGAATTTAAAAAAGCCTGAAGTTTGAACAATAACTAAAAACAAAGGCAGAACAGAAATAAAGGCTAAACAACAACTACAAATAGTCGGCTAATGAAAGTGAGTATTTGAGACTTACCAACCACCAGGTGCTAGCGGGCTTGAGCAGTCAATGATGTGGTCTGGGGAGTGATGTGAGGATTGAGAAGCAACATTTGAGTTCTTCTAAGAAGTGAGAATATAACGATTGAGGACTGAAAAGTGAGGCGTAAGAACTAAGAAGTAAGGTTTCAGGCTATGAGCCCTAATTTTAAATTGGGCCTAAAATTTAACATTTCTAAGAAGGCCTGAAATGTTAATGGTTTCATATCGAATTATCAGGTGGCCCGAAATCCAGCTTAGCCAAACTGACATCCGAATCGATTATCCAATATCCGGATATGATAAACCGACACCCGAATCCCGACCCATTAGCCCAATAACTCGATTTTCGGTTCGGGATATTGGTTTGACCCGAATTTTGCACAGCCCTAGTCAAGTGATATATATATCAAGGACCTAAATAATCTAACCCCTACACATTAAGAACTACTCTGAATATTTGATCATTTCCTCCAAGTCATACAAACTAAAATACTGCGAAACATATATTTTAAAAGATTTTTTGTTTCATCCTAAAACACTTTATCAAAAGCACCATACCTCCAAAACATGATCTTAGATTGAACCTTTTTCTTTTTATAGAGATGGTGTCCATGCTAGCTTGGCCCACCTCTTCTATTCCACCGTTACCTACCACCTCCCCCGGACACATACTAGACAACTCAACCCATCTGTGTGTGCTAGAATTCGAACCTTGACCTCCAAGATTTGCACTGGGTTCATTGGCCATGCTATAGGGTTCTTGTATTGTTATTAAAAGCGAAAAACACAAATAAAGGTAACAATGGCTTGAAGTGACAAATGAAATGTTAGGTGTGTGCTACTTTATAGTGAAATGCACAATTTATGGGGGAAAATTTCAATGCATTTATAAATTTAGTAATATGATAATGAAATTTCAACCGAAATATGCACTAATGTTGATATTACTCCAAATGCTCAAAGCGAAGAGGTAAAGAAATTATTCCTGGGGGAGAGGTAGAGAACATTCTTCATTAGCTTAGGTTCTGAATCGTAAGATTTGAGTCTTTCCCACTACCTGTCTCGGGCTGCCACTTGGTGCTTCTTATGAAGACCGAGTAGAGTGAAATCTGATTATCAGATGATTGAAAAGAGAATTGAACGAGGAGAGGAAAAATGTAGTCAAAAGAAGGAAAGGAAATGCTCATCAAGAGCATCCCCACTTATTTCATGTCTTCATTTTATGCTCGGGCTAGTGTCACGGACAAACTAGAAAAACTTCAAAAAGGAACTTCTTATGGGGTTTGATAGACGAGGCAAGGAAGTTTCACTTGGTGTTGTGGGAGATTGTAACGACTCCCTAGTGTTGGGTGGATTATGAGTCAAAGATCTAAGAGTGCTTAATAAATAGTCTAGACATTGAAATTTATTGGATTTGAAGTTGGGTTCTACAAGACGAGTTCAATCCATCTTCAAACTCCAAGGTGTGTTAGAGTTTCTTGGAGAATACTTTACCTTAAACCCCAACTCATGCCTATATAAAGGGGTACATATTCCCTTGAAAAGGAATCTTGAAATCCCATGAACTCTTGGGATATTCACAAAGAGATCAAAACATCAAATATTGCCTTTCTCAAAGTCGTTTCTCGGTGCTTCTATGATCAAATACATTGTAAGAAGGTCCAAAATCATCGCAGATTCGAGAAATATGCTACTAAGGACCCTTAAATTCTGAAGAATATTTAGGAGAGAAGAATAAAAGGATTTATAGAGTTATACTCACTAATATTCATCAATGAAATGACTGTTTGATGATATTATAATTTGTGATTATAGTAAATTTTCATCACTTCAAAATTTGTTGTAAACAAATTGGCACACCCAGTGGGACCAAATCTACCCTTCATATCTTCTCTCACAAATCAGATCTACGAAATGTGTGTTAGAATAGGAATAGGTTTATACAATCCTATTAGATTAGGAATATATTTATACAATCTTATTAGAATAGGAATAGGTTTATACAATCCTATTAGAATAGGAATAGGTTTATACAATCTTATTAAGAATAGGAATAGGTTTATGCAATCCTATTAGAATAGGAATAGGAATAACAATAGAAATAGGAATACTAAATAGTATCCTACTTGGTAAAGGATTGTATTCTAGGGTCTATAAATAGGGTCTCAATGTAATAATGTTAACAACAACAATTCAATAATATTCTTCTCCAATATTTCTCACATGGTATCAGAGCCTCTACGATCTCGGTAGAAATCAAAGAGCTTTCGCTGTCGGCGGGTGGCACCCATATATGCTGCCCGTCTGGCCAATGATTATGTAAGCAAAAGTTGGTCACCGTGTATCTTTCTGGTGACTATTTTCTCATATCTAATTTGTGTAGCACTGTGTCATCATTCTGGTGACTACTTTCTTATATCTAATTTGTGTAGCACCGTGCGATCTTTTCGGTGACTACTTTTTCATACTTGGTTTGCGTAGCACCGTGCCATCTTTCTGGTGACTACTTTTCATATTTAATTTGTACCACCTTGCCATCATTTCGGGAACTACCTTTTTTGCATATCTGATTTGCGTAGCACCATGCATCTCTTCGAACTACTTTTGATATTTAATTTGTGTAGTACCGTGGATTTTTTCGAACTATTTTCTCATATCTGAATTGCATAGCATCATGTGTCTTTTCAGTGATTCCTTGATTTGATTTGCATAGTTCCATTCGTCTTTCCGGTGTCTCCTCAAATCTGATTTGCGTAGGGTTGTGCCATCATTCCAACCCTACCCGTACAATTTTTCTTTTTCAGTAGGGTCGTGCCATCATTCCGACCCTACCCATATTATTTCTCTTTTTCAATGGGGTCGTTCCATCAATTCGAACTATCCTGTATAATTTCTATTTTCTAGTTGGGTCGTGACATCATTCCGACCCTACCCATATAATTTTATTTCTTACATTGTGACCACTTTTAGCCATCAAATCTAATACTCCGGCATATGAGCATGTTCCGACCAATTTTTCGGTGACTTTCTTATTTAATATTGACTCGTCTATTGATTCCAACATGATCCAGACACATAATACTATATTTTGAGCACTTCCGGCGATCGTTGCATTGTGAAGAAGACTATATGGAGCAACCATCTAATTTTGTTGCTCAAGGGGAGTTTAGTAGCCTTGTATGTTGATTACGTAAGTCACTCTATGGTCTGAAACAGTCTTTGCAAGCTTGGTTTCCGTTCAACATTGTAATTTTATCACTTTGTGTTTTATTGGCATTATGCATCAAATTCAGTATTTCATGAGAAGACCAAGCACATTGAGATTGATTGTCAATTTTGTGAAGTCGAGTGATCAACTTGCAAATATCTTACCAAGCCCCTCATCGGTCCTCGTATTAATTACATTTGTAACAAGCTAGGTACATGAATTGTATGCACTAGCTTGAGGGGGAGTGTTAGAATAGGAATAAGTTTATACAATCCTATTAGAATAGGAATAGGTTTATATAATCTTATTAGAATAGGAATAGGTTTATACAATCCTATTAAAATAGGAATAGGAATAGCAATAGAAATAGGAATACTAAATAGTATCCTACTGTTGGGTTATGAAGGTGAATAGGGCGTCATGCGGAAGCTTATAATTTGCAAATCATGATATGATTGATAAATTAGACGACAAATAAAAACATACTAAAGATATATTATTAATATGGTTTGATCAAACGACCTACATATTGAAAACTAATATTAAAAAAAGCATAAATATGTTTAGGAGAAAATCTCCCCTTAAACAAGACTGTCTAAATGACTACATTGTGGATTCTATTGTCTTCGTTATGAGAAGAGGGGTCTTCAATTTATATATCTCCAAACTTTTCCTCTAAGGAAAGAATAAACCAAATATGGAAGAAAATTATATTTTCCTTTCAGAAAAAGTTCAAGTATTTATGGTAATACTTTGACTTTTCTTTAAGTAAAAAAATAAACTTCAAATAAGGAAAGAAAATCAGGGCAAAACCCTAATACCTACTTGGTAAAGGATTGTATTCTAGGGTCTATAAATAGGGTCTAATAATGTTAACAACAATAATTCAATAATATTCTTCTCCAATATTTCTCACAATGTGGAGCCACAAAATCGCAAAGGTGGAAGCTCTATTTATATAGGTACTTCAAGTTTTGTCGTTGAGTTTCGGCAAGCCTACATTCCTTTAAGCCTTGAAGTAGGGGGCATCTATAGACATTGAAATTTAACGGATTGAAAATATGGTGGTGGGGCGACTTGTAGAGGGATTGTTTTGCTTCACAAAGAAAGTAAACCACATGAGAGGGGAAGGCAGGGAACGCTGGAGTGTTCTATGTTAAATCCTTTTACGACAATCTTTTGTCCTGGGAGGAGGTTGCATTCCCACACAATTCGATATAGATCCCTGAAGTTTCGAGGAATGTGTGTTTCTTCACTCGGTTAGAGGTTAGAAGCTATTGAGACAATTTTTTTGTTTGATAACCGAGAAATCCGTCTGTGACCTGGTTGAGAATTTGAGGAATAGGAAGGTCACTTATGGCAGTTGGTCCTATATGGGTAAGAGTTCGGGTGAAGACGACGATCATCCTCTCACTCCTGAGGTAAGGTTAAAAATCTTATTTGGTTTGGGCGTAATTTGGGTGATTACTGGTACAACAAAAGATGTTTTATTCCGTTGGAAGAACTAAAGAAGAAGAAATAAGGCGCGGAATGTGGCACCACTAACTCGTATTTGGGCTGTTTGCAAAGAGATATATAGGAGAGTGTTTAAGGGTGTAGCGAGGAATTTTGAACAATTAAGGATTAGTAGTATTTTGTCCCTTACTTTCTTTTGTTGTACTCGTAATGTTTTCTGTAGAGAAGATGAGTGTTGTACGTAGAAACCATATCCTTTAGTAGGTTTTTTACTTTTTTGTGTACTTCTTGGATACATATGCTTACTTTGCCCCGCACATTAACAAAGTTTGTTACTTTATTTTAAAAAGCTATAAAGAATTGACGTTTTCTTGTTGGAATCACTTTGTGTGAAGAATAGATTTATTTGAAGTGCATGGCTTCGCCCATGAATCGATGACCCCTTGCTTCTCAGTTCTCATCAATAAAGCGACAAAGTGATTGACTTTTATTAGCACAAGCCTATTTTGTCTTTTTTTTTATATAGTCCTGGTGTACAGTATGTTGCCCTTTTTTTTAATATTGAACATATAATAGTCCAGGGTGGATCTAGGGGGGGCTCAAGGGTGTTCTGCCGAATCCCCTTGGCAAAATATTATATTGTATGTATAAGTTAATGTTTTTAGTTTTAAGGTAGATATATAGAGCTTGAATCCCCAAACACAAGACTAGAGGTTCACTTTGTGGTTCTAGGAAGTTCAAAATTCACCTTCATGTTCCAAGTTCAAACCCCAAACACTACATTTTTATTTTTCGAAGCCCCTTAGTGAACATCTTTAATCTGCCACTGAATTAATAATCCCAAATTAAGTGGGAATCCTCTGTAGTATTCTATTCTATCTGGTCCTATTCATCATGAAACTTTTATATATGAAATTATGGATTGTGTTTATGTTTTGCTAGCATTTTTTGATTTTCTTGTTTATATTATGTATACGTATTTGATAGTACAGTTGGACATGTACAACTTTTTATATTTTAGAAATGCTCCCGCAAATATAAAATTGTAGTTTGATGGGGCCGTGTTGCCTCTATTTTCAAGATTTTGCATCTTCATGTCCAAACCTAACATCAGTATCCATGCCTACTCTAGAATATCCATTCGCTATGTATATACTTTGTCACTCTTCCTTCCAATGGAAGAGTCGGATTCAAAAAACTACTAAATTGTCATATTAGAAAATTTGAAATTGTGATCTAAAACAATTTTCGGACCCTTTTTGCCACTTCACTAGATTTTTTCTTATATCGAGAGGATTCATCTATTTATTTATTTATATATAACCAAGAAACCTGTTTTTGCTGTATTTGCGTACTAAAATCTTCAATGAAGGCGATCCGTTTGGATTGCCATCCCTCCACTTAGCTCTGCCGCTGTTTCTATTCTGTCAAATAAAGAAAAATCAGAATGGTGTACTTGTGAGTGTTTTAAGAAATATATAGCACAAGCAATCCAAGATTTTACTAATTTTCTTTTTCCTACTATGAATCTATTGTTCTCTAATATTTCTTAGTTTTCATTTAAAGCAGGAGGCAGCAGCTGAAGTTGCTTTCTTACTGCAGGCAGGGCAACGAAGGGGCTTGCATGTTACAATAGCACCAAGACCTGCTCCAGTAGCAACAGATCAGACAATGATTCATGTGTCAACACCGCCCAGGCAGGTGGAAGCTCCTCGTCCCCAGGAAGTATAAAATGGCTTTTCTTGGCTCGGAAAGTACCTTTTAAAAAAAAAAAAAAATAAACAGCTTTGCCCTGTTACCTTGCTAGAAGGTAGTTGCTGATGATTGAGTGTATTAACCGTCTGCTGGATTAGATGGGGTGAGGGATGAAAAAGAGGTGTAAAGGAAAGATAGGTTTCTTTGTTTTCTTTTCCAATTTTACAGCTTTGTTCTTTTTTTTTTTGCACTGTGACATTATATTTGTGAACTATATATAGGGAAAAAAAAAATGTAGCAAATCACTGGTTGGGCGTCCTTTGTCAGTTTTAACTTGTAAAGACCTTTGCTTGATACTTCACATTTTGTACATTGTTTGTATTTATAATATGGTCTACAGTCTATATATTATGGTACACTCAAAAAGTTTAATATAGCTTAATTGTACATGAAATATATGCTTAACCATACTTGAAGGATATATTGACTATTCAATTATAATCAACTCAAAATCTCCTCTAAACAGTTTCAAATTTTAGAAAAGAAATTCGTTTGAGTCTTTTGATATATAATTTGCTCAAATCAATGGTACGTCAAATTTTAAAGAAGAAAGAAGAAAGAGAAGAAGACGATGAAAACGAAGGAGGATGAAGAAGAAGAGAGACTGCGTTTGACTATTTTTTTGGTAAATAATATGATCTGAACGACTATTTATACTGTCAAAATTTTATAGTGAACAGTTTATTTGTTTTACTTTCATGATAGAAAGTTGTTAGCCTACAAAGCTATGAGAGAGTACGTTGTCCTCCCAAGCTACGGGTGGTAATTGGGTGGGTGAAGTTAAATTTGGGGAGGTCATAATGGGTCAATATAACAAACGAGTCAAGACGCAACTCAATCCATATTTGTTTGGATCAAAACGAGTTTGGTCAAAAATGAATTATAGGGGTCAAAACCCAACTAGACCAATTTTACTAAGTTCTAACTATGGGGTAATTACATCCAATGACCATTCAGTTAGTTTAATTACCAAAAACATGGCCAATTTTTTCTCCACCTTTGTTGTCGTCGTCATCTTCTACTGCCAGTTTCTTTTTCCAGTTTTTTCTGTCAGATTTTCTTCTTCTTCTTTTTAAAAATTCAATGTATCACGTGAATTGTTTCGAACGAATTATATATCAAAAGACTCAAAACATCAAAGATGATTTCATATCTAAATTTTTGGGACTTTTTAGAGGTGATTTTGAGTTGATTGAGATTGAATAATCAATATATTCAGTGTATTTCATGTATATCTCTATATCAGCTTTTTGAGTGTATCATAATGTATAGTGAGTGTATAACTCATGTATATATATGCTATATTGTATACTCAGTATATATTTTTTATGACTTTTGACAAGCTATATTGTATAGTCACTGTATATTTCCTCTGATTTTTGGCTATTTTTAAAATGTAAATAAAACAGAGCTATATTTGTTGTAAACTAATTACTTTATTATTATTATATATATGTATGTATAGTGTAAATTACATAAATCTCATAGTTTTAATATGAAATTACAATTTATCCCTAATAAGTTTCTAATTACATTAATCCCTTAGAATAAAAAAAACCAGATACAATAATTGAAGCTCAGATACATTAAATATTGTCTCGGATAAATTAAAAACTAGCTCGGATACATTAAATACTGGCTCGGATACATTAATATGTAGCTCGGATACATTAAAAACTAGCTCGGATACATTAAATACTGGTTCGGATACATTAATATGCAGCTTGGATACATTAAAGAAATAAGGGATATTTGAGATTTTTAAAAGTAATAGGGGATAATATAAATAAGTGAAACAAAAGGTATGTATTTCTGAAACTACCCCTTTAATTATTTTATTTATTATTTTACAATATACTAGGTAAATTACCCGCGCTTACCCCAATTAACTTACATCTTATTAAAGTCCAACTTTAAACATTATTATACTACTATTGCTCGATTTGGGGTAACCGAAATCCATGTTATTTTGCCAAAACTTCCATTCATACACTCATTCTGACGCATGATCCAATGGGGATAATCAGAAATTCTCTCCTAGCAAAATAGGCTAGGCATCCTAACAACTCGTATTTTTCAAATAATTCTTACAAGGATGTTACTTAACCCATCTTATTATCGTTCTAGAAAGAAGACGGTCAACATTAGCAGAGAGCTGTTAATTAATTTCCTCAATTGTTATGCGCATTTAACCCAGATTATCACGGTGTTTTCATGAACTTCTGTTAGAATGTCTGCGTCCACCAGTGATAACTGGACCAGGTCCCCTCACAGAATAATAGTGTGGAAAATAGATAACTCAAAGCAAATTAAGCACAAGGATTTTACGTGGAAACCTCATTGCTCAAGCAAAATGAAAACCACGACCTGTACTCACAGAATTTCAACCCAAACTCCATTTCACTCAAAACAGAGCAAAGCTTCAAATTACAAACTCTTGTAACCTAGGCATTAAACTCTTAATCCCTCCCCCTTATTATAACAACTTTACGACAAAGGAAACTAAGCAATAACTCGCCCACTAAACCAACTGACTCTAGTTGATGTAGACTTCAAGAACCCAACAAGGCTAACTCTAGCCACCAACTACATATCTCAAAGATAAGAGAAGAACTAAGCAACAACTCTGCTGCACCCACACATCAACTAAATCTAGTTGACACTCATAGGCAACTCTACCCAAGAGTACATCAAAACAATGATGTAAAAAGGCTTGACTAAAGCATAGATGATTCGACTAACTAACTCTAGTTAATCCGACTCAACCTAAAGACTTAGACAAGCAACCGATCTACTATCCTTTATAACTTAGGAGTAGATTTACAATATAAGAACACAAGACACAAAGTTCAAAATACAACAAAGACACTTCAGCACTCCATCAGGTCCCTTATTGAGTATGATCAATGTTCTTCCTTGAAGATGATTTTTTCTTTGTAAGCTTATGAATTTTCAGAATTCAAAACTTTTTTTGCCAAAACTTGAGTTGTGTTTTTGGAGAAGAGACTAATATAAAATGGACACAAACCCTTGGAGCTGCGACATTGGCTGGGAGCCTGCTGCTCTTAAAAAGACATGCACCAACCACATCAGATTTGACAACTTTTAGACATATGTCTTTTGTCGTTTTCATGTACGGAGTCTTTCCTCAACCAGGTCCCTTGTTAGAACCCGAAGTTTGTTAAATCATCAAAACTTCATATCAACTCCAAAATAATATTTCCCCCCTTTTTGATGATGAAAAACTTATTCAACTTTCCCCCTTTCACCAATTCCCCTTATCAGCATGGCTCTTCAAGTAACTGGCATTGTTCCCCTTTTTTCATCATTTCCGAAGTTTGTTAATCATCAAAACTTTAAATCAGTTCCAAAATAACATTTTCCCCCTTTTTGATGATGACAAACTTATTCAACTTTTCCCCTTTCACTAGTTGCCCTTATCAGCATGACTCGAGACCTCTTCAAGTAACTAACATTGATCTCATACCTTAACAATTTCCCCCTTTTGACATCATAAAAAATAGTTAAAGCAGTAAACCAAGTTGACAGAAATACAGTTCAAGAAAATTTATGGCCACTTGGAAAATACTGAGCATGAGTAAAAATGCATAAAGTAATGAGACAAATCAGTAGAAACAAGGCCTTTTACATTCATAAACAAAAGACCAGCAATCAAAACATTACAAATAATATTACGAATGAGAACCAGGACAATTCCCATTGAGTTTCAATAGAAGAGAAGGAACGGGGATTGGCACATGAATTTAGGAAGAAAGAGGGCTTAGGATAAAGGGATTGAAAGAGTAAGGTTAGTAGAGTGTCTTCCTAAGCATTGTTTTTCAGAAGCCTCTCTTGAAGTTCAACATTCTTTGTTGTCAAGGCATCATGTTGAACCTTTAGGACTGCCAATTCTTTTCAACTTGGTTCCTCTGATTGTGATTTTTAGAAGCTGAGCTTTTAGGCAAGTGATCTTATATGTGTTAGCAACTGTAACTAGCATAGCTTCCAACTCATGCTTGAGTTGATCATGTTCCACCAATGGCTTAAACATATTACTCTTTTCCCATAGTCTCCCCTTCCACACATTCAGATTCCACGTCCGAAGGTACCCATATCTCATGTCATATGTACCATCCTTAATAGATATGATCTTTTGCATGTGTTCTAGAATTGTGGCAGAAAGATTGATAAACTCAACCTTACTCAAGGCCTCCAAGATGAACAGTTCATTAGTTGAGGATCCAATTCATTTTTTTAATCTAAGTAACTATACCTTAATGACAAACTCAAAGATCCGTAGATAGTCCACTTTAAGATACTTCTTAGGAATACCTGCACCACTAAGATTTGGGAGTTCTCTAATTTCCATAACAAACTATTGTGAAACAGATCCTCCAACAGCCAACCTGATCCCTTCCCTGGGCATATTCAGAATGTCCCCCAAAATTTCCTAATTCTTTGTCTTTTCAATTGCTAACAATTTATTCCTTGTGGGATACGACTCTGACTCTCTTGTTGGTTATTTTTATTGCTTATGAATTTTTACTCTTTAACTTGTTTTGAGAGTAATTTGAGCATTGTCAAAACAGTTGTACGTGCCATGGAACAATTAGGCGTATTAAATTTACGTAGGATTTACAGTTTACTTATTTCTATCTAAATTGTGATAGTTGTCTTTACTTTCTTTTTTAGTTTGCTTCTATGGATTCTTGTGGTAACAATAAAATGCTTAGGGGTTGTAAGACCTATTAGGATATCCCATGGCCTTATTCTGAGGAAGAATGGGCTGATATGACCATTGAAGAGAAGTTTGGTGTATGTAACCGAACAAAGTCAATAACATTTCAAGATCCCGAAAACACTTATTTGGGGCCGATGATTACGAAAGTCAATGCTCAAATGTCCTAGTTAGCTTCTTTCTCTTGGGGGGAGGGGGGGTTAAATTTTTATGTGAGTTAGTTGAATCTTGTTTGATATTTGTTGATTGCATGAGTGTGGATTGATTTATCGTATTTGGGGAAGTTGAGTATCCATTTCATGATCAAATTGATAAGTAAATAGGTTGTTCACCACATGTTTCATAAATGCCCATGAGAACTCAAAAATAATTTCGGAAGTTTTTGTTGTGAATTGATTGAGTTTTTGAATTGCTTGCTTGATTATTGTTCGAATTGAACCTTTGAAACTGATTTTTGTGCGAAACATGGGTGAAATATTGGTTTTACATGTTGAGGAGGCCACGGGTCACAAAATCAGTCATAAAAATTTTGCTTAAGCCACCCCTCTTGGATTTTGCAATTTCTGTGTTAGCACCCTCTTGGTCACTTTCATGATGTTCGCTTAAGCGACCACCATCTCACTTTTGCGAGATATGTAACAATTTTTTGGCAGAGTTCAAATTTTCAGTAGTCTTATTTTTGGTCCTGGATTGGTTCTTAACCCTTTTCTTTGAATTATACCAACAGAATAACATTGTTTACCACATGTTTCTTACACGTTCATGCTATTGTGATTTTCAGATTTCCAAAAGTTAAGAATGGCACAACAAATTGATATTGTAGAGGAAGTTGTGGTCGACTATGACCAAAATCGATTTGTGTCTCTCCGAGCTCAAAAGAACTACTATGAGGATCTGATAAAAAGAAATTGTTCCTCAAGAGGGGCATGCACTTGAGAAGGTGGCCAAAATGCTTCCTACTTTCTACCAAAGGTCAGAAAACTCTGGATGGATTTTCTTTACTCCTAAACCATGCAAGGAAACTGAGCAATGGGTGAGGGAATTCTATACCAACCTCATGGAGATAGAGATGTCAACAATGTTGATAACTATTTGGGGAAGAGTTGTGAGTTATAAGTGTGAAGCAACAAATGCATTTTATGGATTGTTTTGATCATGACATTGCAACTTTCATTGCTAAAGATTGTGTGTGGGGTATTAGGTTTGGAACAAAACTAAGCTCAGGTAAAAATGTTCAATGGGCTATTGCAAATGTTGATATTATATCCTTCTATTTGATGGTCGAAGCTAGAACATGGATGTTTGTGTGCAGTCGAATCTCCTAATTCTCGCCAAGTTGGAACATTATCAACATTCTGGTATTGAGGGCACATATCATGGCTTGTGTACCTTATGAAATACTTTTGAATGTGGGCCACTTGATAGTGAATGAGTTATGGGAATTCATGCTCCATGATAGCCCATCCATCATCGTCCCATCCTTGATCACAAAGTTGTGCAAATAGGATGAAGTAGAAGAGTACCCTGGTGATACTTGGTTAAGCCTTGAAAATTCGATCTTTCCCATTAAATTGTGAGGTGAAGGCACTGTGGTGAAAAGTAAAAAAAGGAATATGGATTCGGGAAAGTATGTGAATGTGGAGTAGTATTCTTATGTACCTCATATTTTAGGGAATTCGATTCTTTGTCTAGTGAGTTGCAAATTATGAAAGATATGGTAATAAGGCTGCCACAAGGGCCAGGTGAGTCATCTTCGAGGCCTATGTCATTTGTGCCACAACATGAGTTTAATACCTACTAGAAGAACCAAAGGAAGCAGAAGGCTCAAGCTCAGCTAGATAATTTTGAGAAGGCATACGTCGGTTTGTCAAGTAACATGGTGAGTTGAGTCTCTCACATAGCCAGATGAAAAAGTGGGAGAAAAGTAGGGACAAGTTCTTCACCCAGATGTGGAAAGGTATAAAAGGACTTTGGAAGGTATTTAATAACAATGAGCTACTCCTGACTTTGAGGCCAAATGAGGTTGGAGATGCACCTGTGTGGACAGATGATGAGGAAGATAAGGACAGCTAGGCTACTACGAGTAGGGAGGATTGATGCAGCCCAGGAATTCCCTTCGTATTCTCTTTATGATTTTCATAGTTGTATTGTGAGACACAATACCATTTTTTGTTGGGAGTGCTCCCCTTTAGGTTGTTTTTACTGTTTTGGAATGATGTTTTTTATTGCCCTTGTCGGGCTTTTGTTTATATTGTGTAGATTGGTTGTTTTCATCATCTTTTTGTCTTATTCTAGTTCTACATTTCTTTTTTTAGTAATTTTGTGATAATAATTGTCATGGTTGTGTTTTCTTCTTGTATGAATTGGAGCAAGTGAAGTCTGAGTACTCGTAGCTAGTGATTGGAAGCCCTAGTGAAAATTAGACAAAAAGTCTTGAATTTTCCCAATATTATATGGGTGATATCATTCTTAAGGAAAATTGTTGTTTTGTTGAGTGTTGTTGGCCTTGTTTGTGCTTTGATGTCAGGTTTGACTTGTTTGCACTTGATGGGTGGATTATACTCGTCGCTCTCCAAAGAAGTTGGATCTTGATTTGAAGAATCAAGAAACTCTGCCTGCAAAACCATCTATTGATTAGCCTCCGAAGTTGAAGCTAAAGGCTCTCCCATATCATTTGTGGTATATGTTCTTGGGCCAAAGTAGTACTTTGTCGGTCATTATTGCAGTTGATTTGAACGAAGGTTTTGGACAGAGAAACACTTCCTATTGAGTGAAGAACACTTTTAGTTTTTTTTTTTTTTTGAATTGTTGATCTCGAATTTCATAAACTAGTGTTATGAGATCAAAAGAATATTAACATTATTGAAAATGGTCCAACCTATCCATGATTATTTAGTTTAATTGAGCAATTTGATACTACCCCTAGTGATATCAATGTCCAATCCCACACCCCTAGAGTCAAATAATTTTGTGAACTTTCGCTTGCTTTAGTATTGGTATAATTGTGCACCCGAATTTAGGTTGTTAAATTTAATGGAATCATCCACCCATTTACCATGTTTACTACATTGAGATTAGTTACGATTTAATTCACTATTTGGATCCTTAACCTCACACCATTCCTTGTGGGATTTGACCCCGACTCTTAGTTGGGTATATTTATTGACGAAGACAACCTACTATTTTGATTAGCTTTGGGGAGTAGTTTGAGCATTATCATCAAGATAATTTAAAAACCAGGAAGTCGTAGCCTACCTCAATGCAGACCACGCGCGCTCTAAAATCACAATTTTGAAGCTTTGCCATTCTGAACAACCTTTGATCACGGCCACACTATCAAAATCATGATCACAACATCAATATAGTCGTTTAGATATTAAAATCGCAAAAAATTGAGACGGGCCCAAAATCGAGTCAAAATGGAATTATGGGGCCCACACTGGAAATCCCAAAATTAACTCCGTCAGTGGGTCCAGAAGATCTTACTAAAATTGTGCCCCAAAGTTGGGCACAATTTAAGCTCAAAATCAGCCAAAATCATATCATGCGAAAACACACTCCCGACGTTCTTTTTATGACCCCAAAGTGAAGCCTCGCTTATTCCGGACAATTGGCAAAGAAAATCAGCCAATTTGGAGGTCTACAACTACCACAATCACACTTTGAAATGTGAAGTTGGAGCTGATTCATGACTGGTCTTTCTTAAAAAAGACTAGTCAAACTACTCATCACGTTCGCGAAGCTTAGGGCCGGGATTCGACCATAGAGAAAATGACCACCGTGATCACGCAGAGCAAAAATCAACATTCGGGAGCTAATGCAACTGTCAAAATTGCATTTTGAGGCAGTCTTCTTTAAGTTTTGACCGAAGTCCACCGTTCATGTTTCAAAAGCTCCAAACACAAAACTTGCACAAAAGCTAAACGAGCAACCAGGTGACCGAACTCTCAGTCCAAGCAACTGATAAATGACTTGAGGTCACTATAGGAAAGTTCTAAACACGAAAAAGAAAGCAATAGGTCACAATTATGCATGCTCTTTTGAATTAATTTATGATTATGGTAAATCCTAAGGACAGTCTCTATGGAATTTGACCCTGACTCTTGTTGGATAATTATTTTTCAGACGATCATAGTCACCTCCTTAATTGGAGAGTTGTTTTAGACGTTATCAAAAGGCAAGTTATTTCTTTTCACAAGTTCTAGAATTATATAGGCTATTGGCATGCACAAACAACTGAATTGCAACGACCTTTAGTCACAATCAATCAAACAAAAGAAATGTCAAAAAAGGAGCAGAGCCCATCCACAATAGGTGCTAAGAAACTATGTACTCATAGCTAATTACTTAGATACACTATAATTTGTAGTTTTACAAATTTTTCAAGATTTTAGTGCGTCTAGATACATCTGGATACATGAGGTCAAAATTAGGTATAATTTATTATCGATACACTATATTCAAATGGAAGAAAAAAGAGACGCATCTTTCTTTTCAACAAGAGGGATCACAACTGATTAGAGTGTTACGAAGTTTCGTTTTTGGTTGCAACCCGAATTTTCGGGAGAATGAAATTCAAAAAGTTATTCGAATGTATCTTGGATACATAACAAATCTCGTTCGCCTCCCTCCCATCTCGCTTGCCACTCTCCTATGTATCTTGTATCCAAATACATGTGAATCACACCAGATACATACATATACATTTATCTAGTGTTTATCTATAGTGATTCACATGTATCTAGGATCCATTACGAATCTCGTTCGCCTTCCTCCACATCTCGCTCGCCTCTCTCCTTATTTTAGTGTATTTGGGAGTAGAATTACACGTATTTAGGTGTATCTTTCTCAATATATGATAAGAAACTCTTAATTAGGGGTAAAATATGTAATATTTTGATAGTATAGATAATAATAATAATAATAATAATAATAATAATATGATATACAGTAGTAAAGTATGTCTAGTTATGTAGTTTCTCATATAATAAATTGTTTTGTGTTTGAATAGTTCCTTTATTCAAAAGAAGAAGATGAAAGTATGAAGAAGGTTATATGTTATGTCAATCTAGAGCCATAATCAAATAGATTAGGTTTTTATTAATCTTTTTAAACATTATTTCTGTACCGCAATGCTCTTCATCGTAGGGACACACTTATGCTATTAACATATTTGGGTTAATTCGCGTTCACATCAATGATAGTTTTATGGTGGTACATAAATTTTTGCCGGAGAACAGTCCACAATGCATAAACTTGTATATGTAACTTCATTATGAATTGAATTTACAAGGCACTCTCAAAAATATGAATAAAAATAGATAAATAGTTTCAGAGGTAGCTAATTTGCTTATAGAACTAGTGGGCATGGACGATGAGCTATGAAGTACGATATCTATTGTGGCGATGAGCCTTCAGTTGTATATACGACAACTTTCTTGCAATTGCCTGCCAAATCATATCGACTGAATCATTAGGTTGGGATGGATATTGGTACTCAAAATGTTTTGTGAACTCCTTCAACCTTTTCCACATTTTGATCCACTGATCCTCCTTGATTCCTCTAAGGAAATTCAGAAGATATCCCTTCCTTACAGCATACGAAGAAGGAATAAAAATGCAAAACTTGGAATAATCTAGAATATCTTCAAATGGTAGCTCAATATCATCACTAATAATTACAGGAATACAATGACTAGAAATAGCATCAAATAAGCGGTTGGATGAAGGGGTATCTCCAGCTATATTTAGGCAGAATTTGGAAGACATCATTCCTCGTCCAGCCTCCCTAACACCATTTGATTTTATGCTTCCAAAAGTGAAGTGTACATCTTTTTCATCCTTGAGAAGGTGGTATAATTCTTGACGGATTGTTCCACCCTGGTATTATATAAGCAAACAAAAGCTATCATCTACTTCAGTTCCATAACATGACTAGCAAACTGATCCTTTTTTTCAAGCATAAAAATGATAGAAACAAGGCAAAAACAGATTTGCAACTTACATTTTTCCTATAAATTTCCCCCTGGAAATAAACTAATATATGACGTTGCCCAAAAGAGGGTGAGTTGTTAGCATCTAATGTCTTGACGATATGTTTGTAAGGAGCAATCACATCCTTTTCAATATTTGCTATTTTCGTTCGATACCTTCCAAAATCTGCAAGCACAAACATTGCAGAGCTCAACTTTTTTCTTGCAACCAACATGCTATTGGGATGGTGAGCAACAATCACATGATCTACCCCACCATTTATCTTCCACTCATGTCTACTTCTTAAAAACTCTACCATTCTATCCTGTAGTATTCTATTTAGACTGACCTTTCCCTTTCCAGGAGGCCTAGAATGCCTATTGTAACTCAAAGACGAAAAGAATGGGACAAAGATTACATCGGCCTCACTTGAATGCTGCACTCTAATAGCAGTGCATGGTCTTGTAATATTAGACGATAGAAGATCAAGGGTAAGCCAGTATTCAATGCTATGTTGTAAATTTAAGCCACCGGGTATGAGGGTACTTGACCCTGCATATCAACATTAGGCCACATTTCCTTTCCGTTTCCTTTCCAACCTAATAGCCCAAAGTGAAATTCAGGGGGTAAGTCATACATATACACCCTAAGAAGAGCTTGTTTAGTGTCACATCCACTTGAATTGCTAATAGAACTGGATGCTTGATATGATGTTGTATTGTGGCTTTTCGCGTTTTTTTCAAATGATGTTTCAAGAGGCAAAAAAGGGGTTTTAGATTCTACACATGAGGTTGAGTATAGAGAAGAATTAGTATTAACAAGAATTAACCTATACACTGATCTTGGTATGAATGAATTATCAGCAAATTGGACAAGTGACAATGAAGAAACAATCAAGACGGAAATCGAAATGGCTATTAGACAAGATAGAAATCTGGATGCTAGCATGCTCTTTTCAATAAACAAAGACATCTTCTAATCTAAACAGATTTATGTCGATAAAAGAGAAAATTATTATTATCACATGCTTGCCTATACAACTAAACCTCTCAAAGTTAATTCTTTGATCAAATATTATAGATAAACCTGCAATACCAAAGAAAAATAGATTCATCAGACCTTCATTAGCTAAAAAAAATAAATGGGAAACAAAACTCTGTTGGCAGAGGATCAAAATACATTTATCTTTTTGTAATCTAAATTGGAAAAAATGAAAAAGAGGAAAAGATCAAAACAAAGAGGAATTTTTCTTTTTAAATCTTGATATTTTGAAACCCCAATATTCTAATTTGGTTTACTAAGATTCATGGATGTTAAAGAAAGTAATCAGAAATAGGAAACACAATCTAAAAGTTGAAAGAGGAGTATCTGCTGAAGTTGTTACTACTTCCATATCGTTACTTGACCGATTCTTGAGACTGTCAGGTACAAAGTACAATATATTTTTCTTAAACTTTCTTAAAATAGCTATTATTATTACTTTCTCTGTCCGCTCTTAACTGTCATGATTTCCTTTTTTTAAAGTCATATAATAAGAATTTGACTAACATTTTATTATGTATTTTTCATTATATTGATATGCAAAAAATTGAAATTTTGAATATCTAAATCTTTTGATTAAAACATCGAATTAATTGAATCTAATTTAACACTGAAAATTAGTCAATTTGACTTTCGAAAAATGCAACACAATAATTAAAAGTGTGTGAAGGAAGTAATACAATGTAATTTAATACTCTATCCAATTTAGTTAATATCCATATTAATCCTCTAAAAAATGTAACTTCTTTCCTACACTTGTGGAGGAAACTGAAAAAATGTTGCTATTATATATTAAGATAAAATTAGTATAAGTACCCATGCGCGGATCATCGAAAAAAAAAAGAATATAGAGATAATTATAATAATCTTGACTTTTAAGTCTTTATCATCTTGAATAGTGCTAACAAATAAAGAAATAATAGTAACACAACATTGTAAGAACATAAAAGAAGTTGAATCGCAATTAAATTGATTCATCTTAAAATTTTCTAATTTACATAATGTTAGCATCATCATGCAGTTTTTGAATGTATTCAATATTCAAGATCTAAAATCTACACTTTCAAGCACTTATATCTATAAAAATAGAAATTTCAAAAAAAAAAAAATTGTTCTACCTTTGAAAATATGCACTACAAAAAAAAACTAAATCAAGAACAAAAAATAATTGCTAGAAATACATTAAAAATCTTGCATTTGACACAATAACTTAGAGTATTTTATAATGCATCTGACTGGTCATTAAAATCATCACTATCTAATTTTTCATAGATCAACTCCACCCATAGCTACCTATATTCTAAGTCAAACCCTCAATATCGTAACTAAATTTATTTATATAATAAAAAATCAACATAATTTTTTTTTAAAAAGTTAAATATTTTATTTTTCAATGCATTTCTTCGGTATCTCTTTGTCCATCTCATTAACATAACTTTAAGAGACATGACTTGACAATTTAGTGGTGGTAAATGGGCGGGATGGGTTAAATTTGGGTGGGTTGAAAATTGGTCAACATAAAATGGATAATAATTCAATCCGTTCATATTTCATATGGGTAAAAATGGATTGAATAACAAATGGGTTGGGTAAAATACAAGTTTACCCATATTTTCATGAGTAAAGAGTACTTTACTTTAAACTAGTGAAACTATCCGCGCTTCGCCCGATTGTAACAGAAATTAATAAATTAATTTATTTTACTATTTATAAAAAATAATTTTATGAATTGATAATTTTTTTATTATAATGAAGTAGTATGAAATATTTATATTCAAGTCAATGACATAAAAGACAATATAAAACTTTGCCTTCATCTTGAACATGATATCTCTTTTCAAGTGTTTTCTCAATATGCTAAATAGATATTATATGTAAATGGTAGACCAAACAATTTAGAGTGCATAAATGGCGAAGTAAATGAAATAAGAGGTCATATTTTGAAACAACAACTTATGTATTAAGTTGAAAACAATTAAGGTTCAAAAATGTCCTCAACTTATTGGAAATGGTTCAAAAATGTCTTCCTTCCATCTATTAGTTTAAAGATGCCCTTAACGTTTTCTTTAGGTTCAAAAATGCCCTTTAGCTAACAGAAATATGACATGGAATTTAACTAAACAAATGGCCGATTTTCATTGGTCAACATAATTATTTTATCAAATATAAAAAAAAAACCCACCCAAACCCATTTCAAACCCAACACCCAACACCCATTTCAAACCCAACACCCATACCCATTTCAAACCCGACACCCCAAACCCATTTCAAATTAATATAACCCAACTTTTGTCTCTTTCTTTCTTTCTTACCCTTCCCCTTTTCCTCATCTACCCTTTTTATTTAATTTGTGTTTTCTTTCTTCCTATTTAATGTATAAAAGATTAGTTTCTTAGTCAAGGTTAATCGTGTAATAGTTATTGAAGATTGATTGTAAATCATTTCATAATGTGGATGCGAATGAATATTGTATGTAAATTCTCACCTTGCGGCATCAGTGATTAATATTACTATGCATTTTAGTCGCTATTTATTGGATTAAAATGTTGTTTTGGGGGTTTACAATCTACATTTAGCTGTTATTTTTTGGGTTTCAAGCTTTCATTTTAATTGTCGTTTGTTGGGTTGAAATTTACTCTTTTTTGGGCTTAAAAGCTGCAATTTAGTTATTTTTTTATCAAGTTAATTGATGCAACTTAGCTACTTTGGGGATGAAAGCTATTGTTTTTTAAAGAAAGAAAAGAGGATGAAGAAAGAACAGAGGTCGCACGAAGTGCCAGTTGAAAACGGGTTTGGGTGAGGTTTTTTTATTTGATAAAATAATTTTGTTGACCAATGAAAATTGGCCATTTGTTTAGTTAAATTCCATGTCATATTTCTGTTAGCTAAAGGGCATTTTTGAACCTAAAGAAAACGTTAAGGACATTTTTAAATCAATAGGTGGAAGGAGGGCATTTTTAAACCATATCTAATAGATTAAGGGCATTTTTAAGCCTATTCCCTTTATGAAAACATTAATTTTGTTATTTTAAAAAGATTTTGAACTTGTACGTTCAGTCTTTATTATCACATTTGTTTACTATTTACACATTAAAGAAATATTTTTAAAATAATAAAAATGAAACAAACATGAGTTATCAATAATATTTAAGAGCAAAAGTTATAATGAAGATAAGAGACATGAGTTATCATAACTTTAACATATTGTTTTTTCTCTTATTCATCATCGTCTACATAATTATTTTTCTCTATTTTTCATTATCATCTAAATAAACCTCTATTGCTATTTTTTCTTTATATCTTATATTATTCTGGTAATTCTTTAGAAGTAGAAGAAATGAACAAATGTAAATGGCTCTTCACCATAAAAAATACCTAAGAATTGCGTATTTCAATACTTAATATGCATTTCTTTTGAGTCATGAGTAATAAAATTTGAACGTTTGTTGGCGTAGTTAGTTATGTTCTGACAAAGTTACAAATAACTAATTTGAGCCTAAATGAAAATGTAATTTACTACAATTAAAAAAATCTATAAGAACCTAAATTTAAAAAAATAAATAGAGAGAACATATGAAAAAGTAAGTAAAAAGAGAAAAATAACAACACAAGTTTGTCAAGTCCTTAATCACAAAAACAAAGATGATAAAAAAATCAGATAAGCAATGCAATTATTTTTGAGCTTTTATCAGCCACCCCTTCCATTTATATCCAAGAGTCTTTTCATGGAATCAAACTAAAGTATAAATCTGATACTACAACAATAATATAGAATATCACTATTTTAAATATGGAATAAAAATAATAATTTTGAGTAGGAATCTAATGAAACAAAAAATATGAATTTATATAGACAAGATTGAAGATATCAATATCATAAGGTATCTTAAATTTTAAAATTCTATAGTTGGGAGTTATGAATATGAAAATTTAAAGAAACGAGTAATAATATTAATTAAAGTAAAAGTTCAATTAGGTATTAGTTATGGAGATAAGAATTTTATTATTAAAAAAAAAGAAGGAAAAAGTAAAATAATGAAGACCAAAAACAACTCATGTAGTATTCAACATTTGTTGGGTGTTTAAGTTTTAATAGGAAAGCAAGCAAATAAACTTCTTCTCTTTTTGTACTACTCCATTGTGTTTAACAAAATTGAAAGAGGAAAAAAAATACAATAAAAAAGAGACAAATATCTTGAATTATTAAAGTAGTAAATATTGAGACTTTTAATTTTTTGCAACAAAGAATAATAATGAGTGTATATAATTTTTCACTATTACGATCCAGACCGTCGTGATTGGCACCCAGACTAACCCTCCGGTGGGAGAATCATTACTACAACCAAAACGAACAAATTTTATGAAAACTAAGGCATTTAAAGATACGGAAGCAAGTTTAAATGACAATAAAAATAGAGTCCCCATAAACTCCAAGGTTTTAACAAACAACTAACCAAACTAATGTGGAAGAACAACCCCTAGAACCTGAAAGTCATTGTACCAAAAATCTACTAACGACAAGTCTAAGAACAAGGGGTACAACCCGAAACTAAAAAAAATAGTCCTCTCATGGAACCCAAGCCCAAACTGTTAGCATATCAGAATGTGGTACCCGATCCAATGTTTATGTTAGAACGTGGCAACCGATCCCATGTTTATGTCGGAACGTGGCAACCGATCTCATGTTAGTGTGTCGAAATGCAACACCCGATCCATTCAACAAACCACAAGCACAATCACAATGCATATTCTCACAATCATACATCAAGAGGTGATTCATGGCATACAATTATTCATCTATCCTCATCCACAAGTAGTGTGATCAATAGTGCAACATTCTCATACATACCCGTATTATAATGAAGCAAGAACAAACATATATCACACAATCATGAAATCACAACCATCACCTACCTCGAATCCAAGCTTGAATCCCCTAAGGCACTTGAATCTTCCTTTCCGGATTTTTCTCGCTTGTTCGTGGTCTAAAAATATACAATTAACGCAAGGATCAACGATCAAAGGCCTAATTATCCGGATTATAACAAACCCAATAACCCTAAACCAAACCTAAGATCCTAATACCCAATTTAGGGATTTTTCCACCATTAGTTTCAGATCAAAACCCTTCCCCCATAATAATTACCTACGAATTTACATTCTACCGATCAAAAATGGATTCGGAAAGTGAAAACCTTACCTTTAGCCTCAAGAATGGTGGAAAACTGTCACAAAAACCCCCAGGGTCGTTCCTTAGCTCTCAAAGTCAAAAAATGCAGAATAAAACATTTTTGGGATTTTATTTCCGACTTAAATTGCGTTTGTCCCGCTACGGCGGCATGCACAGAGACAGAATGCTCGAATTTGAATTCCAAGCCCCCATTTTACAACACACCTTCAACCCTTGACATTCAAAAAACCACTCGTTCACGCTAAGATCATTTTCGGGAGTTCTACTCGCCCGAATTCAATTCTGTAAAGTCGTACGGGCTCCTTAACGTCTTAGCTATCTATTAATGTAATCAAAATCATAATTAAATCACCCAATTGTTACCGAATTTCCCTAGACTTTACTGACTCCAATTCGGTCCAAATCTGGACTAGGTTAGGAAATTCCAAGTTACTACCAAAAGTTTTCTGACCCCAATTCTTTCTCCATTGGCTTTTCCCTAACGACATAATCCACTCGTTACAATAGATACCAATTTACCCATCACTCGTCCCCGAGTGATCAACTAGGAAAGACTGGCTAAAGTAAGGGTAAAGTAGTATCTGAAATGTCTAATTACTAGGGATACTTGTCTCACATGTTGATAAAGATTACGCTATCAAAGATACTTCATCCAATACTAAGCATCAATGATCATTCAGTAGTAATATAGCCCAACTAGTGAGTTGGTGTCGAGTCCCAAGGGAGTGGTTTGTACTCAAGAATCAATAGAAAAACATAAATATGTTCAAGTCAATCATATCTAAAAATATTTATGGTTTATAGGTGGCACAAGTGTCAAATATAAAGGGGGTTTGTTTGTACTATCAACTAAAACAACAAATAACACGAAAATACGAATATAAAGACGGAATTCTTGGGATGTGATTAGATTATGAGTCAAAGCAAACAATCGGGTAATTGAAATTAATAGTAAACAACTACAAATCAGTGAATAAGCTAGACTTTAGTGGGGGTAAACTTTCTCTCGAACAAATTACCCGGAATCAAATTGGTTTCTCTCGAACACCAATAAGCAGCAATGAAGCACAGTCTTCGCTTTAGTCCATTCACTCTCTTGAGCTAAATATGTGGAAAAGGGTTTAGGAACCCATGAAAACCCAATACCTTACAAACCATCGATTCAATAATTTTGGTTTTAAAACCTCTCTCTCGAGCAAGCCAAAAACACGAAGTTAAGATTGTATTTGCAACTACAACCCATTAAATTCAACCCCAACTACTGAACGAAATCACTTTTAAACAACAAATAAACTATCAATTAAGAATACCCAGCAGTTAAATCAACCCATAATCATATAATCACACCCCAAGAATTGAAGTTTTAGCTAGACATAGTAACAAGGTAAAAATCGTTACTGAGTTGTGTTTCCATCAACTGGGTAGGATTGATATAGTCTTTACAAAGGTCTAAGATGAAGAATCTTCAACACCCGGTTCCAATTTCTTCGAAATGGAAATCTTCATATCTTCAAACCTAAGGAAATATTGTCTCTTTATTCAGTTCTAAGCTCTAAACTTCAAAAACTGAATAATAATATGATTCCACACAAAATCAGATACTAAGCTAAAAATTTAAACAAGTATTTATAGTTGTCAAAAAGTGTGCTGCGAAGGTCAAGTCGGCGCAGTAAGTCGGGATCTCCGATCGACTCGGCGATCTACCCTTTGGTCAATTCCATCGCCTTTTTGCTTTGGCCTTCAGCATCTTTAAGTTATGTAACTTTGGGCGATATGGCACTGCATCACGGAACCGTTTGGCGACTCGTTGATTGCTCATTTCTATCACCGACTTGACTTTCTCCTTCAGGGATTGGCACACTGGAACATTAGGCGAGGCCAAGGCCGTTCGGCGACTCGCCTAACTTATTAGGCGATCCTCAGGCCTTCTTTTCTTCGTTCTTTTAGCTGCCTTGTTCCTTTTTGCTCAATAGTGTCCATGCTTTGTTCCGAAATCCAAATACCTAAAATTCAAGGATTTACATCAGTTATTGGTACAAAATATGCATTTGAGGACACTAAATCTATTCAAATAAAGCTCTATATGAGTCCAAATCGTGGACTCATTAACACCCCTAACTTAAACTTTTGATTGTCCTCAAGTAAAACTCAAGTTTAGCAGTTCAAAAAGAATGTTTCAAACAGTGCTACATAAGATTCAATCATGAATGCACACAAAAAGACTCAACTTACTCATGCAAAGATCAATTGTGCACTCAAAGAGTCAAGTTGTAACTCACCAATATCAAAGAATCTCAAGCTCACATTACTTGCTTCAAATGCAAGTTCAAGTTCAACAAAGGTGATCAAATGCCCTCACACAAAGAATGATTCCATATTCACACATAATGGTTAAACAATTTAAAGTTATGGAATCAAATGCAACGCTCACACTCACAAAGATGAACACAATGTATGATTTCACCCATAGGTTTGCCCGTATTTTGCAACCAACATTTGCTTCAGCTCACTCAAGATCATAAAGGTCTTTCCAAGGCTTGTAACGGGGCTGAGTGCAAAGGTATGGTCATTTAGGCTCAATGGCTATAGTCCTCATGAAATATGGTGTGAACAACACTTCCTTTCCTTTCCTTCATCATTTTTCATTCGTGCTTACAAGTCATCCCATTATTCACTTTCCATGGACTGTTGGAAACCCCATTTCTTTTTGTATTTTCACAACTTTATTCCATAAATTTTTCATTCCTTTTTTTAAATTCTTTTCTTCTTTTTCTCTCTTTTTTTTTTTGTATGGAGGGGTTCCATTTTTCTCAAAACATGGGTAAAAGGGGACATTTTTGCACGTCTTGATTTACCTTCTCTTTTCACCACACCCCCAACTTAGGCTTTTGGCCTAAGTTGGCTATTCAAACAAATCACAAATCATGAGGATTATGGGTATTGGATCAAGAAAAGGTCACAATGTTTTCATCAAGTTTCTTCCAAGAAAAGGTTAAGTCTTAAAGGGTACTCAAAGGGGGTTCACACACTTACAAGGTAGGCCACAAAAGAGGTATAATGTCAAATTGTTTCACACTCTTTAAAGTTGCCTAAGATCATATCAAGAGATTGCATCACTTAGTCAGCCAGACCAACAGGAAAAATTCTAGGTGTCATCATACATAGTTCACGGTAAGCTCATCACACAAGGCATTGACACCAAAGTCAAACAAGACTCCACAATTTTGCTAGTGTGCAATGTTTATCACAAGAGACTCAATTTGATACTTGGCTAGTCACAACAAGATGCAAAGAGTTCAAATATTGTCTATGCAACTTCATTTGGCCTCATCGTAGCAGCACATTCATTTTTGTTCGATTATGAGCACTATTCAAGTCATCGGTATTGATCAAAACCGATACTCAAATTTTCAAAAGAACAGCCACATTTAACACAAACAAGAGGTGGCAAAATATTTTGGAATGGGTCAAAACTCATGTACAATTAAAAACATGGAGCCACAAGCTCAAACATCCACAAAATCCAGTGTATAAAACACAATTTCAGCTCAAAATCCAATATATAAACAAAACCAGAGAGTCACAATATCACAAAAGGTGGGCCTCACCCCACTACAAATAAAATATTTGTCCTCAAATGCAAACAAAAATATCCAAAAGTGAAATAAAGTAATACAGAGAGGGAGGTAAAGAGGGGATCATGTCTACATAGTCGTTTCATCTGTCTGGGCATCAGTGCCCGATGAATCAGTCTGGACTTGGGCATCAATGCTCGGAGTCTCCTCAGAAGGATCAGCAGTACCAGACCTACTATGAGCTGCCAAGGGTGTATCCGCCAAAAAGGTCTACACAGCTGCATAGAATCCCCGAGCCCATGAAGGAATATACAAGCCTCGGGGAGTAGTCTCCTTATCAGAAATGAACCTCTTGTCCTTGCCTTTATCTCCAGGTGGAGGTTCTTGTCTTCCTTTCTTGGGGGGATTTGGCCCCCCTTCATTTATTGTGATACCCCATGCTCTTTTCCGGGGTGGCATGTTTCTCCCAACAACTTTTGGTCTAGCCATGTCTGCAAAACATTGTGAAAAAATTAGAAATATTTCAATTAAACTCATAGAGGAATAACTACAGACAAACTCGCCGAACAGATCAGTGAGTCGCCAAATCACTTTGGTGAGCTAGATCGGGCTCACCGAAAGGATTGGCTCAAAATTCTCAGAAAAATTGACAAGTCGGTGATGGGGAAGGCCTTTCGGTGAATTGCCAACATCCTTCGGCGACATCACGCTTCTCGCCGAAAGTTATAGAGTCAAACAACACATATAGCCTGAAATTAAAGGCGAGATGGGGACTTTTGGTTAACCACTGAGTGGTTCGGCGAGCGACCCAACGTGCCTACCTTTAACCCAACTTCTTGAATTCAACCTCGCAACCCTCGAACAAAATCAAAGCATGCACTAGTCAAATTAAAGCAAGACCCATAACACACATCACCCCGGGGTACTCAGACTTCTCTCGATTTAGCCAAATTTGGCCAATTGACCACTTTGTCACTTAAGAATGACATCACTCGCTCTATCATTGGGCAAATTACATCTTTTGGCAAAAATACAGGTTACTCAGACTTCACCCAACTAAAATAAACAATATACAAGCACAACCACACAAAATTTAATTCATTTAAAAGCACAAAATTTTGGGAATTCACAATCAAAACAATACGAGCAAAGATATCAAATTAAAAATAGGCAATCAAACATTCTAATCCTATCAGAGAGTCCCAGCACACGAAAACAAGATAATAATGTTGCAAATGAGTACAAAATTGATAAAAATAGATTTGGGGTTCGGAAAACCAACCTTTTATGCCGAATAAATAAAATTGAAATGTTAGGCGACAATGTAATCCAACTCCGAGCACCAATCTACAACTCAAATACAGTAAAAACACAAGAAATATAGAAAATACTAGAGTGCGGTTGTGAGTTTGGGAAGATAAAAAG
This sequence comes from Solanum verrucosum, assembly GCF_900185275.1. Taxonomy (NCBI): domain Eukaryota; kingdom Viridiplantae; phylum Streptophyta; class Magnoliopsida; order Solanales; family Solanaceae; genus Solanum; species Solanum verrucosum. The sequence continues at coordinate 3,193,728 of NW_026020407.1, forward strand.
TAAGGGAAAGTGAAAGAGTTGGACGTTTAAACCTTCGTCCTTTAAAAAATCGTCCAGTTCTCGCCCACTCGGCGACATAAGTCGTGCTCGCCGAACCACTTGGTGACATGGCGAGTGGTCACTTAGCTCGCTGAGTATTATAGGGCCCTCAGTTGATTTGGGGGTCCAAACAACGGTATAGATCGCGATTGTCGAACTGATCGGCGACTCGCTAATAATTTTCTGGGCTCGCCTAGTTTTAAAGACTCCACTTTAAAGTTGTCTATAGTCCAATGGCGATCTGAATCGGGGTCGCCAACCTCTTCGACGACGCATCGACTGGACTATTTGCTCGCCAACCTGCACTTTTCAAACACTTTCCACACTTTAACCTGCACAATCAACACACCATTATTTACCAAAACAAAAACAAAACAATAAAAGGGTCTTGGGTTACCTCCCAAGTAGCGCCTTAGTTAACGTCGTGGCACGATGCAAATCCACGCTCAAACCTCATTTTTGGGGTCGGCCATAGTATCACTAGGCAACCCCTCTTTATGTTGTAGGTAGAGACATGACAACACTTGGTTTATCTGGGCGTCTTGTAGCTGAATGATCATGGAACGGGAGGTTGTCGTCTGATTAAGCATTAAGATATCCTTTTTTATCTCATTCAACACTCTATCTTTTTCTTCGATTTTGTGTAGAATAAATGAGATGACCTCTTCTTTTTGTCCACCCTTTTGTTGCTTCATCTTTTGACACTCGTGAGGGGGAAGGTGTTACGACCTGATCTCAAAAACTAAGGTTTCGAAACCAATTTCGCAACTTTGGCAATTTTGTACATGTTTTGGAAAAATGAGTTATCTGGAAGTCGCCACTTAATTTTTTAGGAAAAAATAAGAAAACCATTTTAAAAGTGTAATTAATTTTTTTTTTAAAAAAGAAAATATTTAAATAAACCAGAGTCGGGTAAGGGTTCAAATAATTCTCTAAGGAAGGTTTAGGCATCTTAGAGAATCCGCTAACGCGCGGTTGACCGACGGATTTAAAAGTTGGCTAATTTTAAAAGAAAACTTAAATTGGTTGAAAAATCTTATGTTACTATTTCTTGATAAATGAGAAATCTTTTGATACTTGTATATTCGTATTATCCCAAATAATGAACTAATGCAAATATTGCAGTGCCAAAATAAAATTTTAATTTAACAATTTATCCGAGTCAAGTTTTTGTGTTGAATTATCAACACAATCACTTAGGCGTGGATTTGAAAACTAAATACTAACTATGAAAGAATATAGAAAATTCTCAAGTTAGTCTTGAAGCTTAGAATGCCTAACGTAAAAAAGTTAAATTTTTTTAAAAAAAAAAAAAAAAACTTGAACAAAAATATCTCCCCAAGGATTCATTTAAATTAATAAACGTTAGTAGTCGACAAATAAAATAATGAATAATAACACATCCAACATGGTAAAAATGACAAAATTTAAAAGAGTTTGGACTTTTGGTCCAAAAGCAATTAGTCGATGCTGCTATTGAATTCAAATTGGACTTTCTTTAGTCCAATTTTCAATTCGTTTAGCCATTTAGGCTAATGTTGCTGTTGTTGATGAGCTACTGCCACCTTGCCTCATTTCTTGGATTTTTAACTCAATAATAATAACTCCTTTTCAAGACTTGGTGGAGGCTAACTCGAACGGAAGAGAAGTATGCAAGAGGTGGAGTCCAATTGGACTCAATGGGAGAGTGTTCATACAAAGAAGATAAAGAAAAAGAATTAGCAAGTGATTTAATACGGCATAAGAGAACAACAAACCTTAACTACATATTCAACCTCATCGATAAAGATAACATGTAGGAATTAGATGATCTCCAACCAAATTACTCCCTAATAGGATACACTTCTTATTTTCACAATGATCAAACAAGTAACCAATCAATTAACCACATGGCTAGTTTTCTATGAATCACAACTCAACTCTACAATATAAAATATTAGCAACAGTGATTTACTTTGAACAGAAGCTAAAATGAAAGGATTTCTGGAAAATTATGAAGAGAATTAGGATATTGATTTAAAACAGGCAGGCAACAACTTTCGGTTGAACAATGATCCCAAGAAAAGTCTCAAGCATAAATGAATGTCCTAGGAAATCATATCTAACTCTCGGTAGCAAGTGGGGGAAAGCTATTACAACAAAAAATACTACGAATCATGAAGAAAACAGAGAATAATGACATTGCTACTGGGTAGAACAGTGAAGCAACTAACGACAGTGGGCAGCCGAGTATAGTAACAAATAAACGGGGGATTTCTAACCCATATGCTAACAAATAACATTCAACTAACTACTTCTGATCACACCAAGAAAAGGCTTGAAGTAGATTCATGCATAGCTATAAGCTTTGAGCAAATAAAAAGCTACTTTACTTTCATGTTTAGACTAAACTGATTGCTCAAAGAATTAGGAATTTGCCAACATGACACCGAAATTATAGGAAAAGTCGGACATGAATAAAGCTAATACTAGTCCAGCCAAAACTCGAACATCAATAATATTGTTTAATTTTTCCACAATATACAAATTCTAATGGCTGGTGAAGCAAGATATATAAAGAAATCACAGCTTAGGCAGAGTTACACATATATAATAAACTAATTATGAAAACAAAGAACTCAAAAATAATGAAAGGGGTATTACTAGCTAATACCCATCAACAAAATGCTAACATAAAGAGATTAAAACACAGCTAAAACACATACAGGACTAAGAATACATAAACCGAACAAAACTAGAAATTAACGGGAAACAAAGTTAATGAGAGAATTTACCTCTTTTCGGGCAGCGAACCGGACAATGAGTTTGACGGATGCGATTCCACCTCTTCAACTCGAACATCCGCAAAAAAAAATGTTTTAAAATTTTAAACTACGAAACCAAGAATTCCCAAAATTTCAAGATACTCTTTGGTCTCTAAAATCCCTCCCCTTTGAATAGTGAGAAGAAAGCCTATTTATAGGGCCTAGAATCTCTTAAATGTGGAAAGATTTTCGATGTGGGATTTTGCGAAATTTCAAAATCCCTGAGATGCAAACACCTGGCTTCGTACGAGAGTTCGTGTACGGAGATGGGCACGTCGCGAGGAGAGAGGGAAAAGGAATCGCGTCGCTGCTAGGCTCGGGCTAGCGTCTGGACTGCTGGCTCGTTTTCTGGGTTTTTGCAGCATTTTTGGGTGGGTTCGTGTAGCTGTACGCAAGGAACAAGAACGAAGAAAACGTGCAGGCGTTGTACGCATCGGTGTGTACTCTTGTATATTGGAGATTTGGGTCAATTTGGCTGGAATTTGGAGAAAAGAATGGGCCTCAGAGTTTTTGTTAAGAATAGGGGCTGCTGGAACGTGAATTGGGCTGAGGTAAGGGATAAAAAGGCCTAATATATGGTTGATTAAAAAAATAAAATAAAATAAAATGAGGTAAACAATGGGGTAGATTTGTAATATGAATTGAGAAATTAGGCAAATTGAGTTTAATTAGTGGATTCGGCTAAAACTTAAATAAGATGAATTCATTTCAATTAATTAGCAAGCTTTTTTAATCTTAACGAAATAAAATAATTAACTTAACTATAAACTAATTCACTCAAAAGATATAAACTATTAATTAACTAAACTAATTAACCAAGTATTTAACCAAAATTAAAATCTTTTAGGAGGATTTTCAGTTATTCATAAAAATTAATAATTATATAGAAACATATATATTATTTAATTTTTATAAAAGTGACAAAATAACTTTTAAGATACCTTGAAAAACATTTTGAATTTTATAAAGTCAATTATTCCAAATCATTCGAAATTTAAGAAGCTCGAAAGTTAATTCATATCGTGGAGGGTCAAAATTGGGTGTCAACAGAAGGTACTTGTCCTTCTTGTTGGACCTTGCCTTCAACTCCATGACCTTCTTGGACAAGACATCCAGCTGAGTCAACAATGAGCCCCATTCTTAGTCTTTTTTCGTTTCCTTATTGGCTTTAATCATGCCATCAAGGAGTTGGGCTAATACTTTGTAGGGTTGTTGTATCAAACAACCTACAAAAACTTGATCAACAACGCTTCTATTTTTAGGGCTATGACCTCTATAGAAGCATTCCAGTAGCAATTTATTTGGCATTTCATGAGCTGGGCACTGCTGCAGTAATGCCTTAAATCTCGGACACATCTCACGGATAGTCTAACCCCCCCCCCCCCAATTGCTTGAACGTTAGGAGGTTATTCCTAAGATTAAAAGATCTCAAAAGGGGAAGTCCATTTGGTCACCATTCACAGTCATTTTTCCTGTTTCAACACAAACAAGCAAAACAAAACTAAAAATTAAGTAAGTATCACTATAACTAACAAGAACAAAATTCAACTTAACTAAAAATTCTCAAGCAACACCACTCCCCGGCAGCGGCTCCATTTTGATAAAGATTACGCTATCAAAGATACTTCATCCAATACTAAGCATCAGCGATTGTTCAGTAGTAATATAACCCAACTAGTGAGTTGGGGTCGAGTCCCAAGGGAGTGGTTCGTACTCAAGAATCAATAGAAAAACATAAATATGCTCAAGTCAATCATAGATAAAAATATTTACGAAGAAAAACATGGTTTAAATTATAGGTGACACAAGTGTCAAATATAAAGGGGGTTTGTTTGTACTATCAACTAAAACAACAAATAACACGAAAATACGAATATAGAGATGGGATTCTTGGGATGTGATTGGATTATGAGTCAAGGTAAACAATCGGGTAATTGCAATTAATAGTAAACAGCTGCAAATCAGTGAATAAGCTAGACTTTAGTGGGGTAAACTTTCTCTCGAACAATTTACCCCGAATCAAACTGGTTTCTCTCGAACACCAATAAGCAGCAATGAAGCACAGTCTTCGCTTTAGTCCATTCACTCTCTCGAGCCGAATGTGTGGAAAAGGGTTTAGGATTCACTCTCTCGAGCTGAACCCATGCAACCCAATACCCACAGACCATCGATTCAGTAATTTTTGTTTTAAAACCTCTCTCTCAAGCAAGCCAAAAATACGAAGTTAAGATTGTATTTGCAACTACAACCCATTAAATTCAACCACAATTACTGAACGAAATCACTTTGAAACAGCAAATAAACAATCAATTAACAATACCCAACAGTTATATCAACCCATAATCACACCCAAAGAATTAGGGGTTTTAGCTAGATATAGTAAAAAGGTAAAAATCATTACCGATTTGTGTTTCCATCAATTGGATAGGATTGATATAGTCTTTACAAAGGTCTAAGATGAAGTATCTTCAACATCCACTTCTAATTTCTTCGAAATGGAAATCTTCAAATCTTCAAAGCCAAGGAAATATTGTCTCTCTATTTAGTTCTAAGCTCTAAACTTCAAGAACTGAATAATAATATGATTCCACACAAAATCAGCTACTAAGCTAAAAATTTAAACAAGTATTTATAGTTGTCAAAAAGTATGTTGCGAAGGTCCAGTCGACGCAGTAAGTCGGGATCACCGATCCACTCGGCGATCCGCCCTTTGGTTAATTCCATTGCCTTTTTGCTTTGGCCTTCAGCATCTTTAAGTTCTGTAACTTTGGGCAATATGGCACTGCATTGCGAAACCGTTCAGCAACTCACCGACTGCTCATTTCTATCGCCGACTTGATTTTCTCCTTCAGAGATTGTTACACTGGAACATTATGTGAGGCCAAGGTCATTCGACGACTCACCTAATGAGTTAGGCGATCCTCAGGCCTTCTTTTCTTCGTTCTTTCAGCTGCCTTGTTCCTCTTTGCTTAATAGTGTCCATGCTTTGTTCCGAAATCCAAATACCTAAAATTCAAGGATTTACATCAGTTATTGGTACAAAATATGCATTTGAGGACACTAAATCTATTCAAATAAAGCCCTAAATTAGTCCAAATCGTGGACTCATCACATGTCCTTAGCTTCCGGACATCGTGATCAAGAATTTCAATCGGTTCTTTCTCACACCGAAGGTCTTGTTTAACAACATTGCATCTCGTTTTATGATATAATTCTCGTCCCCAGCCAACCAATTGAATACCTATACATGCTCACAAACAATGCCTAAATGAAGTCATCACAATACTCGAGTGATAATTATTGTTGTAGGTACACTTAGCTTACCACAAAGCTATTCTCAATAACCACCAAAGTTGATCGTACACATGTCTGCAACATGTTATCAAGGCTTTGACACAAACATCAGGACAAATCCTTTCTCACATAACCATGATGAAATCCAAAATCAAAACTCGCCACAATTAGAGGTGAACCTGAACTAACCAACACACAATCATAATACCCAACCAATCATAGTTCTTATCAATATCTCCATCTCACAACCCAATTTTCCATGAGCTTAAGTTATAAACATTTGATCTTTAAACATCAGATATGCATCGAGGGATATGTCCAAGCATACAAGCCCTCTAACCCCACTATTGAATATTGGATTTAGCAATTGTAGATTACCTCTTAAGAACAGTAGAAGTGGACCCAATGATCCTCACATTCAACCACACATCATCGATATGTGACCTCGACGACAAGATGAATATTAAGATTGTCGGACAACCATAATTTCGCATAGTAGCTTTTCTATAATTCTCATAAGCAAGGTGGTACATGTAGAACCACTAAATAATTTAACAACTCCAATACAACACCAAATATGTCATTTGAAGTAACCCAATCTTCCCACTCCATCAAGGGAACATCGCAGGGTTGGTACCCATGATCCACCCACAAAAGTGAAAACACACGTAATTATAGCTAGTGAAACATACTCACTACCGTGTACAATGGTCACATAAGCATTTCACGGAATAACACTATAGATTTCCTATGAAGAGTCGATACCAGCCATTTCCATTCACTTGACTCTATATACTCTTCACATCCTTCCACTGAAGCTCACACTCTCAATACTAACAACCATCAGAACCACTCCGACCACTTACCTTACTCTAAACCAACATTTTTTAAATGAAAACCTTTCTTAGGTACTTAACAATCAATACTAATAAACTTTACGACTCAACCCAGGTGTAAGCCTTTTCAAATGCTCAATACTGGATACAATTGATCATTTCTCACCTTTCAAATTCATATCTTGACAAAATATATCACCATGAATGTTGATTTACAATGACAAATCTGAATTGTAAATTCAACCGTATAACACAATCCCCTTTATATTAATATTAGCTTATACCTTGAAGATTTTTATGAAATCCTGGATCTTCGCTTGTCATTGATCGCATCTTCATCGATCTTACAATATCTTTTCGCTAAAATTTCAATCGTATTCATTACTAAACTCAAACAAAACAAAGCACTTATCATCATACTCGAGCTAATGTCTATACACTCATTTCTCAAGTCCTTTCCAATAGTTTTTAACTAACCTGGCAGACTTGTAACACTACTACCTAGCCACAACAAAACAAATGAAATCACGCGTTTCTGAACCCAATTATCTACCCCTCTGAATATATCTCTTTTGCCTTTGCAATCAAATAAAATATTCCTGCTCTCGCCTCTCTCTAAAGGCCGTACTACATCCCACTATTTTTCTTCATAATGACTCTAGATCTTTAATTTCTATTCGAATGGTGTCCCACCATCTCTTAAAACTTTCCATACAGCCACGTTACTCACCAAATATTAGAAAACCATAACCTTAGATACTCGCAAGTCGTAATTACTATACAAAAAACTCGCTTAACCAACAATTCTATTATATAGTTGCATCCCATCACAATCTATCACGAACTCTTATTACCATTACATTCAGTCAGCCTTGACTATCACTACGAAGCCAACCTTTCATCAACACGACACCTAAAACTCAGGTATACTCATCCAATTCAAAGGACTAACCCAATTTATATGCATTTTCTTACTAAAATACTACAATTTCCTTCACCCAAGTATACTCATTGGGACATTTCTTATCCATAAGCATGTCATTTCAGTATCAATCCACTTATTTATGGCTTAAGATAAAATCACCAGTCCTCATACTACCTTCCTTCTTCTTAACAAACAAGACAGGAGCACCACACAAGAAAACACTAGGACGGATGAAACTTTTATCAAGAAGCTCTTGGTTTTGAGCCTTAAGCTCTCTTAATTCTGTTGGAGCCATACGATACAGAAGGATAGAAATAGGGCGAGTGCCAGTTTCCAAGTCAATGCAGAAATCTATATCTCTATCTGGAGGCATACCAGGCAAATCCGTAGGAAACACTTCCTTAAAACTCAAACACCACAGGAATAGACTCAATAGAGGGAGACTCAATCTCAACATCCCAAACATGAGCCAAATAAGCCAAACAATCCTGTTTTACTAGTTTCCTAGCCCGAATAGAGGATATGATCTTAGCTAGCTTAGGTTTGTACACACCTTACCACTCTAATATTTCCCTACCGGGGATCTCTAGAGTTACCGACTTAGTATTACAATTAAGCTCGGTATAATAGGGAGACAACCAAGTCATGCCTAAGATTATATCAAGTCAGTCATATCCAGCATAACCAAATCAACCCAAATCTAAAAATCCTAAACACAACAGGACAACATGATATACATGGGTGACTATGATTAACTCTTCAACTAGTGTAGAAACATGGATGGGGGCATCAAGTATATCACAAACCACAACAAATTCCAAGGCAATTGAACTGACACATACGAATAAGTAGAACCCGGATCAAACAAACCAATAGACATCCGGACACAGACAAGAGTGGCTCTTATGACCACTGCATCACACCCTCAAACTCCGTCTTACCCAGAAAAACATAAAACTGAGCTCTGTCCTCTTGATAGGCAACCTTCTTGCCTGGCTGCACTACTCCTCTACCTACATTACCATTTACCCGGCCTCCACGGCCTCGCCAATTTCTTCCTCATATGCCCAGGTTCTCCACAATTTTAACACACCTTAAACTTCTATTCGATTGTTGAACACTAAATTAGATCGCGGGGGTTAGTTCGGGTACGATTCGGGGTCCATAATTGTGACTAGGGGAAAACAGGGGAGACAGGGATGAGATTCTGTCTCACCCTGTCCTACTTTGGCGGGAGAAATCCTGCACTGGCGATCTCGTCGTGGCGGGGGAAATCCCGCCCCAGTGGCCCTGACGGAAATAGAACCCCTACCAATAAATTTGTGGGTTCCTCTCTTTTCTTAATTCTCTCAAAGGTCCCCAGCTATAACACAAGCATTTTTAGAGTACTCCCCTTAGCTAGGATAGTCGTTGGCTACCCCCCCCCCTCCGGTCAACCCAACGAAGTACACACTTTAGAATATTTTTACATCGTTTTAACACTACCACACACATATCCCCAGGATATACCCAGACTCTCACACGATTATCAGTTGATCGCAACGCACGTCCAGATTTCTCACTTACGAACCACATCATAATTTATCTAGACCCTTGCACCTAATCTCGTGATGACTTTCTTTTCACAACAAGTTTCACGACACTCAATCAGTTACAGCTTGCATATAAGTCCAAATTCTTTAATTAGTTCATTCCATAGGCGACCATTACTGATCATATATGCCTTATACGGCCCCTAAGGTCATATACCAATTGGAACCTTCTCAATTTCAATTAACTTATGTGTGTCCCTTCAACCAGGACTACGGCGTCTAGTTCACTTCGTTGAGATACCAATTGGAATTGGGAGATACCAATTGGAATTGAGAGATACCAATTGGACTCAACTCATACCACAAGCGACAATAGTAGCTAGCGCGCCCCACAAAAATGCTAATTTCAATCATAGAACTTGGTCAAACCCAATTCTTAACCGCCTCAATCTTTAACTGATGGTAAACAGACCTTAAATCAATCTTAGATAAAACTGATGCACCTTGCAATTGGTCAAAAAGGTCATCTATTCGAGGCAATGGATACTTGTTCTGAATGGTGACCTTACTCAATTGTCGGTAGTCTATACACATCCTCTCTTGCTAGTGATGGTGTTACCACTTTTGTTGCTCTAGTTCAGACCATAGAGTGAATAAGGAAAGATACCAATGTGTATAACCCAGCTACCAATTGGATTCAAGTCATAGCACGAAGGGATAGAAAGAAGTGAGTTTTCCCTAAAGTCCTATTGCCTCTCGAAGAAAAGTACGGACGTCATCGTACCGTTCCGCAAGAATTTACTAGACTCATTTTGATATAATGAGATCAACGAATCTAGGGCTCTGATACCAACTTTGTCACGATCCAAACCGTCGTGATTGGCACCCACACTAACCCTCCGGTGGGAGAACTATTACTACAACCCAAACTAATAAATTTTATGAAAACTAAGGCATTTAAAGATAAATAAGTAAGTTTAAATGACAATAAAAATTGAGTCCTCATAAACTTCAAGGTTTTAACAAAGAACTAACCAAACTAATACGGAAGAACAACCCCAAGAACTTGAAAGTCATTGTACCAAAACTCTACAAACGACAAGTCTAAGAACAAGGGGTATAACCCCAAAACTAAACAAACATCTTAACAAATAGTCTGAGTCCGAAAAGAGTGGACTTAAACAAGAAAGATCCATGGCAGCCTGAAAGAACTGGCTCACCCTTGAATCTGATCACGCTCAATAGTCACCTAGCTGAGGTCTATCAATAGCCACCTGAAGATGCCATGTACTCAACAAAGAAAGAGCAAATGCAATATCAGTACACAACCACAATACACTGGTAGGATCACGCGGCTATCCCATTAAGTGCAACATACATAAGTCATTACAATAATATAATAACATGCATACACAAAATATACACAATATTGATATCATTTACGAACAATGAAAAATTTCACATTTATCAAGATATACAGTTATGTCAAATCAATGGTCCTCTCATGGAACCCACACCCAAATTGTTAGCATACCGGAATGTGGTATCCGATCCAATATTTATGCCGGAACATGGCAACCGATCACATGTTTATGCCAGAACGTGGCAACCGATCCCATGTTAGTGTTGTCGAAATGCAACACTCGATCCATTCAACAAACCACAATCATAATCACAATGTATATTCTCACAATCATACAACAAGAGGTGATTCATGGCATACAATTATTCATCTATCCTCATCCACAAGTAGTGTGATAAATAGTGCAACATTCGCATACATACTCGTATTATAATGAAGCAAGAACAAACATATATCACACAATCATGAAATCACAACCATCACCTACCTCGAATCCAAGCTTGAATCCCCTAAGGTACTTGAACCTTCCTTTCCGAATTCTTCTCGCTTGTTCGTGGTCTAAAAATATACAATTAACGCAAGGATCAACAATCAAAGGTCTAATTATCCGGATTATAACAAATCTAATAACCCTAGACCAAACCCAAGATCCTAATACCAAATTTAGGGATTTTTCCACCATTAATTTCAGATCAAAACCCTTCCCCCATAATAATTACCTACGAATTACATTCTACGGATCAAAAAATGGATTCGGGGAGTGAAAACCTTACCTTTAGCCTCAAGAATGGTGGAAAACTGTCACGAAAACCCCTATGGTTGTTCCTTAGCTCTCAAAGTCGAAAAGTGCAGAATAAAACATTTTTGGGGTTTTATTTCCGACTTAAGTCGCGACTGTCCCGCTACAGCGAGACCCATCCCGCTATAGCGGCAGTAATCCCACTACGACAGCATGCATGGAGACAGAATGCTCGAATTTGAATTCCAAGCCCCCATTTCACAACACAGCTTCAACCCTTAACATTCAAAAAACCACCCATTCACGCTAAGATCATTTTCAGTAGTTCTACTCGCTCGAATTCAATTCTGTAAAGTCGTACGGGCTCCTTAACGTCTTAGCTATCTATTAATGTAATCAAAACCATAATTAAATAACCCAGTTGTTACCAGATTTCCCTAGACTTTACTGTCTTCGATTTCGTCCAAATCTGGACTAGGTTAGGAAATTCCAAGTTACTACAAAAAATTTTCTGACCCCAATTCTTTCTCCATTGGCTTTTCCCTAACGACGGAATTAGGTCATTACATTCACACATTAAGTATACCAATAAATAGAGGAGTAGTAATTGATATATTTATTTTTTGTACAATAATAAGTAAGTAGAAAAATATGAAAAATTGTCAAAAAAAAAAGAGGAAAAAAGATAAATAGAATCTTTGGCCAAAGAGAGGTGCAACTTCACTCCTCTAACATCTAGTTTATATTATATATAGATTTTTTAAGTACAACAATATGTAATAGCTATGAGAAATGTACCATAGATAATATACCTTTCAAGCATGACAAAATTTAGAATATTGAAATCAAAACAATACATTAATGAATCTTTAAATTATTGGAAACATTCAAACTTTATACTAATATGATTATCTCTCTTGATGAATCTTTCAACATAATTAAACTTCCTTTTTCATTTTGATGATCTTGTACTAAATTAATGTGAACATCTCTTTATAATGAATCTTTGAAGAATATATCTTTGATCTTCATCAAAGTGAAGAACATATCATGTCACTATCTTTTCTATGATTTCTTATGGAAAAGATGAAGAATAATTTATTTAAAAAAAAAAAAACTACATTATTAGAAAGAAAGAATGAGAAAAAAACTACACTAATAGAAAGAAAGAATGAGAAAAAAAACTATACTAATAGAAAGAAAGAATGAGAAAATGCAAAAATGAATATTCAACATCTCCATGGATGATTGTAATTTATAGATTTGATAATCCATAAGAATAAGTTGAAGAGACATGTTATTTAAGTAGAGAATATGAATAGATGGAGGTTTTTTGTAACTCATTAGATAAAATTAGAATAGTAAATAGGATTAGTTATTTTTATTTAATAAATAAAATATTCAATGAAAAGAATTAAGAAAAAAATCTCAAAAAAAGGAGAAAAAAGATAAATATGAATGGAGGCCATAGAGGGGTGCCACATCACATTTTCTATGTTTCTCCTTTATATTATATATAGATTAGGACATTAAATACATTAATCGTTATGCATTGATTTTATTTGTAAAAATAAATAAATGACCGAGAAATATAAGGGGTAAAATCATAAAAATAAGAAAAAAGATAAATAACTTGATTGCGTAAGATACATGCATAATACATAAACATGAGCCTTAACTTAGCTTCAGTGGACAACTATGACCTCCAACTTTGAGTATGCACAAGTAGACACTTAAATTTATATAAAATTGAACAAGTAGACACATGTGTCCTACATGGCATAATACACCTAGAACACCACGCAAGATACAAAATTGTCATGTAGGGTGTCATGTAGGACGAATGTGTCTGTTTGTTCAATTTTATACAAGTTTAAGTGTCTACTTGTGCACACCCAAAGTTAGAGGTCTGCCCGCTGACACCAATTTAAGGGTCATGTTTATGTTTTATACCTAAGATACGTGTCATAATACAATCTCAAAGACCATAATTAAATAACATATAGACATGTATATTCATAATTATGTAGCTAATACATATAAAAATAACCTATATTATTATATTCACAAAGTAATAAAAATGAAAGAAAAAACTTATAAATGCATTTCAGACAAGAAAAGAATAGCGACAAAAACAAATTGTTACATGTGTAAACGAATAAGAAATGATATCATATAATAATTTACTTCATCTTTGATTTTATTTGAGAGAAAAATCAAAATATAACTTATTCTCATAATTCTTTTGGTTGAAATAAGATAATTATATTAATTATGATTTTTAATAAAAAGTAGAATTATAGAGGACCAAATGACTAATGTTGTCAATATGTGTAGCTAAGTTACTATTACAAGTCAAAGTAGAACAAAAAAATCTCTAGTAAAAGTAATTCCTAATTATGCTTCAAGAAATAGTCTTCTAAGACTTCCTTTGTAAGTAGATCCACCACCATGTTCCACTCTCTAAAGCTATGTCAAAAGCTCTCATCATATGCTATCAATTATTTTTAACACAATTAACAATAAATAAAATAAAATATTTAATTATAATAATATAAAACACTAGAAAAATATAAACAATTGTTAATATGGTATTGTTCTATGTATAGTATTTATAGTATTTATATTCTTATCATGCCAAATAAAAAAATATTTACATCAAAAAGGGAAAGAAATCTAAACTACAATTGTAAGTTATGAAATTATTAAGACTAAAAATTGAAGGGTATGAGTTATGAGTAGTTACTCTTTATGAATATATTAAACTAGTAAAATTATCCGCGCCTCGGGCGAGAATTTAATATTACAGAATTTATAAAACAATACTTAAAACTTATGTGTCATTAAAATTAAAATACTATATTATCTTACATGCAAGATAACGTAGTAACAAACATTAATAATGCAAACGAAAATGATAATTATAACATCTTATCATTTATCTTTCAATCAATTATATTTAATTTGATTTTATAATTTATCCTTTTGCTTCCAGGGAGTGTTACTATTTGATATTTTTGGAGATTCAAATGAACATCAACCTGAGATATTACATTTTCTAATAAATAAATAATCGTTAGTGAAGGGATAAATAAATTTAAAAAGGTTGAAAAAAGTGAATATATATTCTAATTTTAATGTGTAGAAAGTTCAGTCATACCTTTTGGTTTACATATATCATTTTAAAGTTCCCCCATTTAAATGTATCATAAGAAATTATTAAAATGGAAAATTAAACGAAGATTGTATCATATTAGACAACAATTCAACTTATTATATATACGGGAAAAATATTACACAAAAAATATTCAGTTTGTTTGGGTACTTTTTAGAAATCAGCATACCAGAGTGATGAAGTTCAATTTGAAACTACACTTCTATTTCAATCGCAGTGTCGAGAAACACATCTATTACTTCAAGAAAAGTATTTACAACTTGCAGTAAACTTGAGAATCTATCCATACTTCATATTGAATATGAACAATTAATTTATTGGATAGTTATCTATGTCTTTGGGATTAAAAGAGGCTCCAGTCTAGTCATATTCCTCCATAGGTCATCCAACACAACATCCTTGAAGCCATGTCAAAAGTTTATTAATTCTTGTCTTCTTTTCTTGGTTCACTTCGTACACAAGGCACGATAAGGTTTTTAAGGTCTTTATGTCCTTACCATGACATACCAAATTTGAATTATGTCTTCAAGAGATGTTGTATAGATTTTTAAGGAATTTTTTTTATTGTACCTTCAACAATTCCTGTAGAGAAAACGTGTGTGAAACTTATAACAATAACTTTGCAGAAACATAATGTCACGATCCGAGCCTACACCCTGGACTTGGACAACACTCGAGAACCATTATTGGTCCCCATCGAACCCTCATCTTGGCTGACTACAAGCGGAAGACTAACTCAGGCATACACATAAGCATCAAATTGAAAGAAACGTTTAAAAATAGTTTACTGAATCTCAAAACTTTGTTGAATATACTGAGTATGAAACATAAGTTTTAAATAAAATATTTGAAACTGAAAGATTCTCCAAAATTGTCTATCTATGAAGCCTCTACTATACAAAAATGAGTGTTGGGACAAAACCCATAACTCCTCAAAAGAACTACTACTAGCAACTTATAAAACTGGAGTCCTCCGAAAGCAAGGAGACTTCACTCGAAAGTTGACGAGCGGATGAAGTGTTCTCAACAAACTCTTGTTGAGGTACCTAAGAACCTGTATTTGCATCATTGAAAGATGCAGGTTGAATGACATCAGTACATTGAATGTACGAATATGTAATATAGTTGAATAACAAATAACTGAATGAAAGGACTATTGTAGATATGGATATATACTCAACTGAATGTAAAGAAATAAAAAGTGAAATCATTAAAACTTTACAAAAATACTTACTCATCTCGGAACTCAACATATTAAGTGATATAATAAAAATACACTTTTAATTCTATTTGGGAGATTCTCTAACCGACAACCATCACTATGATCTACGTGATGATACAATGTCTCGCCCACGCTGTCCGAACTGTCCTATACTTTGTCGGGGTATAGAACACCTCAACTAAGTGGATCCATAAGCTCTGCCCGAAGACACTTAGGATTCATCTAAAAAGTATGATCTTGTACCCATGCATACATGGTTTATGAGGAATGTGAGTTGTCTGAACTCATCTCCATATCGGTGCTCAATACTAAAAGATATGTGTACTCTTTTTCCTTCACTAGGATTTTTTTCCACTGGGTTTTTTCCTTGTAAGGTTTTAATGAGACATATTATCTATGGACATCCAAGGGGGAGTGTTATGAAATATTATGGTATGGATGTCCACTACACCAAGAAGTTGTTATGACTAATTATCTTCATTACTTTCCTCCATTATGAAGATAACCTCCACCTTTATTATGATATGGATGTCCACTACACCAAGAAGTTACTATGACTAATTATCTCCATTACTTTAATCCATTATGAAGATAACCTCCTCTTTATGACCATTATTCTTTTAACCTTTCACCTTCATAACCTCCTCAATTATATTCATGTTAATGTCATTTTTATAACTAACATTTTGTATGCATCTATGTTATACTATAAATAGAGGCATAAAAGTTCATATTGTGTGAGTTGAAAATTTGGTAAACACTTGAAAAAAAGAAAGTTATCTTATATTGTTCCTCTTATCTTATATTTTTCTTGTCTTCTTCTTTATATTGTTTTTATTCTTAAGTTTTACAACCAGACACATATTTTATTTTATTTAAAAAAAAATAAGAAATCATAATATTAAACAGAAAAACTCTTTTGGTAGCCTTCTTTTGGCTCAAGCTTTGAAATGTTGAAAAAATGAGCAGGGCAGAAAAGGTGTGTCTTTCCCTGTTAAGCTACTGCAAAACACTTGGAAACCTCAACCAAATCCACGCCTTTGTTTACAAATCCGGCCTTGAGACCAACCCACTAATCGCCGGAAAACTTGTAATTCTTGGTGCCCTTCAAATTTCTGATGCTATTGATTACGCTCGCCGTCTGCTCATACACAATCCAAACCCAGATGTGTTCATGTACAACACCCTCATCCGAGGTGAATCTCAGTCAGACTCACCTAAGAATTCAGTCAACTCATTCATTTACATGCTGCGACAATCATATTCTCCTCCTGATAGTTTCTCCTTTGCTTTTGTACTCAAAGCAGCGGCTAATTTACGGTGTTTAACAACTGGGTTTCAGCTGCATTGTCAAGCTATGACTCGTGGGCTTGATACCCATCTCTTTGTTGGAACTACAATGATTAGTATGTACGCGGAATGTGGGTTTGTTGAGTTTGCTTGGAAGGTGTTTGTTCAAATACCTCAACCAAATGTTGTGGCGTGGAATGCAATACTTACAGCATATTTTCGAGGGAGTGATGTAAGTGGTGCAGATAAAGTTTTTGGTTTAATGCCGTTTAGGAATTTGACTACTTGGAATGTAATGCTGGCTGGGTATACTAAAGCCGGGGAACTTGAGCGTGCAGAGGGGTTGTTCTTGAAGATGCCAAGTAGAGATGATGTTTCTTGGAGTACTATGATTGTTGGATTTTCTCATAATGGTTGCTTTGATGAGGCGCTTCGGGTTTTCAGGGAGTTGGTTGGGAGTGGAAGTAAGCCGAATGAAGTGAGCTTGACGGGTGCTTTATCTGCGTGTGCTCAAGCTGGGGCGTTTAAATTTGGGATGGTATTGCATGCATTTATAGAGAAAGTGGGGTTGGTTTGGATAACTTCTGTGAACAATGCACTTTTGGATACTTACTCCAAGTGTGGAATGTGTTGATGGCTCGTCTTGTCTTTGAGAGAATGCTTGGGAAGAAAACCATTGTTTCTTGGACTTCTATGATTGCAGGGTTTGCAATGCAAGGATATGGTGAAGAGGTGATAAAATATTTTCATGAGATGGAAGAATCTGGGACCAGACCTGATGGGGTCACTTTTATTTCGGTACTTTATGCATGTAGTCATGCTGGTTTAGTTGAACAAGGTCATGAGCTATTCAGTAAAATGACAGAAACTTATGACATTGAACCAACTATTGAGCATTATGGTTGTATGGTTGATTTGTATGGTAGGGCTGGTCAGCTTCGTAAGGCATATAATTTTGTGGTTCAAATGCCAGTACCACCCAATTCCGTTATCTGGCGAACACTTCTTGGGGCTTGCAGTTTTTTTGGCAACATTGAAATGGCTGAGCAAGTTAACAAAAGACTCTCTGAGCTGGATCCAGACAATTGTGGTGACCATGTTTTGCTGTCCAACATTTATGCATTTGCTGGGAAATGGAAGGATGTTGCCATGGTGAGGAGATCAATGGCTGAGAAAAATATGAAGAAAATACCAGGTTGGAGCATGATTGAAATAGACAAGGTCATGTACAGTTTTGTAGCAGGTGATAAACGAAATGAGATTACTGAAGAGGCTTATAATAAGTTAAGTGAGATAATGTTAAAACTTAAAGTAAAAGGTGGTTATATTCCAGAGGTAGGCAGTGTTTTGCATGATATAGAAGAGGAAGAAAAGGAAGATACCGTGTCTAAGCACAGCGAGAAACTTGCTGTTGCTTTTGGTATGGCAAGGTTATGTAAGGGAAGCACCATACGAATTGTAAAGAATTTGAGGGTGTGCAAAGATTGTCATAGTTTTATGAAGTTGATATCTAAAGTCTACGGATTAGAGATTGTGGTTAGAGACAGAAGCAGGTTTCATTCTTTTAAAGAAGGTTCTTGCTCTTGCAGAGATTATTGGTGAGGGATGATTTATGGTCCAATCAAATTGGCAATGCTCTCATTTTCAGGATAAACATGTTGACTGCAAACAGAAGACCCACATTTTGGATGACATGGAATCCTCCATGCTTGCCATCAAAATGAAAGAAAATGGAAAAGAAGTAGTCAAACATGTCTGTCAACTAATAGACTTGGAAAAGGCAACTGCATCAAGCTCCTTACAGATCTTCAGGTCTGTGATATGAGGACTCTGCTTATTTAATAACTAAAGCATAATCGCCCTGAACAATATTGCAAACATAAATTTGACTTTTGCTTGATACAGAAGGTCTGTTCACTTCCAGAGCCTCTGGGAATGTTGTTCAAGTTATTTTAACATGCTAGTCTTTTTAATTAGGAAGCAGATGCAAATGAAAATAGTGTGAGGCCGACAAATTAACCTTACAGCATTGTGGATAGTAATAGATTGGTAAGCTGTTCATTTTATGACTGAAAGAAATAAATGTTTCTTCTTTAAACTGCATAGTGTCAGGAAAAGAGGATTACAACAAAAGTGTGTCATGGGTTATAATCTTCTGCTCTGCAAAATGTTCTTGTTTGTAAGCCCAAGGTCACTGCTGTTAATGTTCCTTCCATTCGTATTGAGGAATTGAATGACACTGTACTGTGCAATAGGAGAGGAACAATAAAAACCAAAGTTGAGAGACTGTCCGTAGGTACTATTTTATGAAAAAGAATTTAAAGACAAAGCAAGTGCATTTTCACTTTCTTTTATCTTTTACCATAATATGAAGACCAGAGTTGGAAATTCTTGTCCTTTCTTCTGGTTTGACATATTTGATTCTTGTTTTATGACTCATGAACAATATAACTGCAGTTATGAATCCACCCCTTCATCTTGTCTTGTCAAGGGTAAGTTACCCAGTTTGTCAGTGCCTGAAGATTAACATAAGCTGATCTATAATGATGTATCATTGTTGTAGTTTGTGAAATTCTTAAATGCAATATCCTAATCGGTTTCTGTATGCTTCTCTTCGAAATCAAGCATAGCTATCATTTTGCATCTTGGTTTTCCTTCTCCATTTTCTTTTGAAGTTTGTCCAAAAGTCGTGCTTTGTTTTGATGCTAATTCTTTGTTTTTTCTGTTTGTACGATGCATCTGTTAATGCCTTTTTTTTTTATGCCCCTCTGCATTAGATTATGTATAAAAATTCGTTAATAGGTTTAGAGCACTAATTTCTTTATAGGAGTACTCTTCTAATACTTTCAAAACAAATGAATCAGCTGAGGGGGGTGGAATGATGATATAGTTATTGCTGTACTCCCCACCTAGACTGGTCCACCTCCTATTGGTTTTGAAAGATCTTATAGCAGGGGGGAAAATGAACCTAGATCGTTCCTACTTTGCACCTTCATAATTCTTGTTTAATAGAAGGCTCAACAGCTAGTTCTGTGATACCTGCTGGCCTAAGATCGACATAGATGTTAAATGGACAACACAATTGTGAAGCTTTTGAACTAGTCTTTCTCGAATAATTTCTTATTCTTGCAGAATTAGAAGCTAAAATCTGGGTTTCTGCTGCATATTATCCATTGGCTAAAATTTATATGTTTGACTGCTAGATCAGATTATTCATGACCTTAGATAGGAAGGTGTTGATGACATGTATTAGGGTAGAATGTTTATATGTAGTGTAGTGTTGTCTTGTCTAGGGTGGTTGGTACTGTAGTTCTTATATTTTATATCCATCATTATTTATTATTGTTTTCAATAATCTATCCTAGTATGTTGTTTATTGTGTTTCGCTTATTGCACTATTTTGTTGTTGTTGTTGCAGTTGCTTGTAACTGGCTATATTTCCTTCTTTGTATCTAGAATTGCTGCATTTGAGCCGAGGGTCTTTTGGAAACAACCTTTCTACCTCCACGAGGTAGTGGTAAGCTCTACGTACATGCTACCCTCCCAGACCCTACTTATAGGATTTCACTAGGTATGTTGTTGTTGTTTGACTGCTAGAACATCAAACTTCAGAGTTGGAAATTTTCATATAGAACATTTGCAAATGCTACGAACAATTATATTTGATATTTTATGTTTTATTGTAGGTATTGTCTGCTAAGAAGGGACACTCAGGGAATCCACTACTTTCTGCAATGGCTGCTGTAACTCATCGAAGAGCCATGTTCCATGGTAATTGTGTGAATTTTTCTGGAGCTTGCTTAATAGATCCTTGTGACTTTTGAGGTCTTTAGGTTAAGATCCCTTATCACTTACATCCATCTTGTGAGTCAAGAGATGTTCTCTGCAATAGGTAGTCTTTGTAGCAAAAGCTTATTGGTTAGTGAGGAGGACCAACATGCAAAGAGCGAGGCGAAATTTCTTTTCCCGAATGAGGGAAGTGGAAAGATAGTTAGGGAGAGGGATATACTTCTTTTTAGATTGTCGAAATTTTATGGCAAACCCTTTTCTTCTCAGTTTCTTTAGAACCAAACAAGAAAAGAGTAGAAGATCAGACTAAGGGAGATTTCACTTATATGATTCAATTTGACTTTTCTATCCGGATCGGAACTGGACATAGATGTCTTTGTTTGGATGAAATAAAGCATATTTTAGAGAAGAAAAGGCAATTGTGACTCCAAATATCATTGAGAGCAGATTACAAAGCTGCAGGTAGTTTGTTGTGTTCTTGCTGCTTATTTGACTGGTCTACTCGACCCAGTAAAGTCCTGCAAGGATTTGTCCAACTCAGTCTGGTGGTTGATTGGCCGATACTGATCCTTATTCTGGCATTGTAGGTTCTCCAAAGAGGTCAAAAGCAACGATGAAAGCCCTCGGGGAGACCAAAAGGGGTGAGCAACTATGTTGAAGTCCCTAGTGCTGCTCTGCCCCAAGAGGAAGATCATTGAGATTGGTGCAGATCACATTTCAGGTTTCTGCAAAAGATATTTGAGCTATAATCCTATGATGGTTGTCAAATCAAGTCCTCGGCACTTTATTGATCAAGAGTCAGTGGCTTACATGACCTTTCTGTTGAGTTTGAGCAATATACAAAGACATCTAGGTTCTACCACTTTGAGTCCATCCGAAGAAAAGAGTTGCGTAGGAATACCATTGTAAGACTTGGTACATTTTAAATCTCAAAAATGAATATTTTGGTGATATGGCTCAAAATGATTTCTTTGTGAAACTTTTAAGGAACCCTCGTAGGAAGTTGGGGTAGCAATATGTACAGTTTCACAATTTTCAGAGTCCATTTTGGATATTTAGGGGCCAATTTACAAGAATTAGACAAATTTATCAGTTCAAAAATTAATAACTGCAATCACGAAACAAATATAAAGAAAAATTATATTTTAATCAAACTTGTGAGTACAACTCAGCGTATCCCCGGATTCTTGTCTCTAATTAATAGATAAGAGATAAACTATACTTGTGTAACTTTGCAGGGATATTATGAGGTAATAAGTAGTCTAGTTGATCTTTAGGGACTTGAAATAATTCAGGTCGACCATATAATTGAAAGTATAGATAATAATAGTATGTACGAAAGTGAAGTATGTGTAATTATGTAGTTTTCCTATTATATTTCCTTGAAAAGACATTTCAAATATCCCGTAAATTCTTGAGATATCCATTAAGAGATCAAGATATGCCGGACTGTTCTTGATAGTCAAATACTTCAAAAAGATCACACATCCTTTAATGGAGAAATACACCACTAAAAACCCTCGAATCATGAAGAAATCTTAAGGGAGCAGAATCAAAAAGATGTTGCAAACAATAATATAAAGTCAAAAGTTTATATTATAAGAAAACTATTTTTTGCCTATAAATGAGGAAAGTCATTTTTCTCCAACTATTTGATAAAACATCAAAAAAATAACTTGGTCATAAAAAATGTAAGAAACTTTGGGAATCCAATGGCCATAGGGCTTATTATAGAGAGCAAAATACATGACAAGAGAATTGAGATGGACATAAACAAACACAAAGCTTAATTGGCATGAGGGGTAGCTTTGAAGACCTTATTTTTGAGATATTGAAGAAATGAAACCACCTTGTCATGAGGGGGAGTGATTCCTTTAACTATAGGCAACTCAATTAGAGTAGTGACCCATGAGTATAACAATGGCGTCTTCTCTGCATCCAATAACTTAAAACCAAATACTTCCTCTTGTACTTTGTATGCCCCTAATGTAATAACAATCATAATATCCAGCATACCTATGTTGTTCATATTAGTTGTTATCCCCAGTGAGGTGTTGTTAATTCCATCTTCCAGCACACTCAATTTCGCGTAAAATTCCTCTAATGCTTTGTCTTGTTCTTCTCCTCTGAACACCTTCAGCATGCAATCATACACCTGCGCGCACATATTACCATATCTCAAATAATTAGACAATCGAAAAATATATGAGATGTGTTTATCATATTTTAATGCACTATTTCTTATCTATTTTGCTACTTAAAGGCATTTTTGAAACAAAAATGTAATAGTAAGGACATGTTTGAACATAGAACATAACCAAGATAACCTCTTCCCTAAACAATATTTGTATTGCCTTCTCTCTAACATGAGTTGCTCCAAAATAAAATAAAAAATGGTTCAATTTTTCCTTCCAACTATGCAAAATAAGACAGTTTGTCCTCCATCTAAAAGTTACTACTCTTAATTGTGCTTAAACAAAAACTTGTATTGGAGACCATGAGGTTAATTAGACTATTTCGAATAACATTTTTTTATATAATGTACATTTTATGTTTTGTTATATAAAGTTATTACATCTATCAGGGTTGTCTCAATAAGTTTAGGGGCCTAAAGTCAAACTTCATAGATATAACATACTCAAAGTAATCCTACGAGTGAAGTCTCGAGAAAATAGATTGTACGCAAATCTTAGAAAGTAAGAAGGTAAATAATGAAAAAATTTAATGAAAAAAATAAGAGAATGTTTAGAATAAAAAAAATTGTCTCAAAAATTTAAAAAGTTTATATAAGGATATTGAATAGTTGCGTTGAATTTAATATGTTGATATAATGATATTAAAATAATATTGATTTGTTGCCGTACTTGAAATTTAAAGATTACACCAAAAAATAAATTTATTTTTTTATAAATACATAACAATAGATTTTACATAATGCAAAAGGTTTGACCGTTACTTTAGAATATTCAATAATGATTGAATAAAAATAGAAAGGGGAATACAAAAGATGGATGTATCAATAGTAATGTTGGTTCATTGAAATCACCAAGATATAAGTACCCGTTTGGCCATAGATTTCCCAAGTAATATTTGGGGGGAAATTTGGCAAATAGTATTTGTCCATACAATTTGTCATTATTTAGCAAATATTTTTGGCAATTATCCAAAATTTCCAAATAATAATTTTTTCTAGTATTTGGGTAAAATCTCATTGTTTAATGTGTATTTGAGAGGAAAGAAGATAAGAAATGTTGAATTTACTGATAATACCTGGTGGATGTATGAAGCCCAGAATCGAATTTTAGCTCTTTGATAAGGATCTTGTGGAAATAGTGGTGACTCATTCTTCCATGTCTCATCAATGTATTCGAGAATTACAGAGGACTCAGATATTGGGTTTCCATTATGAACAAGTATTGGTACTTTCTTGTGAATGGGATTGTATTTGAGCAGCAATGCACTTTTGTTCAGCAAATCTTCTTCCACATACTCATAAGGTATTCCTTTTACTTTTAGAGCTAGTTCTACTCTCTTCACATAAGGGCTAGCCCACATTCCATGAAGAGTAACTCTGTTTTCCTCTTCCATTTTCTTTCACAACTAACATCTAATGTTGAACATGTCATATAAATTCTTGAGGTTTTGGTTTAGTCAACCATACCATACAATTCTTTATTCCTTGAGGACAAAGGAAAATTACTACTTGTCCATCAAGATTCATGACATAGTGTTGGTGTCATATGTACTAATGGACCCCACATTTAAATTAGCTTAATTTGGCTCGAATAGATTTAACAAAAATTAATTGTCTAAATTTGACTTGGATATATATTTTCTCTAATCTTATCTTTGTATATTATTATAAACTAGTATACGTACCCGTGCGTTGCGCGGATATATTAGTTTTTAATTATTTAATTTCAGAAAATATAAAATAGTTCAAATACTTTTACACGTTTGTCATGTATTATTTTTATGTTGTATTAATAAATTATTATTATTTTCATATTAACAATTTATTAGTTCAAACTTTTCACATGAAATGTTATTAAATGACCTTTTTTGCATATTGTTTTCTTTGAATAAAAAAGGTTCAAAATATTTTTTACATCCTTAAATTAGTATAAGATTAGAATTGAAAAATAATAGTTCCTTTTTGTACAATTTTCTTTAAGAATCTATGGATAGATTTCTATATTCTAAAAGTTAAAGACAGTTCATTTATCTTAAGTATACTAATAGTTTAAAAAAATTACTTTTCAAATAAATAACATATAATATGATTTCATCACTTCGTTCTATAATTTATTTATTTTAAAAGAAAATATTTAACTATAACTTATTATTTTCTACCCATTAATATTTCTGTTATTTATAAAAAAAGATATGGTTATTATTTTTATCAACATAATATTTTTTTGTAGTGCTTTATTATGCTAAAAATTAATGAGGTTATTTAATTATTTGTATGCAGTTTATATAACTGTAGTTATCCATTTTTAAAAAATAAATAAATTTTATTTTTTAAATTAATTCTTTTAAAAATTAATATTAATATATTTACTAATACGTACTGTTCATATTCATAATTGAATAACCCAGCATATATGCTGCATGTCTTAGTTTCTTTTGCCTTTACTTTTTGAAGAAAAACATATCTATCTTTATTTTTATAATTATTTTTAAAAAAAACTATCCATATTTATTTTTATAATTATTTAAGTTTGAAAAAAGAGATTTAATTTTCATGTTTGTTATTTTTTTTTCTATTGCATGTATGCTATTTTGGGTTGGAGATAAATGATTTATTGTGCACCTATGATTTAGGAGCATGTTTTTTTGGATAAGTTATCTGAAAAAAAATTGTAATTTTTAATATGGATAAGTTAAGCAGGTGAATTTTTTTGATTATCTATTGTTAATAATAAATACTTTAAAAATTTACTTTGAAAAAAATTTCATGATAAAAGTATGATCCAAAATAATTAGGCGAAGAAGTTCTTAATCAGTTACCTTTTTTGAAGGATTCCTTCATAAAATTACCATACGAAAATTTAAAATTGTGCTTAATAATTAAAAAAAATAACTGCAATAATAATTGGAGATAAATTAATTAATTTTAATCATCACAGGAGACAAAAACTTGCCTTGTAGTTGCTATTCAAAAGGGGTAAAAAAAATCATGATTTACACTTTTCTAGTAAGCATATTTAGTGAATTTGCAAATAAATAAATTTATTTTTATTCTTAACAAAATCTAATTTTTTATTTTATTAATTTTTTGTTAATCAGTTTTAAAGAGTTCGTGTATAGGTGGAAATGTAATGGAAAGTTGTAAAATCGACTATTTAAATTCTAATTGTAAATTGTAAATAAAAGTTTAATATTAGAAAAAAAATGATAATATTTAGTTAGTAATTCAGTTTTATATTCACATTTTATTTAAATATTTTTTAAAATTTTAAAGCGAATCATTTAAATTTTAAATTTTTTAATCGTTATGTTAATATAAATTTTATATGTTTTTTTAAATGGTTATATCACGATAAATTTAAGTAATTCTTTAATAAAACTTAATTTTAGAATTTAATATGATTACAAATTACAAATAATTAAAAATATTATGTAACTCTTTTAAAAAATAATTTTTATAATTTTTAAATAGTTTCTTACTTCATTATTAGAAAGTATCACAAAAAAACAAAATCAACACACTAATTATTCGACTAATTAAAACTTAAGCATCAAACCAACAAACTCAAAATATACTAATAAAATAGTATAGAATCTTAGATAACTTCAACAAAATATTGAGATCATTTCATGATTGTTTATACAATCAAATAAAAACATATGTTAAAATTTTGTATTAAATTTATGATCATGACAAATTTTTCTTGCGCTAAGATTAAAAATCTATATTAAAAAAAGAGACATGAATTAATACGGTGAACAAACTTGTTAAATTCTAAAATAAAAAATTATAAATACTTACCTCTAGTGTTGATTTTATACCCCAAGAATCTTCCAAATATTAAATTGTCACATTTTGAAGTGACACACAAACGCACTAAAAAAATATCAAAATTTAACATTTAGATTGAACAATTTTAGCAAAAATGAAGAACAATGAATATATACATATAAATAAGACAAAGATAAAAGAAGAACAAAAACTGATAGAAAGAAAAGAAAGTTGAAAGAATGGTTTGCCAATATATATAAATAGTTTCAATTCTGTAATCGTTTTTTTCAACTCATTAATTAGAGAGATTTGCAAACCGTGTGTTTGAATTCTTTTGAAATTTAAAATTTATTTTTAAAACTCTTTTTGTGAGTTTAAACCGTTTATGCACTTTTTAGAAATCTGCTAAACAAATTCAGTTTTTTTTTTCAATGCTACTTTTTTTTTAAAAAAAAAAGCAGCATCCAAAAAAAAAGAAAGCAGATTTAAAAGTTATTTAAAAAACCGTTTTATACGATATTAAAAAGCAATTTTTTTATATGATAATAAAAATAAAATAGACTTTTTTTTTGTGATGACATTTGTCAGCGTTTTTATATAAAAATAGATGACATTTTGTCCGTGTTTATATAAATGCATTTTTTTTTAAAAAAAGGTATAAATTAGTTTTATTAAAAAATATTAAATCTTACCTAGATATAATTTTTTTAAATTGAATTTTGAATATTTTAACTGATTTGAAGTGGAGTTTTATAACCAATTGATTTTGACACTTGTGTTTTTATTTCAAATTTTGAATTTAGAATATTTAATTAGTTATATAATATTTAATTATTTATAATTTAAAATTTTGAATTTTGTGGTGCTGACATGTGTCCTTTTTTCTTCTCCTATTATATATAGATAGATATATAGATAGATTATTATATATACAAGAGACTTCACGACGTGTTTTGAAAATTTTTTTTAAAAGATTTTATTTATTTTGTTCTACTATAATTTAATTAGTGAATATATTTGTTTTGAAATTATGGGATCCGTCTCTGTCAACGTGTCTGCTTCACCATGTTTCGAAAAAATAATAAAAATTATATATTTCTTTTGTTCTACTTTAATTTAATTAGTGTATAACTTTTTTGAAATTATGGGATCCATTTTAGCTATGACTTTTTGGTTCAAATTCATACTTTTTAGTTATAATTTTAATATTTTGAATGTCGGTAATATTTATTTATATCTTGTAACCACTTTGAGCAAAAAATCAACGGTCAATGCCGAAATTTAATTATGGACCTCTTCACATTAAATTTGCGCCAACAAAAAGATGATCTACTACCATATTAATATATTACGTATAATTTATTTTCGGGTGTAAATCATTTATCAATACAACTTATAATTTATTAATATTATTAATATTTATCAAGTATTTATTTTACACTGAATGAAATAATTTAATATCATTTATTTAATAACACTTGAAACAAATTTGTAAATAAATATTGGACCCCTGCACAACACAATCCTCGTAACTAGAATTAACGGAACTGACAAATGTGATGATATGAAGTACTCCTTTCTCTTTGCGTCTTTGACTTGTCAGCCGATTGACAACTGCAATGATCCATTGGCCTATTTCTTAGTGCCCAAGTATGGTAAGATAAAAATAGGTTCAATCGGTTATTTTTTAAAAATTATACAATTTCAGTTTTGGGTATTTTATTCTATATAACCAAAGTTATATATTTTTTTAAAACCATTTCAATCATATCGATTTCTCTTAAATATCAGTACAATTAACTTTTGATTTATTTTTCTTTTAAAATATCACCTCAACATATACCACTATTAATATATTTCTTTCACAAATATGTTCTTGAAGAAGCATTTTAATTCTTCCCCAAAAAGATAAGAATATAAAACTTTATTATCGCATTGTTTGATCTTAAATATTTAATAGGAGTGTTTGGATAAATTTTGTTGTATTGTTTGATAGAATATCTATTACAGTATATTTTAATTTCAACCTAATTAAATAAAGGCAAATTAAATAGTAAAGACCCAAAGTCGTCTAGTCACCAGAGGCCTAGGACCTAAGTTATATTTATATTTGAAAAATATTTAAAAATATATTTATATATTAAAATTAACATATTATTAATATATAAAATATGTTTACATACATGTAAGGTTATTCGGTTCGGGTCGAGACTTTTTCGGTTCTTTTCATAAATTAAAAAGACCATTCCAGTTGTTCGGGACGGTTATACACTTAAATAAAAGTCCACAATTTTATTGAAACAATAGCATAAATTGGTTCGATTCGATTAGGTTCGATCAGTTCTTCATATTCTTTTGACACCCCTAGGTAAGACTATCTCTGACTTATCTCTGTTTTACTCTTCATTCTCTATATTTGAAGAATAAAATAAAGAATAGACTTACAACCATTCTTTACATGACTCTCTATTCTCTATTTATAGAGAGGTGAATCGTAGTTCTCCAAATTTGGAAAATTATTATTCACACTCTTTATTTCACTTTTTCATTATTTTATTATTATTTATATTATTTTGTAATTAACATATTATTTTTCATATATAGTCATTAATTAAATTTCTAATATTAGTAATTCTTGTTAAATGTAATATAACATTTTAAAAAATATGTTACTCTATTTAATATATACTACTTTCATCCTGAATTAATAATATTTGATTTTTTTTAATTTTTGTCACTTTAATATAATTTGATATTATTATTAGTTTTCACTATGAAGAATGCACAAAACTAAGATGAAATTTTTTATTTAAAATTACAATACATTACATGATATTGAAATACAAGATAACAATACAATATATAACATAATAATTTTATCACAATAATAATTTAGTAATTCGGTAGGTCGTCTCCAGATTTAACAATATTTGGAAAAAAAATTAGTGTATGATCCAGAGAATTGTTGTGGTTGTGATTGCAGTTGTGATTGCTAATTTCTTTTTTCAATTATTCGTAGTTGTTCTTGTTGCATGAAAATCCCCGATTTGAATAATTTTTAGCTAGATATAAAAAAATTAAGAACAAAAATGCTTATTTTGAACTCTGTAATGCATTAATAGAGCATTTATGAGAGCACCATAATAGTCTTGAAAGTTGAGTATTTATGTAATTATATTTCATTAATGATTTCACTTTTATTTGAATTGTCCATTGATTTGTATATTATGTAGTATAACTTACATAAATCACATAGTGTAAAACCTAAATTACATCTTATCCCTACTATTTTCTATTTACAAAAATCCCTTAAAAATTGTAGCATCCGGATACAATATATTCATCCGGATACATAAATTCTGATACATTAAATAACTTAATTGTTGCACTTAAAAAGGAATCTAAATATAAAATTAATTATCAATCCCATGAATCACGCAAAACTGATTGATATCAATTTATTCCAATCCGTAATAGATTTAGAGAATTCAAAATTGAATTTTTCTTCTCCTCCATCTATCCCAAATTATAACAGATCCAAAATACATGATGAATATATCAATTTTTGTTGAGATATTCAGAAATTTTGGTGGGCGATCTGAGTTATGAACGATATAATAGTGATAAAATAATTGTTGGACAAGCGTTTTTTAATTTGTGAATCTCATAAGTAGTATCAAGTACATAATCTGAGTTATGAACGATATTGTAAGGATTGATACTTAAAGCATCAGATTACAACACATTATATATCATAAGTTGAGAGTGATAGATAATTCATCATATTACAATACATTTATAACTTGATACATTAAAAATAACTATAAACATTAAAGAGCGTAGATAAATAACACAACTAATTTGGTATTGTGAATATAACCTTTTAAATTTGAATAAGATTAAAAAATACATTATAGAGCTTGATACATTATGTAGTGTATCCAGTGATGACCAATTAGTTTGCTATGATACATAGTATTAATATTTTGTATATGACACACACTGCAGCTTAATATAATGTATCATAGATTTAATCTGATACTCATTATACTTTCATATTCTAAAAATGACACCTTCAATAATCTTATTTTGTATCAAGTACATGATATGTAGGGATTGCTACTTAAATCATCAGATTACATCACATTATATATCATAAGTTGATAGTGATACATAATTCATTAGATTACAATACATTTATAACTTGATACATTAAGAATAACTATAAACATCAAAGAATGCATATACATAACACACAATTGATTTGGTACTGTCTATATAACCTTTTAAATTTGAATAAGATTGAAAGATACATTATAGAACTTGATACATTATGTAGTGTATTCAGTGATAACCAATCAGTTCGTATTGATTCTTCAAAAAAACAATGTCCTGGTGATTCATAATATTTTATGTATCAATCTAGTACATTTAAATCGTGATACATAGAAATACGAGAACATCAATTTATCAATAATGTATTAGAATTTTGAAACAACTTATAAAGACAATATTAAACATCAAAATACATTAAATACACAAAAATGTATACTTTGGACAGTGTGGATCGAGAAATTGCAAATGCAACTTTTCTAAGTCTAAGGAAAATCCTTCACGGACTATTGTGATGTTTGTGGCCCTTGACCAGTAGCTAAGTTTGCCACCCCTCTTCCCCTTAAAACCAACTCTTCACCACGACCCCTCCCATGGCCATCAAGGCCTTCACGAGCCGTAAAGTGGCTCGTGGGAGTGTCCCTTGTTTTGGGCAGCCTTGACTAGCTATTGCCTAGTCCTCCACGAATGCCACCACGAGGCGTCATGGTGGTCGTGGAAGGTGAAGGCAGATTGGTTGTCTACTGCCTAAGGTCTACCGACCCCACCACGACTCGTGGTGCCTTCACGACTCGTGTGAACTTCATGGAGGGTGCTAAGGCTAAATCCTTAGTTTGTAACCTCTCCCTTGGACCCTTGCCTAGGCTGCTATGTTCTGAGGTGTTACAGCTCCCGAAACATATGATGTAGATTGTGTCTAAGTCGGTGGCGGTGCTTGTGGACATCGTGAGGAGCTCTCTTTCTCAGCCCCAAACTGAGTAATTGCCCAAATACTTGTGCTACCAGATTTTGCACCTACATTTCAAGTCGTGACTCATCCCACATCTTCTCAATATCAAACTTCTTAGTAGCTACCGTATCGATATCAATACATAGTAAAATTGGCACATAGCTTGAGTGTAAGGGTGAGCCGCTTCTTCTGGGCTTTCATGGATTTATCTATTCTCTTTAGTCCATTGTGTAGACTTAGCTTTATTTTGTTTTGGGATTGCATCCCCGTATTCTAGACTATCTTAGATGTTTGGTACACAACTTTAAAATTCTACGGGGAATATTTCCGCAAATGAAACGTGTTGACTGAATTTTAACTCTAACTTATGAATTGTTGCTTTTTAGCGGTTTATTAATTACGTATTGGCATAGTGAGCGGTTCTCCCACTGAGGGTTGTCTCTCACGACAGTTTAGGTCGTGACAGTTTGCTACATGATTTGCAGCAATAAACCAGTTATTAGTATTTACTCGTTTCGTCTCAATTTTTGTGATATTATTTTGACTTGGCACAAAGTTTAAGAAAAAAATTTATTTTAAAACTCGTGGTATAAAATAAATCTCAGATATTTATGGTGGTTACAAATCATTAACAGAGTAAAAAAGTAATTTTAAAGTTGAATTGTTTCGAATCATAAAAGGTAACATTATTTTTTTAGACGGACTATAAAAAGAGGTCACATAAATTAGGAAAAAGAGTGTAATATTTAATACTTGAAGAATAGACAAAAAACTGTAATAAAAAATAAACTATTTAATTCTAAAACACAATAAATATTTAGTAAAAAACCAATAGAATAAAAGTTTCATGGCTAAATTGCATAACAATAAACAAACAATTCAAAGCAGAATAAATAAACATCTAGCTCCCCCCACCCCACCCCACTCCCCACGAAGTCTTTAAAAATTTGACAAAAAATAACAAAACTATTGGGCCGTAGTAGCATGGGCAAGTACCATTTAATCATAGGAAACTTCTGTAGATCTACATTTTAGAAGCTAATTACTTAGATACAATCTAATTTGCAATATTACGTATCTTATTAGATTTTGGTGTGTTCGAATATACGTTGAATTACATGTATCTCAAGATACATATGGTCAAGTTTGTTTTAGATACATTGTATCCAAGTGGATTTGCATGTATCTGTAATGCATAATAAATCTCGATTGCCTTCTTGCCTCTCTCCCATTTTGCTCGTCATTCTCCTATATATCTAATATCACAAATACACGTTAATCACAACTAGTTACATACATATACATGTATGTAGTGTGATTTGGGTGGATTTGTGATACATAACAAATTAAATCACGCTCACCTCTCTCCCTATTTTAGTGTATTTCGTGGCAAAAATACATGTATCTAAGTGTTTCTTTCTCAATATATGATAGAAAACTCTTAATCAATGAAAAAATACATAATATTTTAAAAGTATAGATAATAATAGTATATAGAGAAAACTATACCAAATATCCATAACATTAAAATAAGGTCAATTTACATAGATAGTGAATTACATATCCTTATCTACGAATTATAGCACATGTTTTACTCTTACACAAATTAGCTTTATTCTTCTTACTAGAAATAACTAAATACATGTATAATAGTCTCCCACTCTATTCTTGTTAGCAGAAATAACTAAATACATATTTAATAGTCTCTCACTCTCCCTCTCCATTCTTTTTTTTCCGTCCGACTTTCTCTCTCCCTCCCTTCTTCTCTTTTTTTTTTCGTCTCCCTCTCTTTCTCTTCCTCTTTCACCCTCTTTTATTAAAAAATAATAATTAATTATTTTGATTTGAGACTTGATTTTGAATTGATATTATTATAAATAATTTTAAAAAATGAAATTTATAGGTTAATATTTAGGGATATTTGGCGAAGACTAAAATTTGTTTATTTTGAAGATATTAAAATATGAAATTTTTTTAATCATTAATAAAGTAAACAAATGTAAATTATACTTGTAATACATTTTCAATTTAATACCTTATATATATAGGCATTTTTCATGCACATGGTAAATATATAATTAATATATTTTTGATACAATACTAATACATTTTAACATTGTTAATAAGAGAAAAAAGATAAAAATAATTATAATACATTTTAGATTCAATATATAATACATATTATAGGCATGTTTCAATGTGCGTGGTGAATATATAACTAAAATATTTTTAATATAGATGTATTATAAGTACTATGTGTGAATTTCAACTATTTCGGTACAATTTAAATTAATTTTACATTGTTAAAATGTATTTTACTTGTTGGAGTAACCAAAATTGAATTTATAACAATGAGTCTATATACACTCTGGCAGGGGCGTAGGCACACGCAAATTAGGGGACACCCTTCGTCTCAAAAAAATATCGTATATACAAATAAAATGATACACAAAGTGATTAAATAATTTATTTTGGACACCTTTGACACAGTAGATTGTTGTAGCCTAGTGATTTTAGACATTTTTAATGAGTTTCAAACACTTTGAATGAGTTAGCCAGTGATCGCGTGTTCTAATCACACAAGCATATATATACTTGGAGTAACTGGGTAGCATTTTCACTGAATCACTCTTTGATACTTTGATTGTATCAAAGAGTAATATTTTCACTGAAGTGACTTTTTCTTCTTTGATACCATCAGAGTATTACTATATATAATAAGTGGAAATATCTACTACTTAGACATGACAAGTGTTAATTTGGGCCCATTTATTATTTATATATTTTCAATTTTCAATATATGTTGTCTATCTTATTCTTTTTTTCAACCTTTTGTTTTAAACTTCTTGAAATTTAATTACCTATTTATTACTCTCTCTATACACTTTTAATTGTTATGATTTCCTTTTTAGAGTCAAACTATAAGAATTTTAACTAATATTTTACAACGTGTTTTTTCATCATATTCATATGCAAAAAATTACAATTTATACTACTTTTTGTATAGATTTTGCATATTTAAATTTTTTGTTTAAAATATCAAATTAATACAATCTAATTTAACTTTGAAAATTATTATATTACTACTATTAATAAGAGTAAATGTGAGGAGCTTCCCGTTTATGGGAATTGACAAAAAAATCCTCAGATGTTACTTTTGTAATTTTACATGAAAAATGTAATTCAATTGGTTAGTTAAAGGAATAGTGCAACTGCATTTCATTTTTTGTATCTATTGGACTAATTTGTCCCCTTAAAACTACAAATAATTCGCACAACTTTCTGAAAACATGGGCCTCACTTATTACTACTTAGTTGTATTGCTTTGGTGACTGATATCAACTATTCTCTCTCCAATAATATTTCTCCAGTATTCACTTTATACATTTTTTAAGAAATTATAAATAAAAGAGTAATATTACTATATCATTCTTTAAATATAATAAATATAATGTATTAAAAAATATAATTGAAAAATGACTATAACTAATGATAAGGGGTAAACTATCCATTGATTTCATAAAGTGGACAAGTATTGTAGGACATTCCAAAATAGTATAATAGACAATAATTATTATTGCCCCAGAAAATTTTTGCAAAAATCTGATGAATTCGCTCAATAATCTTCTTAGGGAGATTCATTGTCGATAAAAGGTATATAGGTATTGATTGCAGAACATAGTTTTTTTTTTGAGAAAGGTAACATTACTTCTATATATCCACAGGTATACTACATCAAAGTGTAGTCCCTCTCCAAAAAGTTTTACTTACATCATTCCTAGGATCTTCTAGTTACAACCAGTCAATAATATTAAACTCATTTTCAGCATCTTCTATCACTACTTGCTTACACCAAAACTAATAAAGCCCTAGGCAATTAGTCTTTATCTTCTGGATATTGTTCTGTTTTCCTTCAAAGCATCTTTGATTTCTTTCCTTCCAAATTGTCCACCAAATGCAAGCTGGGACAATCCTCCATCTCTTCTCATTTTCTCCTGCATTTCCATCCCTGTTCCAGCATTGTAGGACTTCTATAATACTCCCAGGCTTTGTCCACTTAATCTTCCTCTTTTGGATAAACATCTACCACAATTGATCAGTCCATTTGCAGTGTAAAAAGAGATGGTTGATTGTCTCTACCTGTTCTTCACATAGATAGCAACTAGAGCGTAGATTGGGTTTCCTCTTGTTTAAGTTCTCATGTGTCAAGACTGCCTGCTTTGCCAAGAGCCATGTGAAGTAATTCACCTTGTAGGGAATTTCTGTTCTCCAGATCATCCTCCAGGGCCATCCTGCATGCTGCTCCTCCGTAGACCTGAGTTCTCTGTATGCTGACAGAACATAGTTTATGAGAGTGTACTTTCCTCCAAAGGATAAAAATCTATTTTGCCACGAGAGGACCCTTCTGGCTATCTTCCTTACCAGGTCTTCAAAGTGAAATTTGTTCTTTCTTCCATAAAAAAATTGGACATCCCAAATATATGAATGGGAAATTTCCTTTCTTGATACCTGTTAACCTTCGCTATCTGATTGCTACAATTAAAGGGGTTCGATCATGCAGAAAGAAGGAATTTTTTGTTTTGTTTATCAGGTTCATACTCCTTCAATACTTTCTGTTAAATTAGGTCTTAGGCCTAACTCACACCCCAAAAGCTAGCTCAAAGGGATGAGGATTTGCCCAAGCCTTATAAGGAGTCCACCCATCTCATTAACCACCAATGTGAGATTTTTGTCATTCTTTAACACCCCACCTTACGCCCAATGCTTAGCATATGGTGCGTGGGCATTTTTGATTTTGGGGCCCCCAACATTGGGTGAGGTAGGTCCTGCTCTGATACCATGCTAAATTAGGTCTTAGGTCTAACTCACACCCCAAAAGCTAGCTCAAAGGGAGGAGGATTGCCCAAGCCTTATAAGGAGTCCACCCATCTCATTAACCACCAATGCGAGACTTTTGTCATTCTTTAACACTTTCATCATTTTGATCATAGAATTTCTATCACCTGAACAAAATAAAATTGTGTCATCAGCATAAGATAGTTGATTGATTTCTGGACTCCATTTAGTCATTTCATAACCCAAAAATCTATCATCTCCATGAAGGTTGTTAAGTCCCTAAACAAAACTTCAGCAGCAATGATGAATAATGTTGGTGAAAGAGGATCACCCTGCTTGACTCCTCTTGAGGACTGGAAGAAACCATGCGATTGTCCGTTAATTAGTACGGAGTGCCAATTGTTTGAGACCAGCCTCCAAACCATATCAATAATTACTTTTGAAAATCCAAACCTTCTTAATACCTTGGTCAGAAAAATCCATGATACTCTATCATATGCTTTGGCCATGTCTAATTTAACTAATACATTAACATTCTTGTTCCTCAGATTGATGTCTCTTATAAGCTCTTGTGCTAGTAGAATATTCTCAGTAATACTTCTTCCCTTCACAAAACCTGCCTGATTCTCTGAGATAATGTTTGGTAGTACAACAGTTATTCTCTCATGCAACACTCTAGAGATCACCTTGTTAATGAAAGTACTTAGACTTATTGGTCTCCAGTCAGTGAAAGTTTTCACCATTTCCTTCTTAAGCAGCAGGACAAGATTGGTATGTGTTACAAATTTTGGTAGTTCCTGACCACAAAAAAAATGCCCTTACCAATTTGGTGATGTCCTCTCCTATTATTTCCCAGCAGCTTTGAAATAATAAACCAGAAAATCCATCAGGTCCACAAGCACTATCCCCATTTAGTATGAAAACCACCTTCTTAACTTCATCATGACTAGGTAAATTAGTCATTTCTTTATTCTGATAATCTGATATCATTTTGGGGGATAAGGTTTAGTATAGCCAGATCATGGTCCTGATCCAGTTGTCTAAACTGTTCTGCAAAAAATTCAACTGCCTCCTTTCCAATTTGCCGATTTGATTCAAGTATCACCCCTTGCTCTGTAGTGATTTTTTCTATATGCGGCATCATTCTTCTTCCTTTTACATAGGAGTGAAAGAATCTAGTGTTTCTGTCCCCATCAGTAAACCACCGCATTCCTGCCTTCTGTTTCCAGTATGCTTCCTCAATTTTAAAGAATTTCTTTAATTCCGCTTCTGTCCTATTTAATTCTGCTCTGTTTGAACATGTGGGCTGAATCTCCATCTCTATTTCTTTCACCCTTGTGACATCCTCCAGGGTGGCTATTTGATGAAATATGTTCCCAAACACTTCTTTGCTCCATGTTACCAGTGTCTTCTTGATCTTTTTTAATTTTGCCTGGAATTTAACAAAGGACTTCCCACAAAGTCTATGTTCCAGTTTTGTCTTATAAGCTCCTTGAATTGAGGATGTTTACCCCAAAAATTACGAAACCTGAAAGGCTTTATGATAGGTTCCTCCTCAGATTCACAATTCATATGAAGTGGCGCATGATCAGATCCCTGTCTGATGAGATGTTGTACTTCTGATGAAGGAAAATTATTGATGAATTCCTGATTGACTAACACCCTGTCCAATCTTTTGAAAATACACACTTCTTCTATTCTACCATTCCACCGGGTAAACTTGTTTCCTGTAGTTTTTAATTCTGAAAGAGCACAATTACTGATGCAACTAGCAAAATCTATTGCCCGTGTTGAGTGAAACCCAAACCACCTAGCTTCTCTTCTTTATTGAGGATCACATTAAATTCCCCTTCTATTACCCAAGGTAAAAGATTTCCTTGAGTTAATTCTTCCAGTTGTTCCCATAGTTCCAACCTCTCCAATGCATTGCACCTTGCATACACTGCTGTAATGAGTAACAATTTATTGTCATTGCTGAATTTCATTGTGATTAGTTGATACGAATCAATAATCATCTGTCCTTCCCATATATCCGTCCAAAAAATTCATATTTTGTTCGAACAGTTTGTCAAAGCATTGCTCGTTCCTAACCTGCTTTTGTATTGATCTAACTCGTATGTTGCTCGGACTCTTCACAAATGTCAACGGGTGCGTGTCGGATTCTCCAAAAGTAGTGTATTTTTGGAGAATCCGATACGGGTGCGGCATCAAAGTGAAGAGTCCGCGCAATTTAGTCTAACTCTACTGGATCCATAAAAGCTATGCATGAATAACAACGTCTTCTATTAAGTTCCATTAACCGCTCAAATGAATTTTGAGAATTAACGGATCTAATATTCCAAAACAACATTTTTGTATTCATTGATCACAACTTGTAGATTTATCTTTACTTCTCCTTATTTGAACTTGTAGAGGAAATATAGATCTTTTTTTCATGGCCCTGCTCTTCAAGCTACTGGTGTATCTGGGAGATTCTCCAGCTATACTTATTTGTTGTATGTATTCCTCCAAATCCTCATCCTCCTCTGCATTTCTTCTATTTTGAATTTGTTCCTCTGACTCCTCTATCAGATTTGGCGCTCGTCTCATTACTCTCTTTTGGAGTTGTAATAAACTCTTGATCTCCATCAACTCTTGTCGAGATACTGTGATAAGCCCTCTGAGCTGATTCCACACTATTCACCTCAATGGGAGTATTTTCTAATTCTCTTCTCTTTTCATCGCTCTACAATCTGTGTATTCTCTTTTCCACGCGATTGGTCTGGCGTTTTCATGTTACTACCTTTCTCATTACTTGCTGCTGCCCCTTTCATGTTGCTGGACTCCAGTTGACTCATCTCCCCTTTGTTCTCTTTTGGCATGTTTTTACCAAAAAATTCCTCTACCTATGCTTTGGATGACTGGTGGTGGCTGTTTGCTAGTTGATTCGTCTCGTGTTGCTTCTCCTCCAGTTTCTTTGTCACCAAGGGCTTCAAATTGATTGGAAGAGATTACCCCAACCTTATTCCACTTCATTAACTGATTCTTTCCTGCATTGCCTCTCCATCCTCCTTTCCTATCCCTCTGCTCTTGAAACTCTTCATTATACTATGATTATGGGTAGTAATACCTACTGTTGAGTGTATACTTGTGATGGTCATGGTTAAAGATTTTAGTTTCCATTAGATAAGTTATGAGACCATCTGTGTACTCTATTGGTGTATAACTGATTTTAATTCTTAAATTCTCCTCTTCTATGCCTAGATTAGTCTTAAGATACTTGTCGCTTCGGCTCCATGTTTAGATTAACTAAAATGATGTTCTCTGCTCAGATCTTCTTTGTGGTGAGCCGCTCGAATTCAGTCTTAAGATTTGCTTAGTATTATGTTAAAAAAAAGTTATGTTGTTCTCTAAGATGCTGGTGTTTCCTGTAAATAGATTGGTGAGACAACTACAACTTAATTGTGTTTTAGATATAAATAAGTCAATCAACTCTAGGTTTTATCTGTACTCTTTGAAATTTATTCCAAGAACATAGCTTTATCATTGATGCTTGTACCAAGAATTGGCAGAACCAAGTTGTTTGGCTGCATTATTTGTACTATTCCTCGTAAAGCCCCGTTTGATTCAGCTTTCTGTATGAGTATTTGTCCAACCAAGATGGGCTCCTTCATGTAAATACAATTCTGCAGGCTATTCAGTTCTTCATTTAAAATATAAATATGCAACCTTATAAGATTTGTTTTAACAAGTGAAAGACAAAGGGTAAGGGTTACATAAATAGGTTTCCATTGTAAATAGATGAAGTTATGAAAGTTTACCTTATTATTTATGAAAGGTAAGATGTTTTATTAGGATATTGTACTTTTTTCCTGGTTAGGTCATATTTTTGTTTGATGATGGAAGTTTTAATTATTTTTGAGTTGAGTAAGGTCTTTTCTCCGTGTTGAAAGACATGTATGGGACTGGTTGAAGTACTAATGAATGTTGTGCTTCTTTCGATTCTTTCAAGAGCTAGGATTTTACTTGAATCATCACCCAACAATCCTTATTCCACATTTTCATTTTTGTTTCTTCTTAAGAGAACTGTAGCTTTAAGTCTTTAACACTAGTTGCAATATATACCAATCTAGAGGGGGAAGGGGTAGCAATAAATTATAGTCCTCTATGGATCTTACCTGTAACTAATTTCTTTTCTGATGAATTGCTATTATGAAACCTATGGTGAAATTGCATGTCTTTTGTGCTTTAAGTTTCACAACTTATAGTTTTAACTTTGCATGATTAACTTCACCTTTCAGTTACAATCGTCTGGGGAAGGATGCCGTTGAAACTGATGCAGAGGAGATCATTGACATGGCTGGCAAGGCCTCCCTAGCTGATCAACAGAAGCAGGTCCAAGAAAATGTGCATTCCCAGATTACAAGCTTTTGCAAGTATATGGATCACATATTACAACCTGATCTTATGGTCAAGGACAAGCAGGGAACACCATCTTCTGAAAATAATTCTTCTCCTCGTCGCAGTGGTCTCAGTTTTGCTATTGGTAGGACTGCTCCATTAAAGGACCACAGCGGTAAGATCTTAAGCTGAATTTCCAAAGTTCGTTGCTTATAAATTTGCACTACTATACATATATAGATAGTAATGGCCATAAAACGTCGTGGAGAGGAAGTACTAGGTGGTCTCTATACTGGGATTAATACAAAACATATATTCACCACAAGCAACATGGTATGTATATATACTTTACTTGTTAAATTTAATTATGAATATAATAATATTGTTATATATATACATACATTTATGATTTATGCAGGTAGAGGAGTATAGTGGGCATAAGCTGCAGCCACATAAGGCCATTGTTGGACCTCATGGTTCTCAACCCATTTCATTGACCACTAGGTCACACTTTTGAATGCCTTTTTGATCCACTTTTGTCAAACATAAATATTGTAATAAATCTCACTTGATCAGTAAACAATAGTACACGTAAATTCCATGGTCGGACACATATGCTACAAGTTAGGAAAACGGCAGATGGTCACATGATTCGGCAAATCATCTCAGGTACTTACAAATTGTTCTAATTAAGAGTGCTCTTCAATCTCTTTCCATATATACTCTCTCTGCTTCAACTCAGGTACTTACAGAGCATGTGCTATCAGGTTTATTAATTTTGAGTTGACTTCCTTTTGGATATATATGATACATATAAGTGATCTGATAGTGTAGTTTTTTTCACTTTAGTTATTGTAGTATTTCAATCGTTACTAGTTTTGGAGACTTACGGGTTTCTCCATAGCGGAAATGGATGACTTTCCTTTGTCCACAACCTTAATATCCTCAGAAGATGCAGAGCGTTTTTTTTATCTCTTTTGGATAGCTAAATGAATTAATTTCTCATTTATGTGCTTTCTCTTTTGAAGTTTGGTTCAAATTTAATTTTCGATGTGCAGCATTGGATGTGTCTTATTGTACAAAGGCCAAGAGAAGTTCCACAGCAGTACACTTAACACTTTGGATTATGTGGTGCATTAGGTAAATGCCACATCTGATACTCTCATGAATGTGTCTGTTTATCTAGCAGTTGCCAAACAGCTCGCGGTGGATCAAATTTTGATCCCTGCTAATGTCTCTTGTCTTTCCATTAACTCATTTCCCACGTACTTCATTCTGTAAGAACGTTTCCATTGCTATTTCACTAATCTATTGAGAGTTCATGACATCACTTCTCAGATTAGGCAAATCTTTGTCTTATGCATTCAGCTTCTCCTGGAAACAGGAAAAAACAGAGTTAACCGGTGCTTCCTCATGCCTTCTTTTGGTATCAGTATTGCTAAAATGCTGCGTAAGAGCCTTTCAAATTGTGCTGATTTCTGATCAACGTTAAACCTAAACTAACAGCCTCATCCTAGAAGTGATTAATATACACGAAGATTCGAATATTGTCCTCTATATAGAATTTGTGTGTTATTCTTATTCAACAGTCTCAGGGGCGTGTTGTAACTACTTATATCGTCTCCTGAGATACTGTCGTGTCGAACCTTGTAGAAAAACTAATAGGGAGGACAACATGATGTAAAATAGTGATGGTTTAATAGGGTCTTTGTTATAGAAGATTAAGAACAATGACGTAGTTGATTAATGAGTCATTTTGATATCATGCATTTGGACATCCCTAATCGTTCTTTGTTTAACGTTTCAGTGTGACTGCAGACACTTGTGTAGCAATGGATGAGTGGATCCAAAACCCCACTTGCGTCAACATAGACTTGTTTAAACAGAAGTGATGCAACTGAAGATGAAAAATGAAGTTGACATTTATATTGTTGTATGTTTTAGAGACGGAAGTTGTTCTGGAATTACTAAATAGAACCTTGAATTTTGAACATACAATGTTGACATTGGCTTATCAAAGCTTGGGGGTCATATTGAGTACATCACCACTGTATGTATGTCTGCTGAAGACATTGAGCATTCAGAGACCAATGAAGAAGTATATGGGGTTCTATCATTTATCTTTTGGATATTGACTTTTGATTTCATTCTTAAAATATGTGTTCATTGTGCTTAAAGTTGATAATAATTTGCTCTTTATTCCCTCCTATTTAGACATGCTAAAGTATTGAATATTAAAGGTTCATCAAAAGTATTGCGGAGGTTATAGTCCCAAAAAAATGAAGTACTAAAATTTATTTGTGAAGGTTATAAACCCCCAGGAAATGAAATAAAATTATTTGCTGAAAAAAAGTTACGAAGGTCAAAACCCCCATCTGCCGCAAATGATTCCTGGGGTTATTTAAAAACTTCCACAACTTAATAGCCACATACCTAATAGTGGGAGTTTTTGAAACCCCTGTAACAACAAATTTTGGGGGTTCTAAACCCCCACTATTTGTAATTTTAACTCCCGCGAATCGACCCTTTTTTTGATGTGATACGTTATCACCTTACCATGTTGCATCAAAACACATCCTAACCCAACACTCAAAGCATCGCAGTACACCCCATAGCCCTCTGAACCCTCTGGCAAGGCTAGGACTGCTGCT
Source organism: Solanum verrucosum (assembly GCF_900185275.1). Taxonomy (NCBI): domain Eukaryota; kingdom Viridiplantae; phylum Streptophyta; class Magnoliopsida; order Solanales; family Solanaceae; genus Solanum; species Solanum verrucosum. The sequence continues at coordinate 3,237,630 of NW_026020407.1, forward strand.
GATGTCAACTTGTCCTTTAGCTCCTGGAAACTATGCTCGCAAGCCTCAGTCCACCAAACCTTAACTATTTTCTGAGTCAGCTTTGTCAGTGGTGCTGAAAGTGAAGAAAACCCCTCTACAAGCCTTCTGTAGTACCCATCTAATCCTAGGAAACTACGAACCTTTGTCAGAATTGTGGGTCTAGGCTCAGTCTTCACGACCTTAATCTTTTGTGTATTAGCCATAATACCTGCATCTGATACAATATGCCCTAAGAAAGCCAAAGCTCAATCAGAACTCACACTTAGAGAACTTTGCGTAACGTTCCTGATCTCGAAGAACCTGAAGGACTGCTCACAAATAATCTGCATGCTCAACTTTTGAACGTGAATACACAAAGATATCATCAATAAATACAATCACAAACATGTCTAGATACGACCTGAATATGCTATTCATCAGGACTATAAACATTGCAGGGGCATTGGTCAATCCAAAATATATGTCCAAAAACTTAAAATGTCCATATCTAGTTCTATAAGCTATGTTTGAAACATTTTTCTCCCAAACTCTTACCTAATGGTACCCTGATCTCAAATCAATCTTTGAGAAGTACTTAACACCTAGCAGCTAATCAAACAAGTCATTGATCCTTGGATAAGGATACTTATTATTTATAGTCACCTTGTTGAGCTGTCGATAATCGATACACTTCCTAAGAGAGCCATCTTTCTTTCTCACAAATAATACTGGTGCACCCCATGGTGAAGCACTAGGCCTGATAAATCCTTTATCCAACAAATCTTTCATATAATCCTTCAACCCCCTTAGCTCAACAAGAGCCATTCTATAAGGAGGGACAAATATGGGTTGTGTACTTGGTAGCATATCGATAGCAAAATCAATTTCCCATTCTGGTGGAATACCATGAAGCTCATTTGGAAATACATACGGAAACTCATTAACCACTGGAATAGATTGGAGAATTGGTGGTTTTGCATCCATACCTTGAACTCGGACAAGATGATAAATACAACCCTTAGTAACCATCCTCCTTGCTTTAAGATAGGAAATAAACCTACCTTTCGGTGCTGCTATATTACCTTTCCATTCTCGCAGTGCCTCTCCTTGAAAATGAAATCTAAAAATCTTTGTCCAACACTCAACATTAGCATAACAGGATGCTAGCCAATCCATACCCATAATGACGTCGACAGAGACCATCTCTAACTCTACCATGTCTATGGTCTAAAGAGGTTTGACAGTCAATAATTTCTTTTGTGCAACCTAGATAGACTCTCTTTGCAATAATAAACTCACAAATTGGTGTAGACATAATAAAGGGTCGATATAATGATTCTACAGCTATACACAACTTCCCCCTCAACAAATAGAGTAACATAGGATATGGTAGAGCTGGATCTTTCAAAGCATAAACACAATAAGAACAAACAATCAATGTGCCTATCATAACATCGGGTGATGACTCTTAGTCTTGTCGGTCAGCAAGAGCATATGCACTGTTCTGGCAACTACAAGAACTAGATGCTCCCCCTCTATCTCTCCCTCTACCTGGTGAATTCTAAGGTCCACGCCTTATAGAATGTGTTGATGAGGAAGAACCTACTCCTGACCTAGTCGGTTGAGCCATACCACCCTGACTTATGGTCGGGCAGTTCCTCCACACATGACCCTCCTGCCCAAAACAATAATAACATGTGGAACCCTACCTACATCTCCCGAAATGCATCCTACCGTATGTAGCATGACACGGAAGGGCTAACCTAGCCTAGCCTGAACTCCTTTGTTGTTGAGAGCCTGATGCTCATGAACCCTTACCTGGACCTGATTGTCCATAACAATCAAGTCTAATACCTTGGAACTTCTGTAGTGGAGGTTTGGGTGGCTTACTAGAATATCGAGGCCTGAGACCACTCTGAAAGTAGTCAATGTGAACTAGCGGGCCTAACCCTCTCCCTCTTATACTACTGATGTCAACACTCTTCTATGCTTTATGCAAATTCCTGAATTTGAGAGATATCCATATTATCATTTAGTGCAGCGATAGTGCAATCATCAATATTGTTTGAATCAATCCCTCCTACAAATCCTTGAACCCTATCATGCATCATATCAACAAATGCTGGTGCATACCTAGCCAATGAATCAAATATCAGCCCATACTTCCGGACACTCATGCTCCCCTATCGAACGTTTAGGAACTGATCTACTCGGACATCCCGAATCTCCCGAGGCATATAGTGATATATGAAAGCTTTGGTACAGCTATCCCAAGAGGATGGAGGTGCATCTTTCCCCCTGGATCTCTCCAAACTCTTGTACCACAACACTGCAACATCACACAATCGAAAGGCTGCTACCTCAACTGGCTTAGTCGCTGAGTCATGCATGACCCTCAAGATCCTGTGAAACTGATCGACAAAATGCTGAGGGTCCTCCCTATGATGTTTCCCTGTAAACTCTGGAGGACTCAAGGCTAGAAAGTCACGAACTCTCAAACTTCCCGGCCCTTCGAAAGGTTCGACAACTCTTGGCAACTGGCTAGCGCAGTGCAACGGATAACTGTGCTAACATACACATTGCACTCTTGAAGTCATGACCATATTGAATAGGAGGAGCTGGAGGTGGTAATTCTGGTTGTGTCGGGGGTCCTGTAGCCCTCAGAGGCTCTTGAGTTGGTGGAGAAACTATATGGGGCTGAGAAGATGTCTCCTCATGGGTCTCACAATGAGTTGTCTTAAGTGGAGCCTTATGGGTACTCTCACCTACAACTGTATCTAGCCCCTGGATAGATGAGGTGTGTCTGGTGTGAGCCATCTCTCTGTAAATAAAAATCAAATATAAGTTCGGAAAGTAATTCCTTAAGACCCAACTCTATAGCACGAGGTGAGCAAAAGAAGGATAACCAATCTAACATGCAATGTAACTTCCTGCTTATAGAATGTGGTACACAACACATTTATAAGCAAGAATCTATAAGACACATCTTGAAGACTCCCTAGGATACGATGTTCCTCTGATACCAAGTTTGTGACGCCCTAAACTCAAGGGGTGCAATTGGCACCTAATGCCAAAACTTAGGTCTTCGCCGACTCTGCTGAACCATTTGCTAATAGCATATAGTAGCCTCAGATAGTTAAGAAAAAAATGAGTGTATCTCATCTTAAAATTAATCCCTCGGCCGGTAAGGCCCTATCAACAACTATATAAAGGAAACAACTACACCCAACAATTCATATAAAGAAGTAGCCAACAGGTAGATAAGTTCTGTTTGTGTTTTTCAGGCCACCATGATATCTAGAAAACTGTAAATGCTATATATCAAGTTAATGCACCAAAGTACCATAAAACCTTGGTCAACCAACAAACAAGTCAAACATTATCGATAACGCGGGTATACAACCCAACACACTAGTCTGAAAGCCTTTAAGAGCAGTAATGCTTGGTCGGGACAGGGCCCCGACTTATCCAAAAACTATATACAACAAAAGCCAACAAACCTCTTAACTTTGGTAGCTCCGAAAGAAGGGGCTATAAAACCTAGTGGAGCTCAACTGTGCTGCTGGGGAGGTCTATCGAGTCGATTGACAAGTCTTGCAGGCATGAATGCAGCTCCCCCAAGCAAGAGGCGTCAGTACAAAATAATGTGCCGAGTATGAAAGGAAATAGACTAAATAAGTAGGTATCATAATATACTAAAGTTAATCAGGTAAGGGAATCAAAAATAAGATTAGCATACTAACCTGCTACTGAATCTAAACATACAAAAATACTCAAACAACAACCCAACCAAGCCCCCATAAGCTCGGCAGGTACAAGGAGCAAACAAGACCACCTACCTAGGCCCCATAAGCCCAGAAGGTGCCTAAAGGTAGCCCCTTGTACGCATAGGAAGTCACATAGACCTCTTAGGCAACAATTTAGCTCCGTAGGCAGTGCATATCCCTTTTAGGCATCTGTATAGCCTGGTAGGCAGCACATAGCTCTCTTTGGAATCAATAAATCCCTGTAAGCAACACATAACCTTTTTTGGCAACAACATGTGCCTCTCAGGCAGTTCATAACTCTGCAACTAACCACAATATCCCAAAGGGAAATAACAAACATTTTCTATAGGCTAAAGGCAAGTAATTCAACTATAAATAATCTATACAAAGAGTCTCTAAGTCGTTCCCTACATAGGGTCGTTATTAACAGATTACGAGTCCCAACAAGGAAAGATAACAACCACTCAATCTGCCAAGCACTAACAATTATGTTTACACATTCACCAATGATAACAACTCTATTATATCGCTCCTAAGCTTTAAGAAAACATGACCAACAAAGGGAATAGTCTTAACATACTTTTTTCGATGAATTCCAGTGGCCTAGAAACTTTTACTTGAAACCCTCCTCTATATTACAATAAGGAAGCACCACAATCAACACTAAAGAATGAAAAGTACTATGATAATCCAACAAAAGATATAGATGTAACATCCGACAATTTGAAATAGCTAAGAAGAGGCTTGGAATTTGAAAATTTTCATTTTTGGAAAGGATTTAAAAATCTGGAAATTTGGCTAAGTGTGGAAATCAACGAGTTTTTGGCCAACTTTGAGCAGTCATAACTTCCATCTCAGGATTATTTAGGAGTATTTACAGTTATGGTTGTGAAGCTTGTGGAATGAACTTTCCAACGCCACTGAGTTTGCTCGATTCCGAGTTCGTATGAGTGAGATATGCTCTTTGAAAGTTGGGCAGTTGACAAGGAATCCGTCCGGAAATTTAAGGGCATTTTAGTCTTTTCCCTAGCCAATTCTTTTGGGATTATATTGTTGTATAGGGCTGATCCTTGGATCATTTTATCCCATTTTAAAAAGAGAGAAAGCTAGGGCTTGAGAAGAAGAAGAGAAGAAGAAGAGAAGAAGAAGAGAAGAAAGAGAAGAAAGAGAAGAAGGAGAAGAAGAAGAAGAGGAGAAAGAGGAGATCAACAAGTTTCCGTCAAAGATCAATGTTGATTTTCATCGGGGGTGATCCCTTTCAAGGTATGTGAGTTATTTGTGTGGGTTGATCCTTTCCCCCACACACCAAGCTCATTTTATGATTTGAGGAAAGATTGGAATTGTTGTTGAAGTTGTTAGTTGTTGTTGATGTTGTTAGTTGTGTTGTTGAAGTTATTGTTGGTTGTGGGACATGATTGGGTTGTGTTTTGAGTTGTAATCCATGGTATGTTGAGGGATATGATGATCCTTAGTGTTTGGGGTTGAAGCCCTTGAAGTAAGAGTGGTTTAGAGTTGAAGAAAAGAGGGAGAAAAGGCGAGTTTTCTGGGCAAGGGGTCGGCGCGTCGCGCCTGCCAGCGCGCCCCAAAAGGGGCTCTGAGGTTTTCCCCTTGGGGCGCCGTGCCTCTCAGAGCGCCAGCAGGTGACCTCTGACCTTCGAGGGCTGGTGCTCCGCGCCTTGCAGAGCGCCAAGGACGCCATGTTCCCTCTTTCTTTCCATGCTTTCTCATGCATGTTCCTAGGTGTTATACCTACGTTCCCTAGTTGTTTCCAACACCCCAAAGTGTTTTTAAACATCCCGAACTCAACCAAATACGTGTGATCATATACTTTGAATCCATAGTTCAATTCAAGGCAAGTTAGTATCAAGTTAAAGAGAAGTTAGAGTCAAGTCAAGCCATGTTAATAAGTAAGTTCAAGCAAGTCCTCCAAGCTTTTCAAGAGTCTTCATTGAACGTTTTAACTTCATTTTTTTAGACTCAAGTTTCAAGTCAAGTAAAGAGCTTAGAGTTTCAAGCTAAGTAAAGAGTCTCAAGACTCAAGTTAAGTCAAGAGTGTAAGGTGAGTTCATTTCTCAAAAGCTATTAGGGAACTATGTATTCCCAAAGAAGTTTCTAAATGTTTTTACATTTGAGTAAGAAAGGAACTATGATTCCAAAAGAGCCTTAGGGCTAGTTTTCAAGAAAAGGAACATCGTTTCCAAGTGAGCCTTTGGGCTAGATTTCGAGTAATTATCTCATTTAAAGAAAGATGTGTTTGAAACACTTATGAACTAAAAGCATTTTGGGAGTAGTATCGAGCACCGATTTAGGGACGCGAGTTCATATTAAACTCAACTCTCCATAAGAACCATGTAGCCAACATGGGAGTTAACGGGTCATACTTTTTAGATGAACCCGTAAAGTTAAGCTAGTGGATCCACTTAGTAAAGTTAGCTTCCTATAACAAGACCAAGTATAGGATGGTCCTTAGGCAACATGAGGTAAAACGTTGTATCATTAGCTTCCTATATCACGGCAAGGTATAGGATGGTCCTCGGGCAACATGAGGTAAAACGTTGTATCACCACTCATATTCATAGTGGTGGTTTGTCGGTTAGAGAAGCTTCCACAGTAGAAAGAGCATGGTTCCTCGAGGGTTCTGCTTAGTATGGATGGGGGTATGAGACTTCATTCATACATTGCACAAGTAGACCTTGAGAGGAAACATGGTATTTTCATGATATTATAAATATGATTTTTACGTCATGTTTTAAGAGTTTTACAAGCTTTATATATTGCATGTGTCTTATTGCTTTATATATTGAGTTCAGTTATTCATGAGTTGAACAGAGCCAAGGTAAGTGTTCTCTTGTACTCTTTTCAAGCTTAAGTCGTGGTTTAGCTTTCCAGCTCGCATACTCATACATTCAATGTACTGATGCCAGTTGGCCTGTATCTTATGACGATGCAGATTCAGGTACCCCAGATCAACATCCTGCACATCGTTGAACCAGCTGAGCACTCCAGTGTCAGTGGTGAGCCTCCTTGCTTTCCGGAGGACTCAATTATTTTGTGTACTTAGTTTTGTTCTATTAGGATGTTGCGGGGTCTGTCCCAACATCTATCTCAGTATTTTAGAGGCTTCATAGATAGTCAGTCAGTTAGTATAGAGTCTCTCATCTATGTATATATGTAAATATTCTATTTTGAGACTCGAGCTGCCTTTTGACATGTTATGCATCAGTTGGTTGTTTTATAACCTTTCATTGCATTGAGTTGTACTGTTGAGTTAAGTTTCCGCTGAGTTAAGAAATCCAGGCCAAGGGTTCTCCTGGGGCCAGCAATGGTCTCCGGGTGCCGGTCCCGCCCAGGGTGTAGGCTCGGGGCGTGACAATAGATTGCCGTCACAACTCACTATTTGCGGCTTACCAAGGCTAGAATCAACAAAAGGAGGGTATTACCTTGAACTTAAGCTTACAATAAAGCTCAAGACCTCCAAACACAATAAAACTCTTGCTACTAAAAACACCACGGAGGTACACTACACAATCCACAGAGAAAACTATAACAAAATAATGAGGTCGCAACGTAGAGCAAATTTCCTGAAGCTTGCAAGATGAAATCACTCAAACCTAAAGAGTATTTTATGGATTTTGGGAGAATTTCTCTGTATTTTGGGCAAATGGAACAAAATGAAAAAGGAAAATGAATTCGGTTGATTAAATAAAGTTTCCACCGACCTTGGCCCACCTCACGTGCCTTCTTGCATTATCTTACAAAAATGCAAATATCTCTCTATTCTGAAGTTGTATTAATGAACAGTTTGATGCTTTGGAAACTAGACTCATAGGCCTTTGATTTGATAGATTATGGGCCCCATAAATCTTAATATATTGGGAGAAAATCATCAAGAAATATGACCCAAATTTTAGAGAAAACTTTAAAATAAACTTACAATAACTTTCGCCAACTTGTATTTCACAACTCGCTTAAATTTAAAACATGAGATATGTCCCTTGAACACTTAAAATATGGCATACCAAATCATTATTAATTTATTAATCACTCCTACCATGAAGGTGCAGGTTAACTAAGACATTCTGAAAGTGCGAGTGTTACCTTTCGTTTGGATCCCGAGGCTTCTGGGTTAATTCCGAGCCTCCTTGTGGATTTTGGCTGAAAATAGAGTTTGAGGGTGGGACCCACCTTTTGACAAGATGATCTAGTATGGAAATTTTTTTCTACTTTATTGAATCCAAAATATTTAATTTGGTAGAGTCGCATATCTCATTTGTGTGCACGAGGTTCCAAATGAATCCTGAGCCCCGTTGGAGAATTCAGAGTTTAAGCAAACCAACCGAAGTGCTGATATCTGGTGCAGTCTTTTAGTGACGAGGAATCAGACTTTTAGTGACCAGAAATAGACTTTTAGCAACCCAATCTTGGCTATTTATATAGTGAATTTGCAGCTTCATTTCTTATTTTCTAAAGGTGATTTATCCCTCATCCGAGATTTGATTTGAGTGATTCAAAGTCATGTGTGATCTTTTGGAGCTTGGCTACTTAGGTTTATGATTAGAAGTTGTTGAAAAGCCTCTGTTTGAGGTGAATTGATTTGTCTTTAGGATACCTTGGTTTAATTTATTGTTGAAATTGCATGTTGTTGTTATTGCTACTTCCGAGCCTTGGATTGTGTTAAATTTTTGGAACACAAGTTCGAGCGTAGTTTAGGACATCTTGATGGAGCCTATTCTATAAATTCCAATGCGGGTCCCACAATTTCCATTTGACTATAAAGTTGATCTTTTTCCATTGTATGTGCTTTAGTGTCTAAACATTTGTAATTACGTTATGATCCTATTTTTGATAGCGTGGACGTGTTCACAGGTTGTTCGGAAAGGAAAAGCTCCGACCTTGTGATTTGGAGTGCACGGGATCGACCTATATGTAGGTTACGACTTCCTTTGTTTGTTTGTTTGTTTGTTTGTTTCTTTCTTTCTTTCTTTCAGATTGAGCATAAATATGTAAATTAGTGATGATTAGTGTGAATTGGTTGTGGGTAGTTTGTTATTCCTACTTTTCTTTTGAGAAACCCTGTTTTAGGATTTATCGATACTATTTCGAGGGTAGTACCATGCTTATGGGGTATGCTCATGTTTTTATTTAAACGTGCACACGAGTGTACCTTCTAGGGTTATTGGGTCCATTTAGGTTTAGTTTAGTTGTAATTAGATTAACTTTCAGTTTGCTCGTGTCCCCTCTTTCTTTTCATATCAGCTTTGACCTCTGTTTGTGTCTAGATTTTATCTTTTCTGATTGTATTTACCTTTCTTGCTCAATCAGCCTATGGTGCCTACTGAGTACCTTTTGTGGTACTAATGCTACATTTTGCATCTTTTTCGTGATACAGATCCTAGTACCAGCTACCAGTGGTGATCATTCATGCCATATTTTGCAGCTTGTGGATATCAGAGACGAGGGTGAGAACTTAGCATCCTGATCAGCCTGTCTTCTTCTAAATATATGTTAGCTAGTCTTTTGCCTTTGCGAGGGCTTGTTGTGGTCTACTTTTGGGACTTGTACTTGTTTATATTAGAAAGCTTTGTACTCGTGACTTCAAGGTTCTGGAAGGGTTTCCATTGTTTATAATTTTGGTTTGTTCCTGTATTTGTCTTTCCTTGTTATTAGTGTTATTTCCTGTTTAGTTCTACCCTTGTACCCATTACTTGTCGTTTTGGGTTACGAATTGACTTACCTACTGGTGGGTTATAGTAGGTGCCATCATGACTCAGGAAGTTGGATCGTGACAACAAAACACTTGACATAAGAAAGATGTAGAAGAAATACAATATGAAAGAGTATAAGTAATAAGTCTCAACCCTTAAGATGAAATAAATGATACCAATATAGTACATAAGAGAATACACAGAGTACTACTAAGCTAACATAATCCTTCTATTCATAAATGTGACTAGAACAAGCCCCTAAGTCATGAACATAATCTGGAAACTACAGAGACATCAAAAGCAATAAAATAGTCCATAACCTTGCCCTGGAATCATAAGGACTCACAAATCCAAGTAGTCAATAGTTGAGCAATCCCGATCTATTCACGTTCAGGAGGAGGAGTGTCAGACCCTATATTATGAAACTATATAGTCACAATATGCATCAGTACTTTGAATGTACTAAATATGGGGAAATGCATAAAATGTAAACAAGATAAAATGGTGAGGTTAAACATGATATGGTTGACCAAGTAAAAAGCCCTTAAAGAGAAATCGTAATCATAAACAAGGTCAACGCATATTGAAAACCATAAAAAAACTTTGATAAGACTTTTGAAGAAAATATAGTTCATTTGTGAGATATTTACCATTAACTGACAATAAAGAAAATGTGAGCTATAACATGGAATCTTGTGTAGCCCTCACACCAAAAAGAGAGAGTCTACTTGCCAATGTAAGAACTCCATATCATTCATTATTGCTAAAGTGGATCCTCTAGCTAGGTCATTTAAAAAATTCTTACGGGTGCACATAATTTGGGACAAGAGAATTGCTACTAAAGACCAAATCTCTTATAATGGTAAGACCTCCATTCCAAAGTCCTCTCGATGCCAAGTAAAAGACATAATCATAATCATATCATATCAAAATACTGGGAAAGGCAATAAGTCTAGACTACCAAGTCAATCATAAGTTCATATTAGAGTAGTTCTTTTCAAAACCATTATTTCATACTAATACACTTACCTTCCTAAACATCTAAATCATGATTTCATTCAAATGTGAGAAGACCTTTCACAAATCATTCACTCTTTATCTTAAAAGTATCATTTAGTCATAAATCATCAATTTCATAAAACATGCACATATCCAAATCATAATTTATAAGTTCATAATCATAGTTTATATTCATAAAGTAGGCATAGACACAGGTCCATATGAAACCGATTGAAAATCGTGTAATTAAGTCAAATTATGTATAATAAGATTGAATTTGGGTAATTGAATCATAATCAATTGGACCCATGGAGAATACATAAAACCCTAGGAGAATTAGGTGAAAATCAATTGGAGAATTGAGATTCTTTGGAACCAAATGGATGAAAGGGATCCATTAGTGAATTACCACATACCTTGATGATCAAAGTCCTAAAATAAAGAGATAAAATCCTTGAAGCATTTGAAACCTTAGTTCTTCACCTTGGAACTTGATAGATAATTAGAGAGGATGAACTTGGAGGGAATTTGAGGTTTTGAGTGAATGCGAGGGAATGGTTAGATGTGGGAGTAGAACATCAGTTATAGGTCATTGGAGTAGTCTAGAAATGACATATTCGAGGTATTAAAAGGATAGGAAAAGACCCAATTAACTCTGACTTAAAACTGTCGGATGACTTCTACCGTTTTGACCTACGGTTCGTAAGAATTTCTATGGATCGTCATAGTCAACCGTAGAGTCAAATACTGGGGATCAAAATATTGAAAAATTTCTATGGGACTCTTCTACGGATCATTTTCCTTTCTACGTCTCATAGATCCAGTCTGTAGAACCCAAGTTCAACTCCATAATCTCACCGAGTTCAATCACTTTCCATTGAAGCCTTTCTATGGCCCGTAACAATTCCTATGTATGGTTCATCTCGTCCATCCGTAGATCATCATCAGAGACTTGACATTTTCCAAAATTCAACTCAATTCCTATGACTTCCTTCCTACAGCCCGTAGAACCTCCTACAATTGGTAGGTTGGCTTGTAGAACATGCATTAGTGCTAAAACTGTAATCTTTCTTTTTCAATTCAATTTTCCAATTTCTGAGGTGTTACACTACATAAAGTAATTGTGCTGTAACAACCTTTAATTTTCATGGCATGATTAGCTAAGTAATCTGAAAATTGATTACCTTCTATATATATATATTCGACTTATCAGACCTATTTAAACTATATCTAACAAAATTGTAATTCTTTGTTCACGCATTTCATACCTAATGAGCTATTACTTGAAATTTGGAATTAACAATTTTTTTAATTCTTTTGGAGTTTGTGTTTCTGTTATGTGTGATGATATTTGTTAAGATGCTTCTGCTTAAAATTAACAAATCAATGTTACCTTCTTTGTAGATGCATGTTTGGAAATAATTGGCCAAGTGCATGATTGAATATTTGGTGAATACTAAATTTAAATTGTTTTGTGAACAAGCAAATTAATTTTCCACACCAATCCATGCTCTTGATTAGTTTTCCGCTCTCAAGTCAAGATTTATAGTTAAAATAATTAATTTTTACCAATTCAAGTATGTTTTTTCTTGACTAAATCTTGTTGTTACTGTAAGTTTTGTGAAAATCATATCATTCCACGATCTTGAATAATTAATATGATTTCATCTTAAATTATTTACGTTTTACAATCAGTTATTAGAAATAAATAATTCTAATATCAACTAAAAGTATTGGGAAAATAAAGGACAATATTTTTTTTTCTCTCCCTATTAAGTACCCCTCTTCTTTCGCCCCCGTAACCCATCTTCTCTCTCCCCATTGATAAATCCTCCCTCTTCCAGAGCACCACCGCAACCACAAATTCTACCTCTTTCATCGGCTATGGTTTATGATGCATCTACGTCAATGATCCAAAATCTTGCATTGGACAACTATTGTTTGTCCATCTCCAGTGAAATCACCGCCTTTCTCTAAACTTGGGATCGGGATTTTTCTAAAATTGGGTTGAGATTATACTAGATTTGGTTATTTGGGGTCGAGATTGACCATTCCCGTCTAGCATAAGATCTTCAAAAATCAAAACGGTGACACACTTTCAAAGGTTCTCCTCCGTCGGTCAACATTGCTTTCTTGAAGAAGTTTTCTTAACTGCTGACACCTTGGTCCAGGTTCTATCTTCCAATTTACCCATTGTTTTGTAGTTCTTATTCAACCTTGTCTATATGTGATAGTTCTTGTCCATACTGCCTTTAGTTTCATTCTGATTTTTCCTCTACTTTTTAGAACTTGTTCTTACTTTCTTTCGGATCGCTTCTAGTGTTCGTACAATCTTCCAGTTTTATAGTTCAATATTGCCTCTTGTCATGATTGTTACGTAGTTTTTATTCCCTCTTTCTTTCGGTCAAAATTATCTCTTTATGTTATTTTTAGCTCTATTATTATGTGATCATATAGAAGGACTCTACGATCTAGATTTAATCATTCAGTGTTGCTTATTGTTTGTGTAATCTTCTGCACTATTTTTCTGCCTTTATCTATTGTCTTTAAATGTCACTTATTTATTTTTGTCTATAGTTCCACTTCACTGAGCTAGTTGCTTTTGGTATTTCTCTTTTTCTTCTATTTTTAGTATAGTTAAGTGGTCCTTGACTCTCCTCTTATTTTAGTAGTTTTATTGGATGATGGTGGACTAGGATAATACCTTCAGTTAAGGCCGGGGCAGTAAGAAGTAAGGGTTAGTGGATACGGGTTCTCTTAAGTTGAGATAAGGGTATTGGAACATAGGTCGCTGAAAAAAAAGTCCATAGAGCTAGTGAAGATTTTCAAGAAGACGAAGATAAATATAGCTTGTGTTTAGGAGACCAGATGGGTAGGTTCCAAGGCACATGATTAATCTAGTTAGTAATGGGCTTACTTTGAACGATATTAGTGCTTATGTGCCTCAAGTGGGTTACAGTGGCTAAGACGACAACTGTTAAATGGTTGTATGTCGATCTAGGGGCCATAAGAGGGGATAGTAAATTTTAGAGGCTCACAAAACCGATAGAGATAAAGGCTCCCAATTTGAATCAATTAAAGTTCAACAAGGACGAGGAAGGCAAGGTGTTGGTGGAAGAGAACTCCATTATGCAAAGAGGGTAAACTTACATCCACAAACTCTTAAACAAAGAAGGAGAAAGAAACATTGTGTTGGGTGATTTGGTGCACTGTGAAAGACTTCAAGACATAAGATATTATAGGTGTTTCAGGTTTGATGAGGTTGTACGTGCAATTAGTAGGATGAGCAAGGGAAGAACAACTAGACTTAATGAGATTTTGATAGAATTTTAGAATAGCACAAACAAGATAGGTATGAAGTAGAACTGAATTAAATAATACTATTTTTAGTTGACAAAAATGGCCCAATGAATGATGGTGGACTAAAATGGTTCGATTGTATAAGAACAAGAGTGATATTCAAAAGTGGAATAATTACTTGGATATCAAATTGCTAAGCCACACTATGAAGGTATGGGAGAGAGTGGTAGATATGAGGGTGAGGAGAGGGATGTCTATTTTCTAAAAATCAATTTGGATTCATGATGGAATGATCGACTACTTAAGTATCTATCTTATGTGAAGACTGGTGGAAAAGTATAGAGAAACAAAGAGGGACCTTTATATAGAGTTCATTGACCTTGAAAAGGCCTATGATAAAGTCCTAAGTGATTTCCTTTAGAGGTGCTTAATCTATAGATGTGTCATAATGGTGTATATTAGAGAGATAAATGACATGTATGATGGAGCTAAGACTCAGACTAGAATGGTGGGAGTAGACTTGAAGCACTTTTTAGTTGAGATGGGGCTGCACCAAGGATCACTTCTTAGTATTTTTCTATTTTCCTTGGTGATGGATGAGTTGATGCAATCTATTGAAGATGAGGTTCCATGATGTATGTTATTTGCGGACGATATAGTACTGGTTGATAAGAAATGGAACAAAGCTAATGCTAGGTTGGAGGTTTGGATAAAAAATTTGGAGTCCAAAGGGTTTTGGTTGAGTAGGATCAAAATGAAATATTTGGAGTGCAAATTTAATATCACGTCGGATGAAACAAGTGTGGAAGTGAGGGTTGCCAAACAAATTATTCCCAAAATAGAAGTTTTAAGCATCTTGGATCTGTAATCCAAGATAGTGGAAATATCGATAAAGATGTCCGGCATCGCATTGGGACAATATAGATGAAATGGAGGGTTGCTTCAGAAGTCTTATGTGATATGAAAGTATCACTTAAACTTAAATGTAAGTTCTACAGGAGTGGTGGTAGTTTGTCCTTATCATGATATATAGAATAATACCCTGACTTTATGAGGCTGGACATCTTGGTTGCACTAGGATTTATAGAATACCTCGAACTATGAGCCTCTACAAGAATAGTTTGAGTCAAAACATCAATACGGGGCACACGTACCATCCCTTTAATCCTTAAGAGTACTTTCTCATCAATCATAGCCTCCTTAGCCTCTCCTCGCAATACCATATCACGAATTCGACTCAGCTTCTTATCATCAAATTGCTTTTCTTTAATATTTTCAAGAAAAGAAGATCTTGCCGCCACACAGGCCAAGAGTTCTCCTTTCTCAGTTGATTTCAGCCTTATAAAGACATTATCCAGAGTTTGAACCTCTTTAGCTAATGGGCGTCTGAAAACCTGTAAATGGGCTAAACTCCCCATGCTCCCTGCTTTTCTATCAGGGCACCAATCACAACATTAGATATTCCTGGGTGATAAAGAATAGTAACATCATAGTATTTCTATAGCTTCATCCACCTCCTCTATCTCAAACTCAACTCTTTCTGAGTGAACACATATTATAAACTACGATGATTTGTATAGACTTCACACTTGACCCCGTAAAGATAATGTCTCTAATGCTTCAATGCAAATACAACCATAACCAACACTAAATCATAGGTCAGATAGTTACGTTCATGCACTTTCATTGCCTTGAAGCATAGGCAATTACATTCCTCTCCTCCATTAGCACATCACCTTAACCGAAATAAGATGCATCACCATAAACAATGAAATTCTTACCTTCCACATGCAAGGCAAGAATTAGTGCAATAGTAAACAAGGTCTTGAGTTTCACAAAACTGTAACATCTCGCAAATTGAAATAACTAGGAAGAAGCTTATAATTGGAAATAGTCATTTTTGGAAAAAAATTAAAATCTGGAAATTTGTTTAAGTTAGGAAAAGTTGAGTTTTGGTCAACTTCAAATGGCAATAATTCCTAGCTCAGGATGAGTAAGGTGTACTTCCAGATATGGTTGCAAATCTCTTGGAAGGATCTTTCCAACGCCGCCGAGTTTGCGCAAATCCGAGTTCGTATGAGTGAGTTATACCCTTTGGAAGTTGGGCTGTTGGAATAGGAAAAGTCCAATCCGGATTTTTAAAGGGTAGTTTGGACTTTTCCTTAACCCTTTCTTTAATTCGTTTTTGGGTAATTAATTAGGGGTCTAAGCTGAATTAGATCAGTTTTCACTTTTACCAAAAGAGTTAGGGTTTGGAGAGAAAAGAAAAGAAGAGGAGAAAGGAGAAGAGGAAGCAAGAACGTTAAGGATTCGTCGATTTCTTGGAGTTTTGCTTGTAGATTTCGTCGGGGGGGGGGGGATCCCTACAAGGTATGTGAGTCTATCTCAATGTTGTGTTCATTCACCCACGTGCCAAACATGTTTGATTCAGCGATTTTATCTCAAAAGATTGGATTTGGAATATTGTTGAATGTGGTTCTTGAATTACTTTCGTTCTTGAACATAAGTTGAGTTTTAGGAGTTCTTGATGATTAAGTTGTTAGTTCTTGAGATAGATCCTTGTGTATATGATTTGGGTACATAAACCTAAAGTGAATTTGAGAAAAAAAAATCATATTAAAACGATTTAGGATTAGAAAACGAGGTCAAAAATTCGTCAGTTGGTGTCTATGGGAAGGCTGGCACGACGCGCCCCCATAGCTCCAGGCAGGCTGGGGCGGCACGCCAGTAGTGTGCCAGAATAGAGCCCCAGATAGGTTGGGGCTGGCGTGGCGCGCCCGGGATGCGTCCAAATCGTCGTTTTTCACCAGTTTTCGTCGTTTAGCCTATTTAAGTCCTTATAAAGTGTAGTAACACTTCCTATTGATTCTAACTTCTCTAAATGACTTCTAAACATCTAGAAATCATCTAAAAACATGAATCATAACCTTGAATCCATAAATTCAAATTCAAGGAAAGTTAAGAGCCAAGTTTAGGAAGTTCTTCGAGTCATTCCAAGAAGTCTTTTGCAAATGCTTTTAACTTTGTTTTAAGACTTACAGTTCAAGTTGAGTAAAGAGTAAAGAGTAAAGAGTTGAGTTCATTTCTTCAAAAGAGTATATCGGGACTATGTATTCCCAAAGAGTAAATGTTTTCACATTTAAACAAGAAAGGAAACTGAGATTTCAAAAGAGCCTTTGAGCTAGTTTTTTCAGTAAAGAGGAAACTATGATTTCCAAGAGAGCTTTTAAGCTAAGTTTTGAGTAATTATCTCAAACCAAAGAAGGAGTTTTGTTTTTACAAACAAAAAGAACTAAGTATTTTTGGGAGTAGTATTGAGCACCGATATGGGGATGCGAGTTCATATTAACTCAAGTCTCCATAAACCATGTAGCTATCATGGTAGAAAGTGGTCATACTTTTTAGATGAATCCTTTTCGCATAGACTAGTGGATCCACTTAGTAAGTTAGCTTCCTATATCACGGCAAGGTATAGGATGGGCCTCGGCAGTGTGAGGTAAAGCGCTGTATCATCACTATAATTCTTAAGTGATGGTTGTTGGTTAGAGACACTCCCACATCAGTAGTAGCATGGTTCCTTAAGGGGTTCTACTTAGCGTGAATGGGGGTATGGGACTTCATTCATGCATTACACAAGTAGACTTTGAGAGGGAGTATGGTTTGTCTTTTTATGATATTATGATTATGAATTGACAACATGTTTTCAATAGTTTTTCTTTATATTGCACTTGTTTTAAACTGCTTTATAATGAAATGAGTTTATTTAAGTATTCAAGAGTTGAGAAGAACCAAGGTAAGTATTTCTTTCATAATCTCTTTCGAGCCTATGTGTTTTAGCATTCCAACTCGCATACTTGTAAATTCAATGTACTGATGCCAGTTGGCCTGCATCATCTTATGATGCAGACACAGGTAACGAGGATCGGCATCCGGCGCATTCGTTGATCCAGTGAGCAGTTCAGAGTCTGTTGGTGAGCCTCTTTGCATTCCAGAGGACTCCTTCACATTGCTTTCAGTTTTCGTATTAGTTCATTAGAATGTCGCGGGCCTGTCCCAACATCCATATTAGTTGTTTAGAGGCTTCATAGATTGTCAGATAGTCAGACAGACAGTCAGTTAGTGAATTCAGTTGTCTTTACTTTTCATTTCATATGTTAAGACTTGAGTTGCCATTTTGGCCAAGTTAAATGTTGACTATTAAACATTCTAAGTTATTTCATTAGTTAAGTTGAGTAGTGTGCTATTGATCTTTATAAATATGCATATAGTCTTCCGCTGAGATAGTAAGCCATGCCAAGGGTTCGCTTGAGGCCAGTAATGGTCTTCGAGTGATAGTCCCGCCCAGGGTGTAGGCTCGGGGCATGACAAAAAATCTCTTCACACTCATCTGAACATACAAATGGAACTTCTGCTTGGTCAAATTGGTCAATTGGGAAGCAATGGAAGAGAATCCCTTGAGAAACCGATAATAGTAGCTAGCTAAACCAATAAAGCTCCTTACCTATGAAACTTTAGTAGGCCTTACCTAACTCCGGTCTTGTTTGTGAGAAAGAAGGATGGTTCCCTTAGGATGTGTATAGATTACCGTTAGTTGAACAAGGTTACCATCAAGAATAAGTATCCTCTTCTGAGAATTGATGATATTTTTGATCAACTTTAGGGTGCCACCTGTTTCCCTAAGATAGACCTCAGATCTGGCTACCATAAGTTAAGAGTAAGGGAATGTGATATTCCAAAGACAACTTTCAGAACCCGTTATGGTCATTATGAGTTTTTGGTCATGTCCTTTGGTTTGACCAATGCGCCTGCAACATTCATGGACCTTATGAGTAGAGTATTCAAACCTTTTTTAGATATGTTTGTTATCGTCTTTATTGATGACATATGAATCTATTCAAGGAATAAAGAAGATCACGCTAGTCATCTCAGAATAGTTCTCTAAACTCTAAAAGATAGAGAGTTGTATGCTAAGTTCTCAAAATTTGAGTTTTGGCTTGAGCCTGTGGCATTCTTAGGCCACATTGTGTCTGGAGAGGGAATTAAAGTTGATACTCAGAAAATTGAGGCAGTGCAGAATTGGCTTAGATCCACATCTCTAACTGATGTTAGGAGTGTCTTGGGTTTGGATGGTTATTATAGAAGGTTTGTAGAGGGGTTCTCATCTATTTCATCCCCTTTGACCAAGTTAACTCAGAAGACAGTGAAGTTTCAATGATCTGAAGATTGTGAGAAAAACTTTCAGGAATTGAAAAAGAGGTTAGCTACTGCCCCAGTTTTTATATTACCAGAAGGTACACAAGGCTTTGTTGTCTATTGTGATGCGTTTAGAGTTGGTTTGGGTTGTGTGTTAATGCAGAATGACAAGGTTATTGCTTATGCATCCAGACAATTGAAGGTTCATGAGAGGAACTATCCAACCCATGATCTAGAGTTGGCTGCTATAATGTTTGCTTTGAATTTATGGCGTCATTATTTGCATGGTGTTCATGTTGATGTATTCACTGATCACAAGAGCCTTCTGTATGTGTTTACTCAGAAAGAGCTTAATCTCAGACAAATGAGGTGGTTAGAATTACTCAAGGATTATGACATGAGTATTCTTTACCACCCAGGTAAGGCTAATGTTGTTGCTGATGCTTTGATTAGGTTGTCTATGGGTAGTACCGCCCATGTTGAGGAAGAAAAGAGAGAGTTAGCAAAAAATGAGCATAGATTTGCACGCTTGGGAGTTCGACTAATGGATTCCACAGAAGGAGGGGTAGTGGTGATGAATGAGGCTGAATCATCATTAGTGTCAGAAGTGAAAGAAAAGCAAGACCAAGATCCTATTTTGCTTGAATTGAAGGCAAATGTTCATAAGCAAAAAGTAATGTCTTTCGAACTAGGGGGAGATGGTGTATTGATGTATCAAGGTAGATTGTGTGTACCAACGGTGGATGAACTCCAAGAGAGGATCATGGAGAAAGCTCATAGCTCTAGATATTCCATCTATCCGGGTTCCACAAAGATGTATCGCGATTTGAGAGAAGTTTATTGGTGGAGTAGTATGAAGAAGGGCATTGTAGAGTTTGTGGCCAAGTGTCCGAATTGCCAACAAGTTAAAGTAGAGCACCAAAGGCTAGACGGTATGGCTCAGAATATAGAACTTTTGAAATGGAAGTGGGAGATGATTAATATGGATTTCATCACAGGTTTACCAAGGTCTCGCAGACAACACGATTCTATTTGGGTGATTGTTGATAGAATGACCAAATCAACCCACTTTTTGCCGGTAAAGACTACCCATACAACAGAGGACTATGCCAAGTTGTATCTTCAAGAGGTAGTTAGACTTTATGGGGTGCCAATTTCAATTATTTCAAATAGAGGTGCACAATTTACTGCACAGTTCTGGAAATCTTTTCAGAAAGGCTTGGGTTCAAAGGTGAACTTAAGTACTGCTTTTCATCCTAAGACAAATGGTCAAGCAGAGCGCACTATTTAGATCTTAGAGGATATGTTTAGGGCTTATGTGATTGATTTCAAAGGTAATTGGGATGATCACCTACCTCTTATTGAGTTTGCTTACAACAATAGTTACCACTCTAGCATTTAAATGTCTCCTTATGAAGCTCTTTATGGGAGAAGATGCAGATCTCCTATTGGATGGTTGAAGTTGGTGAAGCAGGGTTGACAGGACCAGATTTAGTTCATCAAGCTATGGAGAAGGTTAAAGTAATTCAAGAGAGGTTGAAAACGGCGCAGAGTCATCAGAAATCCTACACTGATGCTAGGAGAAGGGATTTAGAGTTTGAAGTAGATGAATGGGTATACTTGAGAGTTTCACCCATGAAGGGTGTTATGATATTTGGTAAGAAAGGGAAGCTTAGTCCCCGGTATATTGGCCCTTACAGAATATCGAAAAGGGTAGGAAATGTAGCTTATGAGTTGGAGCTAGCACAAGAGTTAGCCGCGGTTCATCTGGTTTTTCACGTCTCCATGTTGAAAAAGTGCATGGGAGATCCTTTATTGATCATACCAACTGAAAATATTGGGATCAAGGATAGCTTATCTTATGAAGAGATTCCGCTTCAGATTCTAGATCGCCAAGTTCGCAAGTTAAGGAATAAGGAAGTAGCATTAGTAAAAGTCCTTTGGAGGAACCAATTTGTTGAGGAAGCTGCTACTTGGGAAGCTGAGGAAGATATGAATAAGAGATATCCACATCTCTTTGAAACTGGAGAAGTTCCAGACCAAGGTACTAATTCTATTCTTAGTACTCTTTAATTTATAAGTTGGCATGTTGTATTTACATTGCTTGTTGGGTGTTTGAGCTGAATGTTAGATGTTACACCCTTAGCCTAGTAAGAGTAATCTTATTTGAGGATGAATATTCCCAAGGGGGAGATATTGTAACATCTCGCTAATTGAAAGAACTAGAAAGAGTTAGAATTGGAAATAGTCATTTTAGAAAAGAATGAAAATCTGGAAAATTTGTTAAGTTATGTTGAGTTTGGTTTTTGGTCAACTTCAAACGACCATAAATCCTAGCTCAGGATGAGTTAGGTGTGTTTCCAGACACCGTAGGAAAGCTCTTGGAATAATCTTTCCAACTCCAACGAGTTTGAGTGATTCTGAGTTTGTGTGTGAGATATGACCATTTGAAGTTGGGCTGTTCAAATAAGGAAATGTCCAATCCGAATTTTGAAAGGGTGTTTTGGTCTTTTTCATACCCTATTATTTTAATTCGTTTTTAGTGAATTAATTAAGGGTCAAAACTGAATTGGTTCAGTTTGCACAATTGGAAATTTATGCTAGGGTTCTAGAGAGAAGAGAAGAGAAAATCAAGATTCGTCGTCTTCGTAATTATGGATTTCATCAAGGATTTGATCCTACAAGGTATGTGAGATCACATAGCATTGGGTCCATTCACCCACGCGCCAAACATGTTTAATTCAATGATTTCATCCTAAAAGAGTTAGAATTTGATGTTCTTGAGTTGTGTTCTTGAATTGTTTTCATTCTTTAACTTATATGTGATTGATGGGTTTTATTGAGACGTTTTAGCGATGTTAACAGTTGTTTTGAGTTAGATTCTAGTGTACATGTTTTGGGTATCTGAATCTAAGAAGGTATGAGAAAAGGAATCGATTAAAAGCGATTTCAGATTAGAAAACGAGTTGAAAAATTCGTCAGACTCATCTGGGGAAGGTCTGGAGCGTCGTGCTCCATCTATGCCAGAGAGACTGGGGCGGCGCGCCTGCAGTGCGCTAGAAATGATCCCAGTAACTTGGGGGGCGCGCCAAGGATACCCCCGAATCATCGTTTTCCACCAGTTTTTTGTCATTCAGTCCGTTCAAGTCCTTCTAAAGTGTACTAACACTTCCTCTTGATTCTAACTACTCTAAATGACTTCTAAACATCTAGAGTTATATGTATCTTTGCATACACCTAGAGTTGACATCATGTTTTAAAAGCGTTTCTTTATATTGCACTTGTTTTAAACTGCTTTATATTGAAATGAGTTCAATTATGTTGAGTTGAGTTGTGCCAGGTAAGTTCTTCAGTTTCTTTGAAGCTTATGTCTTGTTTAGAATTCTCCTCGCATACTCGTACATTCAATGTACTGATTCCATTTGGCCTGCATCTTATTATGATGCAGACACATGTAACCAGGATCAGCATCGAGCGCATTGTTGATCCAGTTGAGCATTTAGAGTTTGTGGTGAGCCTCCTTGCTTTCTAGAGAGTCCCTTTTCATTGTTTTCATTATTATTATTAGTTCATTAGGATGTCGTGGGTCTTGTCCCGACATCCATCTCAGTTGTTTAGAGGCTTCATACGCAGTCAGATGTTAGTCTTTAGTCTTTTCATTTCATTATCTTATGTTGACACTTCAGTTTGCTTTATTGACTAGTTGAATGTTTTCTTTATAACATTCTAAGTTTTATATGAGTTATATTTGTTGAGTTAAGTCTTCTGTTGAGTAAGTAAGCTAGGCAAATAATGGTTCTCGAGTGCCAGTCCTGCCCAGGGTGTACGTTCGGGGAAGGACACAATTTCTATTGCTCCTACTAGTACTTCTTCTAATGTTGATTCTTATATGCCTACCTCCACTCCTATCATACATCCCCCATTAACCAAGGCATTAATTTATCACATCGATAGTTTTGCCTGATCGACGAATGTTAGAGCCATGAGGGTTGTGACGGACAAGCCCAATATTTTTGATAAGGCTATTGAGAGGGCCTTGGCTCCTTTAAGAGATATGGTAACTAGGTTTGAGGGGTTAGTGGATGCCCATGATGTAAGGTTGGATAACCTCACTACAAGACTAGAATCCCATGAGATGAATGAGGGTAGCTTTGGTGCACTTGACACCATGAGGGGTGAGCTTGCTACCTTGTGAGCAGATGTGACTCAATTATAGTGTACCGACCTCTTGATGTCTTGGGGTAAGGTTCCCCTATGAGATGCACATGTCACTGTGCCACCATCGATGCCCAACAATATGCCTACTTCTAGTGTGCAGCCTGAGATAACTGTGAGTGTTGATATAGATGTTGATATGGATGTTGAGAGGGACGAGAATGATTTGTCCAAGGAGATGGACAAGGAAAAGTTGTGGAGTGAGGAGCATGGGATTACCCAGACCCTCACGGAGCTGTAGGAGATCGATGAGGTCATTGTTCAGGTGGAGAGATCCGTTTGGGAGACTTCAACAGTTGGTACTAGTGGGGTCTCTTCAGACTACACCATTCCTTTGAGTGTTATGACATGCATTGATGTCCTAGTTGAGACTACACTACTACCTCGAGTGATCCCATTGCCGGGCATTGATGCCCAGTTGATGCTTCCCCACCCGAGAGTCCAGATGAGAGTGCTCCAAAAGCTTAGTCTTTCAGGGAACCCTTTTATATCAGCCTCTTGTACTTTTATTTATCATTGCATTGAGGACAATACTTGTTTCTTTTTGGTGGGGTGAGGGCCTTGAGCCAATATTCCCTTTTTTGCTTGTATTTTATTACTTTTAGTTTTGGATAATCGTATTGGTACTTTTTATTATATTATAGTATTTATTTTGGTAGAGTATGTCTCTTATGTTTTGCAATTCTTTTTCGTTCTCTCTTGATTTTGCAACCCCCTATGAGTTTTTGAAAATCGTTAAATTCTTGAAGTTTTCATTGATAATGATTCCAGAATTGACTATGTTCAATATCAATGTCTTTAATAGTACTCATGATGAGCATGGTGTATAGTGTTGATGTTTTAAGAATCAAATTAATGTGGTTACACTTTTGAGTGATCCCTTTGAATCTTTTGTTGACTAGCTGCGTTTCAATGTGAGTCTTGCAATAAATATCACACATACCCTTTTGATCTTTTCGGTATTTTCTAAATGAGTCTATTTCAAAGTTCCATGTGTGGTGAGGTCTTACTTGAAAGCATGAGTGTGGAGTCCAATAATTTTCCTTGTTAGTCCAATTGTTTAAATCTCGGAGAATTTGAGGCGTGATTTTGGGGAATAATTCAAAGAGAGAACCCAAATGTCCATAATATTTTGTGACTACCTTGGGAGGGTGTGAATCCATTTTGGTACCATTTGAGCCTAACCCATTTGTTGGTAAAACCCAAAGAAAGCCGCTTGAACTAATTCGTCCTTACCTTCTCACTTGAAATCCTGTTTGAAGCATTGTTATGTTTGAATAGCTAACTTAGGCCAAAAGCCGAAGTTTGGGGTGTGGAAAGGAAGGAGGAATGCAAGCCAAAGATGAAATGAGACTCAACTTTGGAGTTTGTTACAAAAATAAGGAACCCCTCATTAAAAAAAGAGTCATTGTGATGAAAATGCTTTGGAAAAATTAAAATGAAAAGAGAAGTGATGAAATAAAGGGGATTCCAACAAAAATTGAGTGAAAAGCTAGAGTGTGAGTTCTCAAATGAAAAGGAACGAAAAGAACTTGAGTCGAGGTGAATATGATTGGAACAATTCTTTGAAAAGTTGAAGTCACCAAGCCAAAATGACCATACGTTAACCGTCAGCCCCATTACAAGCCTAAAAGACCCTTGAGATCTTGCATGAACTAGGTTGTGTGATGATTGGAAAATATAGACAAACCTATGAGACGAGCTTGCAAGTGTTTCTCTTTTGAGAGAGTGCGAGTTGCATTGATTAATTATTTCTTTGTTGATTTTCTTTGTTAGACCATGGATTCGTTCTTGATGTGATGAAAGTTGAATGCATTTATTGAAACATGGTCTTGCATTAGAAAGGAAGCTAAGGTGAGCTTGAGCTTCTGATGAGATCGGCTACTCATCATTTGAAGCTTTTTGATCATGATTGAGTGTAGCATGATTTTTTCAGAGTAGTCTTGTTATGGAACTTGCACGTTAGCTCTCATTGAGAACTGTTGTAGACACCCTCATTGAGCTAATTGTGTTCTTGATTTACCTGAGGAAAACAATAGTTTAAGTTGGGGTGTTGATGAGTTGTAGATTTGCATTCATTGGAGGACTATATAACTCAATAATTAGTTTCCTCAATGCCTAAATTTGTCCTATTCTGATGATATGTTGATGATTTGCAGCTAATGGACAATGCAAGGATTTATGTTTGAATGAATGGCCAAAATGCAAATACAAGTGCAAACTATACATTGTTGATTGCTAAACGAGAAAGGCGGTTCACCTAGTGAGTATGGCCTCGCCCACAATGACAGTGCACACCACTTGTGTCTATCGAGATAGGTCAGTGAACTCCAAAAGAGAAGGCGATGCACCAAATGAGAAAATAGACGTTGATAATCGTTGAAATTGACGGTGCAAGGAGAAAAATTGAATGCTCGAAAGGCAAAACAAGATGGTACTCGACAATTCACCTAATGTGAAAGACTGACTCAAATTAGTTCACCGAATAAGGTTCAAACACCTTAAGCCAAGTGAATGAGAAGGTGAGCTAAAACATAAGAGACGATTCGATGAATAAGCACAACGAGCCTGACTAATGTCGCTGAATGAGATGCGCATTGAGTTTTTGGGAAACTATAAATATCTGAAAGGATAAAGAAATAAAAGAGAGAATGATATTGAGATACAAGAAATATGTACTGAGAGTTTGAACTAAGAGAGAGAAACTTTACCTAGTGAAGAACACTTTCTGTTTTTTGGGGTTTTTTCAACTTTTGTTCATTAATTTGACAAATTGAAGTTCAATCCAAAGTAGGTTTACCTGTAATTGCTTAATTTCATGTTACCCTTGGCTGCATTCATGGAAGGTATAATCTATTTACTTTTTTTGTGATGGGTGGATAAAATTCTAAGAACTAGGGGTTCAATTATGGGTTTGGGTGTTGATTTAATGTATTGGGTATTGTGTGATGCTTTGTTTTACTATTGTTCATACATGAATTTGAGCTAATTAGCATGGGGTTGGCTTATGGGTAAAGTTTGCAAACTTAATTCCTACTTCCAATCTCCAGTCGATGCTCGGAAGAGATTGATTGGAGTTGATAATTAGTCCACTACTAGCAATTTAGGTTTGATGTCTGTAACTTGCTTGAAAATAGAGGTTATGGGTCAAATCTATTTGCCTATTTTTGCATCGAAAGAGAGAATAGAGCAAGGTATTGGGTTGTTTAGATTGGGATATAGATGAGACCGATAGGAGATTTCATGCAAGGATGTTATGAGATCGAAAGAAGATTAGCTTCATTGAAGATGACTTAGCCTATTCATGGATGTTCATCACTATAGAGCAGCACAATTACCCCTATGTGACATTGATTTTCAACCCCCGCACCCTAGATTGCTTGTTAACCTTTGAGATTTCCTTAATTCTAGTTTAATTGTGATAATTGTTAACCAATTTTTTTTGTTAAATTGGTGGAATCATTCACCCATTTGTTCTTACTATTACAAATGAGTGATTTTACAATCCAAATTTCTTGATAAAAATTCTCTACGATATACAATTCTTTGTGTGATTTTACACCGACTCTTCGTTGGGTTTCTATTGACTACAACCGATGTCCCTTTTAATTGATTTTAAAGTGGACATTTGAGTGTTATTAGATGTCAGGGTCGGGTCTTAGATCAGTTTCGAGATTGGTTTCCGATTCAGAAAACTACTCTCTAGCCAAAAATAAAAGATATATTTTGGAAAATGTTTTTTCATTCACCAATCAAACTCAAAAAAATAATTCATCCAGACATGAGAAAATAAGTTAGAAATAAATTTATTTTCCAAAAAACACATTTTCTAGGAAAATATTTTCCAAGGAAAACATTTTCCTTCATGCCAAACACACCCTACAATGCAACAACAACATACTAGTGTAATCCCAAAAGTGAGACATGGAGGAGGTAGGATGTTTGCAGATCTCACCATTACCTTTGAGGTAGAGAGGCTAAATGCGGTAAACTCGTCTAACAAAAACAACAATGTACCTAGGGGAGGACCGGGTAGGCAGTGCATGTGAAAACCTTACCCCTACCTTGTGTAGGTAGAGGATGATGTTTCCAAACACATCCTCGCTTCATGTAAAGCATGTCAGAGAAAATAAACTCATTTAATAGTAATTTATAATATAATTCTCTACATAAAACTCTTTAAGGATTATGAAGAGCATAAATTATGATTTGAACCCTAAAAGATAGGAAATTGGAGGTTAAAGAGGCCATTGTTGTGAATCGGCAATGGTGTAAACAAATAGATGGGATATGCCACTATATATATATATATATATATATATATATATATGGAAAAAATGGAAACTGGGAATTTAAGTAGACAACATTTAATTAGAAATGCTTCGTTCCAAAAAGCATTTTGAATGAAGTGTTGGCTGTTGAACTACTAATGTATCCTCCATGCTCCATAAGAAAAACATTCTATTTTTGACAAACACAACTGCTTAAAAAAAGTATGCTGGGAAGAGTTGAAACATAAAATTTATTTTAGTGTATCAAAAAATGGAGAGGCTGATTCAAAATTTGAATGAGATATTTAAATTTGATAATATATCAGAACACATTCAATGTACCGAATTGAAAATTTATTATTTATGTTATTTTAGCCGATGAATCGAGCAAAATGATATAATTCAGATGAACCCATAACCTAAATGATGAAAATATATTTGCGTCCTTAACCCCTAACTAGATTGTTTCCGATACACCCTTGGCTCATAAAAATGCTTATGCACTAGAATTGTAATAGAAAAATGTTCAATTAGTAGAATTTAACTCGTCTAGCAATAATAACATACCCAATGTGTACATAAACCTTACCTCTAAATTGTGTAGGTAGAAGAGCATGTTCCAAGACACACTTATAGCTCAAGTAAAGCATATCAAATCAATTAAACTCATCTAATAGTGAATAAAATTACAAAATTAAAACATATCAAAAGTAGAAGTTCAGCATAAAAACACAACATCAATTTCTCCATATATAACTTTATAAGAAAATAAATTATGATTTGAATCCTAAAAGATATACAAAGGAACAGAGGGAATCATCAAATTGAAGTACATGATTCATCAAGGTGACGTAAAAAAATGCAAATTCAATTCGTTGGAGTTGAATCGTTGGTGGCGTAATGTAAACAGAGGAGAATAATAGAGAGGGTGAATTTCGGGAGACACTGTATTTACAACTCCACAATATTTGGCAGTTGAATGAGTAATGTACCCTCCACACTCCAACAAAACCACCTTGGTTAAAACACAATATATGTTGGCTTAAACTTTATTTAATGGAAAATTCAAATATACCTATGTACTAGTAAAATGATTTATATTTACCCGTCGTTATACTTTAGGACTCCTTAATTTTTAAATTATATTCTACTTTTAGCATATATTTTAGTGTTAATTTTCAAAATGGGAAAAGGCCAAATATATGCATGTGCTAATATATATATAGTTAACATATACCTTCGTTATACTTTTTGTCTAAATATACTCCTCTTATTATACTTTCGATTGAAATATACCTCTCTTATTATACTTTGATAAAAATTTATCCTTAATTTTAACAGAGAGACAAGTGACAAGATTAACAACAAATAACCTTCTGCCAATTTACAATACCTGACTTATCACGACCCAAGGTTGACCCTAGGCGTAACATGGTGTATAAGATCCCGAGAGGCCTCCTACCAACCATTAGCATACATCATACAAGATTAATGGAAATCAAGAGATTTCAAAGACAATTTCAAACATGGAGTTTATAAAGTGAAGCAGAAATCTAACAATATCTCAAAGACATCTAGTACATGAGAAGTAATCGGGACGTAACCTGTACATCAAGTTCAAAACTGAAATGAAAAGACATAATAAAGAAAGGGCTTGGTCCTCGGAACATGAGGACTCACCAATATTCAAGCTTCTACTAGTAGATCCCTAGCCACAGAAGTGTGAATCTGGAGTGTCAGAACTTCCATTTTTATAAGAAATGTAGGAAAGAGTATGCGGTAGTACAAAAATGCACTAAGTATTATAGCCATGCATAAAAAATAATAAATCATGCTTGAAAGAGATTTTCGTGACATGATATGACCAAGCTAAAACATGAGTAAAAGAGTTAGAAAGCATAAGTCATAAAACATGGTCATTGCAAGCTAATATCATTCAAACCTTTGTGAGATACTTCTAGAAGTAACCCTAGTCCATTAATGTGAGAGATTTACCTTTAAACGACATATAAGACCAAGTGAGCTATCAACACGAATCTAGTGTCTACCCCACACCAAAAAGGGTGTCTCACTTGTCAAGGTAAGACCATAAACTACTAGCTATTTTGGGTCCACTAGCTAATGAATAGCTAAGACAATTATCCTATAGGGGAACATATGTATGTGATAAGGAGATTGTTACTAGAAACCCGACCTCTACTAATGGAAGAGCTTCTATCTCAATATCCTCTCAGTGCTAAGCGTAAATCCCATAGAATAGTCATTTTCTTAACTTGCCTTTATCATCCATGGAAGGGCACGTCATAATGCCAATCCAAGCTAAGTCATATGTCATCCATGGAAAGGTACAATTAAGACTACCAATCCACACTAGGTTTCATTAGAATAGCTCCTTTAACTTTGATTCATTTTAGGTGAGAAGACTTTTCAACCTTAGAATCCTTTATGAGAGAAAACCTTTCACATTCATGATTTTTTGTGTATATGAGAAATCCTTTCATAACACAACAACAAAAACATCATATATGGTTTATTCTCAAAGTAACTTACATCATAATTCCTCAATTTCATAAGAACATGCATAATTCTATAATTCTCCTTTCATAGTTCAAAACCCACACTATATCATCGTGACTTAAAAAACATGGGGGATGCATGGGGTCATGGGGATTAGTCTTAAAAACATAGAATTATCTCAATTCATGCATAATAGATCATAAAAAAAAAATCAAACAATTCAACATTGAAAGGAACCCATCACATGGAGGAAACCCTAGCTCAATTTAAGACTGCTAACTATGTAAGTTGAAAAATTTAGGAACTCTATGGAGGAAAAGGGTTTGATAGATCAAAACTATCATACCTCATTGGAAAAAGTTTGCCTTCAATGGAGGATTAAGAGACTTGCCTTGAAACCCTAGTTTGACTCCTTCTTCTTCAAGCTTTCTAGAGAGAGACATATTTTAGAGAGGAAGACTTATTCTTCTTTTAGTATTTTGAGAAAATGATTTCAATTGAAGAAATTTGGGGTAAAAAAATACTTATATAAGTCTTTATTAGATGGAGGGTAAAATGACATAGTATTAGGCCAGAATAATTAGAAAAAGACCCAAAAGCTCCTAACTAAATAACTGCTGATACCCATAGATAGCACGACCTACGGTCCGTCGGTCGAACCACAAACCATACGAGTTGACCGTCATTTGGGGTCAGAGACCATGATCCTTGGTCCTTGACTAGCGGGACCCACTTATAGACTGTGGTTCCCTTGACGAGCCATGGGTCTCGGCCATGGGTCGCGACTTTTGATATAAAAATCTTTGTAAGTCTGGGATTGGCCTACTAAACCTACCTATGACTCTTACACTAAACAACATACCGTCTTGGTGAACCATAAAAAAAGTACTGAAACTTGACATTTTGCGATCTTGGGATGGCCAACCATGGTGCTGACCTATGGTTTGTGTGTCAATTGGCACCTAATCATGGAGAATGCTGCTATTCTATTCTTTTTGAATTCGAGGTGTTACATTATTTCCCCCTTGGGATCATTCATCCTCGAATGAGATTCAAGACATCATACAAAGGGTAGGAACTTAATCTAACAGCCCAACAACATGCAATTACATAAATGCACATATCCGAGGAGGAAACCTCAACTCCAAGCTTTGCTCAAAACATCATAATCATTAAGTCAACATGCAACTCATACTCAAATGCACATAAATATGTGGAAATCAATCAAGTTAACTTATTTTCACAAAAACTAAGCTTTTCATGAATCATGCATATTGAGCAAATCATGGGAATATCTAAGACACATGACACCAAAGAGAAATCTATGAGGAACTAAATACCTCAAGATTGAGTAGGGATAAAAGGAAAGAGATGAGGATAACGTGACATCATATCAACCTCGGCCTCATAAGTAGCAACCTCTTTGTTCCTCAACTTCATAACTTTCCGTTCTAAAATCTCAACCGGAACCTCCTCATAAGAGAGATTCTCTTTGACTCCTAAACCTTCTTTAGGAACTATAGATGTCAGATCGCCAACACATTTCTTCAACAAGGAGACATGGAAACGAGGATGAACGAATGGCAACTCATTGGAAAATTCAAGCTCATATGCGACCTTACCAATTCACCTTAAAATCTAATATGAGCCCACATAATGGGGACTAAGCTTCCCTTTCTTACCAAATTTGATTACACCATTTATGGGTGAAATTTTCAAGTAGACTCAATCATTTACCTCAAACCCAAGATCTCTTCTTCTAACTTCGGCATAGGACTTTTGCCGACTTTGAGCCATTTACAACCTTTCCCTAATAGGCCAAACTTTTTCCATAGCCTCATTCACCAACTCATGACCTATTAAAGCAATTTCACCCACCTCAAACCAACCTATAGGAGATCTACACCCCCTACTATATAAAGCCTTAAATTGTCACGACCCAAGGGTACACCCTAGATGTAACATGGCGTATAGGACCTCGAGAGAGTCCATACAAGCCACTTAGCATTCATAACATAAGAAATAGACCATAATAGGTAAAAATAACATTTCAAGTCCAAAAGTTTTATAAAAGCAAGCAGAAGTCTAAAACAATTTTCTCATTAGCCATCTAGTAAAATCGAATTAAATTGGGCCTAGCCCATTCATCGTGTTCAAAACTGCATATAACAAAGAAACTAAAACAATGAAAATCCATCCTCGAAGCATGAGGACTCACCAAGCTTGAAAATCTCGCAATCAACCACTAGCCACGAAATTGAGGACCCTAACTGTCGGACCCTACATTTGGGGAAATGTAGGAAAGAGTATGCGTTAGTACCAAACAATGTACCAAGTATGATAACCATGCATAAAACATTTAAATCATGCTAAAATGGGATGTTTCATGACATGCAATTGTCCAAGCTAAAATATGATATAAGAAGGTTAGAAAACATGAGTCATAAAACATGGTCAATGCAAGCTAACATCTTTAAAACCTTTGAACACATATGAGATACTTCTTGAAGTAACCTTATTTCATTATTATTGTGGAAAGTAGCCTTAATCGACATAGAGACCATGTGAGCTATAACATGATCCCCCGGTTTGTCCTACTTGCCGAGGTAAGGACCATGAACTTCTAGATTAGGTGGATCCACTAGCTAATGTCTATCTAGACAATTATCCTATGGGGGCACAAAGGTAAGGGATAAGGAGATTGCTACTAGAAACCCGACCTCTACTAACGGGAAAGCCTCCACCTCAATATCCTCTTAGTGTAAAGCATAAATCCTACGAAATAGTCATTTCTCACTTTTTCTTATTATCCATGGAAGGGGACGCCATCTTGCCAATCCAAGCTAAGTCATAAGTCAATCCATGGAAAGGTATCATTTAATAACCAATCCAAGCTAGGTTTTATTAGGATAGTTCTTTATCTTTGATTCAATTAGGTGAGAAGACCTTTCAACCTTAGAATACTTACTATGTGAGAAAACCTTTCACAATCATGCTTTCATGTGTTTATGAGAAAAATCCTTCCAACAACACAACAACAAAATAATCATTGATACTTCACTCTCAAAGCATCCTTAAAACATTTACATAGATTTCATAAGAACATGCATAATTCCATAATTTACCTTTCAAGGTTCACAACCCACTTTCAACCATCAACATTTAGAAAATATGGGTTAGAGATAGATTTCATCATAAAATCATGTAATTCTACCAATACATGCTTGTTTTCATAAGACTCTTCTTTCATAATCAAAATCCCACATCATATGATCATAATTCAAAAAAACATGGGGATTACATGGGTTCGTAAGGGAATCATCATAAAATCAAAGTATTTCATTATTTCATCATTTCATGCATAAGAGATCATAATTCAACCATTTAAATCAATAATCAAGAGAACCCATGACAATTGAAGAAAACCCTAACTCAATTGGGAATTTCTAACTTTGAAAATATGAGAATTTGAGAACTCCATGAATGGAAGGAATCCATGGATAAAAACTATCATACCTCAATGCCAATCGCTTAACTTTAATGGAGGATTAGAAGACTTGACTTCCAAACCCTAGCTTGGACCCTTCATCTTCAAGCTTTCTAGAGAGAGAAATATTTTGGGACGAAGACTTATTCCTCTTTCAGAAATTTGAGAATTTCAATTGGGGAATTTGGGTTTTAAAACGTTTATATTGGGGTCTTAGTGAAGGGTAAAATGACGTAGTATAGGGATAAAATAATTATAAAAATACCAACCTACCTTTGAACTAACTGTCGACCTGTCGACCACGACCTTCAATCGACGGATTGTGGACTGACCTACGGCCCGTCCTGCACGACCGTTGACTGTGGTCAGAAACTTGAACTTGGGGGGTCTGGACCACGGGCCCTCAACCATGGATCGTGGTCCCATCAATGGTCAATTGGTCTGGTCGTGGTTCTGGACCTTTAGTCAAGGTTGGTTGTGACCAACCACGGGCCACACTTACGGTCCGTGGTCTCATCCACGGGCAATGAGTGGCCTCTGTGGGTTAGCACCAATAACTTCTGAAAATAGTTATCTTGCCCCTTCTCGAATCCATGGTGTTACATTATCTCCCCCTTGGGATCATTCGTCCTCAAATGAGATTCTAGATATCACTTAGAGGAAAACTGACTCTAAACTAGCAACCCATCATACATGCAACCTCATCAAAATGCACACAACTAAGGAGGAATATCGACTCCAAGCTAGGACATATTTAAAACATCATAAGGAAGATAGGAACTAGCAGCCCAACATGAATACAAATATCATAATGCACATATCCGAGGAGGAAAATTTCGACTCCAAGCTAAAGCGTGCTCTCATAATCATATCACAAAGTCTATATGCAACTCATACTCAAATGCATATATTTGAGGAGGAAACATCAACTCCAAGCTAAACATGTTCAACATATCATCTCATGAAGTCCATAGGCAACTTGTACTCAACACACATCAACATGACAAAAATCAATCATGTAAACTCATTTTCTTTCAAAACTTAAGTTTTTCATGAACATGCATAAATAAGGAAATCATGGAAACATTTAAGACACATGACTCCAAAACAAAGAATAAACCATGAGGAACTCATTACCTCAAGCTAGAGTAGGAGTAGAAGGAAAGAGATGAGGATGTCAGGACATCATATCGGCCTCGGCCTCCCAAGTAGCACCCTCAACTAATTGATTCCTCCACAACACTTTCATGGAAGTAACTTCCTTGTTTCTCAACTTCTTGACTTGTCGGTCAAAAATCCCAACCGCACTTCTTCATAAGAAAGATTCTCCTTAACTCCCAAGCCTTCAAAGGTAATTATAGATGTCGGATCTTTGATATACCGTGAGGTTTACGGTATTTTTAATACATTTCACTTAAAGAGTTGTGTGTGTCTAGGGCTATTTTTATTGGTTTTAATGCATTTTTATCATGTTTGCTGGAAATATGTTCAGACGTGGAAACTGAGAGACACAACTGAAGGATGTAAAAAAAAAAGGGCATCTATGGAGGTGATCTATGGACCATAGTTCCATTTACGCTCCGTAGATGGTGACCGTAGATGGGCAGGCAGGGGTTGAAGGAAAATCAAGGAATTCTTGACCAAGTGTGGAACCACGGACCGTAGATCGACCTACGGGCCATACTACTGTTCCGTCAAATCATTCAGAGAGGGGTTCTAGTACCTAATTTTGAAGATTCTAAGTATGGATCTACGGAGGAGGATACGTACCATAGATCAATCCACGGTCCGTACTGTGGATCCGTCGATTGATTCAGAGAAGTGGAGATTGGAAAATTGCCTAAGTCCTGAGCCACGGATGGGACCTACGGACCGTAGATCAATCCATGGTCCATAGGTCAGTGTCGTAGAACGAAACCGCGTCCTGAAACATTATTTCCTTATTTCGTTTCCTTTTTAGTTAGGACTTGTTTTTCTATATATAGGGCATGTAAACCTCGTTTTTGGGGGTTAGACATAATTACTTTTATTCTAGTTCTTGACTTGGGAGATTAACTTGCAACTTTAGCAATTCTTAATTTCCTAAGTTTTTTTTCGAAGTTTTTGGTTTGGAAGTTCAAGTTGAAATTCTGGGTTTATCATTCTCATTACGTAAGTTCATGATTTCTTCTTCTAAAAATATGAATTGTGTTCTTTCTAATATGGGTAACTAAATCCACAACTAGGGTTGTGGGAACCATGATCGATTAACAAAGTATGAATAGTAACTAAGCATTTCTTGAATAGTGTTGTTGCATGCATTGATAATTCTTTCGTTTAGAAGTCTTTTTAACGAGTGCACACATTAGAACTCGCCTTGTTGCTATTTGCCGGACCAAGGAGGTAGTTAATAAGAAAAGAATTATCAGCATAGATTTAGTGTGATACTATCTAATAGTCTAATGTTTATTGGTGCGAGGGTGAAAACTAAGCCATACATCGATGTAATGTCTAATATGAGGTAAATGTAAGGGTTAGTAAATTATACACACGTAGCCGGACCAAGGTGTGGGGTGAAATTCTCTAGTTGCCGTACCAAGGAATTAGAGATACCTAACTTATCACTTTGCATCTAATACACTAGGAAAGGATTGCTATTACTAGAATTACCGTGTTATGAGCTTATGGGGAACACGTACACCCTAGTTACTTTCTCATCTTGATAACAACTAAAGTTTGAATCTTTCTCACTGAATACTTACATAACTTTCAGAAATTATTTCATAAATTCCCCCCCTTTAATTACTTGTTTTTGGAAATACATTGACTAAACGAATATAATCGTCAGTTAAATTTCATTCTAAACCATATTCCTCGTGGGATCGACCCCAACCTCCAAGTTGGGTTCTTTACTTGATAACAATCGCTTACGCTTCTTTAGGGAGGTGTAATTTGAGCGTATCAAATTTTGGCGCTGCTGCCGGGGAATAAGGCTTTTAGATTAAGTTTAACTACATTATTGAACTTTAGTCAATTATTTCCTAATTTTACTTTTTTCTTTTGTTTTTGTCTCTCTTAGGTTCCTACTCTAGTGTATGCCAAGAATACGGAGTCAAGGAGAACCCCTTACTCCCTACGATCCAGAACTGAACAGAACTTTGTGGAGAATGAATAATCAAGGAGTTCCAGTTAATCCTATCGGAGGAGAGTTAGGTGATGGTGTTGGTGTTGGTGTTGGGTTGCAACCTCCGAGGGTTGGTAACTAGAATAATCAGATTCAAGCTGAGAATCTACTGAGAGATGCAGTGAGGGTACCAAATCCACCAGGGCCAAGACTGCGTGATAATTATAGGGTCAACTTTAATGCTACTGAATCTGATGGACCTCTTGTCCTACCTCATCTACCTCAGGGTCATACATTTGTGGTGACTAGCAGTTTGATGTAGATGCTTACATCAAGGGGTTTGTTTGCGGGTTTGGTATCAGAGGATCCACATTCTCACGTAGCCAAGCTAAGGAGTGTTTGCAAAAGTTGTGTGGGTCGACCGGACTTGGACATGCATGTCATTGGATTGCGAGTATTCCCTCTATCATTGACCAGCGATGCTGCTGTGTGGTTTACTAAGTTTCCTTATAACTCAATCTATACATGGGACCAATTGACTGAGGTGTTCCTAGCAAGATTCTTTCCAGTGCCAAAGAAGTTGAACCACAAAGATAAACTCAATAATTTTGTAGCACTACCTGGAGAGTCTGTGAGTAGTTCTTGGGACAAGTTCACTGCTTTCATAAGAGGTGTTCCGAATCACCGTATTGATGATGGATTACTAAAGGAGTATTTCCACCGAGGTTAAGATGACAATAGTAAGGCAGTGCTTGATACTATCGCTGGAGGTTCATATAGTGAGTGCACTTTTGAGAAGATTGTGGAGAAACTAGAGAAGATCTCTCGGAACAATAAAGCTTGGAGCACTAGAAAGTTGGATACTGGGAGGAACACGTTTGTCGTTCAAGCTACAAACAACCAGCCGGCAGATGAAATTCGTGAGGAGATGGCTCAGATGAGGACCGAACTAGGGTTGATGTTGAAGCATGTGAGCGGAGGTGCGGAGAAGGTAAATATTGTGAATTATTTGACTAAAGATCCACCATCGATTGAGGAGTGTTACTATAAAGAAGATACCTATGCGGTGAATGATCAGACAAGGGGTTTCCAACTAAACGCCCAAGGTTCCAATACGGATAATTGGCACCAAGGTCGGAACTATGACAACTACAATTGAGAGGGTCAATATGTCCAGGATGTGAACTACAATCGCAACAATAACTACAACCGGAACAACTATGGCAACAAAAACAATCAGGTTGGACCTTATGTTTTTCCTCAAAATCGAGAATCTGGTACTAGGGAAGCTGGAGGTAATATGTCACGTATTGAGGATATGATGCATAAGATGATGATGAGGTTTGGTGCAACTGATGAGAATGTGAAGAAGATGCGAAATGACTTGTCTGGTATTAGTCAAAAAGTTGATGCCCATGCAGTGTCAATTAAGCATCTTGAGCAGTAGATGACTCAGTTGTCTACTACAGTAAACCCACGTCAACCTGACACTCTTCCTAGCAATACCATCTAATATCCAAAGAATGATGGACATTGTATGTCAGTCACTACTCGAGGGGGTAAGCAAACCATTGATCCACCTATGCTGTCTAGGGTGGAAATTGAGACTAGTAAAGATGATGATGTGGTCGAGGTAAGTGGAGAGTTCGAGAATGCAATAGAGAAAGAAGCGGAGGTAACTCAGAAAGTTGTCCCCATACCTAGACCTCCACCTCCCTTCCCACAGAGGTTAGTGAAGAAGACTGAAGAAGGCAAATATCGTAGGTTTATTAGCATGTTGAAACAACTTTCAATCAATGTTTTGTTGATAGAAGCTTTGGAGCAAATGCCTAGGTATGTAAAATTTATGAAGGATATGGTGACAAAGAAGAGGCTAGTGAGCTTCGAAGATGATGATAGATTGCAATATTGTAGTGCTATTGTTATAAGGTCCCTTGTGCAGAAAAAAAGAGGATCCTGGTGCCTTCACTATTTCATGTACCACTGGGTTGTTGCATTTTACTAAGGTGTTGTGTGATCTTGGTGCTAACATTAATCTGACGCCATTGTCTATTTATAAGAAGTTGGGTCTAGGAGATCCAAAATCGACTGCGATGCGGTTGCTCATTGCCGATAGAACTGTGAAGAGGCCCATTGGTGTGCTCCATGATGTATTAGTGAAAGTGGAGTCGTTCATCTTTCCGGTGGATTTTGTGATTCTTGACTGTGAGGTTGATTTTGAGGTTCCCATTATTCTTGGGAGACCATTTCTTGCCACTGGGCGTGCCTTGGTTGATATGGAAAATGGGAAGATAAAGTTCAGACTGAATAATGAAGAGGCAACTTTCAATATCTGTAGGTCCATGAAGCATAGTAGTGAGCTCCAAATGGTATCGACGATAACATATAGAGTTGAGAGTGGGTCTGAGGTGTAGATTGAAGAGAGATTGGGTGTTGAAGAACTAGCAGCGGTTATGATGAACTTTGATAGTGATGGTATTGAAGACTATAATGAGTTGGTCGCCGTACTTGATAGGTGTGAATATCTTTCGAAACCAAAGAAGTTGGAGTTAGACATGAAAAATCGTGAGTCCCCACCCGCAAGACTGTCTGTTGAGGAGGCACCAAAATTGGAGTTTAAAGCTCTACCATCACATTTGAGGTATGTATTCTTGGGAAGAGAGGATACTTTAACGGTGATCATTGCGGCAGGAATGGGCGACAAGTTGAGGCTTTGGTTTCTGTGTTAAAGAGGTTCAAGCGAGCTATTAGGTGGACTATTGCAGACATTATTGGGATCCCTCCTAGTATCTGTTCTCATAAAATCCAACTCATG
This sequence comes from Solanum verrucosum, assembly GCF_900185275.1. NCBI lineage: Eukaryota > Viridiplantae > Streptophyta > Magnoliopsida > Solanales > Solanaceae > Solanum > Solanum verrucosum. Next base: position 3,277,002 of record NW_026020407.1, read on the forward strand.
CCAGATCATAAGCCTAGTATTGAGCACCAGAGAAGATTAAATCCACCTATGAAAGAGGTAGTTAAAAATGAGATCATCAAGTGGTTGGATGCCGAAGTTATTTATCCCATTGCAGATAGAAGTTGGGTGTGTCCTGTTTAGTGTGTGCCCAAGAAAGGTGGGATTACTGTGGTTCCTAATGATAGAAACGAGTTTGTTCCGATGCGGCCCGTGAATGGATGGAGAGTCTGCATGGACTACGAGAAGTTAAATGCTTGGACATAAAATGACCATTTTCCTATGCCATTCATGGATCAGATGTTGGATAGACTTGTAGGTAAGGGTTGGTTTGTTTTCTTGATGGTTATTCGGGCTACAATCAGATTTCTATAGCTTTGAAAGATCAACAGAAGACCACCTTCACTTGCCCTTATGGGACTTTCGCCTTTAAACGGATGCCATTTGGGTTGTGCAATGCTCCAACAACCTTCCACCATTGTATGATGTCGATATTCTCTGATATGGTGGAGGACACTATTGAGGTATTTATGGATGATTTCTCTGTGGTAGGTGACTCTTTTGATCGATGTCTGGATCATTCGGCAAGGCGCTTAAAAGGTGTGAAGACTGCAATCTGGTGCTAAATTGGGAGAAGTACCACTTTATGGTGAAATAAGGGATAGTTCTGGGTCATAGGATTTCTGAGAAGGGAATTGAAGTTGATAGAGCTAAAGTTGAGGTAATAGAAAATCTTCCACCACTTATCTCTATAAAAAGTGTTAGAAGTTTTCTTGGGCATGTAGGTTTCTATAGGAGGTTCATCAAGGACTTCTCTAAAATTGCACATCCATTGTGCAAATTGCTCAAAAAGGAGTATAAATTTGATTTTGATGATGCTTGGCTGAGAGAATTTGGAGAGTTGAAGGAGAAGTTATTTACTGCACCTATCATTATTTCACCAGATTGGGGACAACCGTTTGAGGTAATGTGTGTGCAAGTAGAGTGGTGCTTCGTGTGGTATTAGGACAGAGGCGGGAGAAGATTCTCCATCCTATTTACTATCCTAGCAATGCTCTAAATGTGGCCCAAAAAAATTATACTGTGACTAAACAAGAGCTTCTTGTGGTGGTTTTCACATTCGAGAAATTTCGATCCTACTTGCTTGGTACTAAGGTCATAGTGTATACTAACCATTCTGCATTGAGGTATTTGATGGCGAAGAAGGATGCAAAACCGAGGTTGATTAGATAGGTATTGTTGCTGCAAGAGCTTGATTTTGTGGTGAAAGATAGAAAAGGGACTGAAAATCAAGTTGCCGATCACTTGTCCAGATTAGAGGAAGAGGCTATGCTAAAGCTTGGTGATAGGGCTGAAATTAATGATGCTTTTCCAGATGAACATGTATTGGTTGCTTCTCATGATCTGATTCCTTGGTTCACAGACTTTGCTAATTATTTGGCAAGCGATTTGGTGCCCCCGGATTTGTCTTTTCACCAAAGGAAAATTCTTATGCATGATGTGAAGAAATTCTTTTGGGATGAGCCTTACTTGTATCAGAGTTGTGCTGATGGGATTATTCGTCGATGTGTGCCCGAGGTTGAGATGTTGAGTGTACTCGAGGCGTTCCATTCATCACCTGTTGGTGGGCATCATAGTGGTATTCAGACTACGCATAAGATCTTGCAGTGTGGGTACTACTGGCCTACCATCCACCAAAATGCTCATGATTTCGCCAAGTCTTGTGACTGTTGCCAAAGAGAAGGAGGGATTTCAAAAAGGCAAGAGCTTCCTATGAATCCTATATTGGTGATAGAGTTGTTTGATGTATGGGGCATTGATTTTATGGGTCCATTTGTGAGTTCACATGGGATGAAGTATATTCTTGTTGCGGTTGATTATGTGTCAAAGTGGGTGGAAGCAGTTGCGCTCCCCAATAATGAAGGTAAAAGTGTCACCGCATTCTTGAAAAAGAATATCTTCTCTAGATTTGGTACACCGAGGGCGATTATCAGTGAAGGATGTTTCCACTTTGTAATAAGTTGTTCAAGGCGCTACTTGAGAAATATGGTGACTGCCATAATGTAGCCACTCCTTACCATCCGTAGACTAGTGGGCAAGTTGAAGTGTCCAATAGAGAGATCAAACAGATTTTGGCGAGGACTGTGAATGCTAATAGAACAGATTGGTCAAGGAAGCTTGATGATGCTCTATGGGCCTATCGCACTGCATACAAGACTCCCATAGGTATTTCTCCTTACCAACTTGTATATGGGAAGTCTTGCCATTTACTGGTAGAGTGAGAGCATAAGGCTATGTGGGCGATGAAAGAGCTAAATTTGGATTGGGGCGCCACATCTAATCAGAGAATGAATGACTTGAATATGCTTGATGAGTTTCGCCTAAAAGCTTATGAAAGTTCAGCCTTGTATAAAGAGAAGATGAAGAGGTATCATGATCAAAGAATTGAAATGCGAGAATTTGTTGTGGGTGATCTTGTGCTCCTATTCAACTCTAGGTTGTGCTTGTTTCCAGGCAAACTCAAGTCCAAATGGACGGGCCATTTTTGCTCACAAAAGTACTCCCCCAATGAGCGGTTGAGCTTGATCACAGTGAAGGAACATGTTCATGGTAAACAGGCAAAGGATCAAGATCTATCTGGGAAACGCAGAAAGTGTGCAAGAAGTTGTTGAGGCCTACTATCTTGATGAAGTCTGAGTAATCAAGAGGCCTGCATCGTGCCGTGACGTTAAATCAAGCGCTGCTTGGGAGGCAACCCAAGATGTACAATCTAGCCAACAAAAGGTTCTTGTTTTCCATGTAGTAGTTTTCTTTGTTTATTTGCCTCTCTGTACTCATTTAGATAGGTGTTTTATTTTTGTTTTAGTGTTGGCTAGATATAGCATAGGGTCTGTGTCTAAAAAGTGTCCAGAAAATGTAAAAAGAAAGGCCTAATGGTTGCTACATGTGCAGGAGCGCAAGGCAAAATCTGTAGAAAAAGGTTTGGTGCAAAGGTCTATGGACCCCATCGACTGTCCATGGTTCATTCCACATACCGTGAATGGTGTCTGTAGATCCCAGGTAAGGATTCTGAACTTTCTAAGTCTGAATGTGATCTACGGTCCCCATCTACGGATCATAGATCGACCCACAGACCGTGGATGTTGTCTCGTGGGTCCAAACCCTAGCTTGCCCGACCCGACCCGACCCGACCCGGACTTCATTTAAAATAAATGCCCTCTTGTTCAAATCAGTTCCCACTTCCCCCATTTCCCTCCTAACCGTTTCTAAACACCCTCAATCACTAAAATCCCTCCATTTTACCATAACTTCCCCATAACTCACTCCTCATTCTTCCCCCCATATTCCCAATCACTTTTTCTCTCCCAAACCCACTCATTCCCAATTTCCCCAAGAGGTCCGGTGTCCGGGTTCAATGCAAAAAGGCAAGTTAGTAGTAGTGGAAGCGTAGAGTCATAGCATTATCACCCCATTTCCGTTGCTTGTAAGGTAATCGACTTTCCCTTCACTTTGAATTCCAATTCACTGTTGATTATAGAAAGTCAGGAATCGGGTCTTGACCTTGGGTTGATATTTGATGAAATTGCATGCTAAAATAGACTTAGAATCACCCTTGGGACGATAGATCATGATTGTGTGTTGTTACAATGTATAAAATCAAGTACCTTGGCCTACCTCTTTCACCAAAGAAATGGACAAAAACTGTCATATTATTCTCTAATTGACAAGCTTACTCAAAGAATCATTGTAACTTACTCAAAGTAGCTCTCCTATGCTGGTAGGCTACAAGTGATTAATGTTGTACTATTTTCAATCCATAGTTTCTGGGGGGCAGTGTTGATATTACCCCAAAGCATTCTCAAGGAAGTGGATAAGATGCAGGAATTTCCTGTGGGGTAGTAGTGCTGATAAGAGTAAGATAGCTTTGGGGTCATGGGAGAAAGTTTGCTTTCCAAAGAGACAAGGTGGTATAAATATAAAGGGCAGTAGCTATTGGAATATTGCCTCAGTGGGTCAATTGATATGGCAAATCATAGAAAATAAGGAGTTATTGTGGGTTCAATGGGTCCATGGAATATATATAAAGGTTGATGCTTCTATATGGACTCACAAGGCACCATTAGACTGCAGGTGGTACTGGAAGAGAATAAATGCAATCAAAGTTCAAATGCAGGGCTGGTACACACAAGACATATACAAGTTGACACAATCTAACATCTATTATATCACCAAAAGTTACTTAGCAATAATAGGCCGCAAACCACAAATAAGGAATGTTGGACTCATCTGGACGTCGTTGGCTCTACCAAATCATAGATTTATGGTGTCGTTGGTTGTCCAAGGAAGGTTACTCACTCAGGAGAGGAAGTTGAAACTAATCATTCAAGTTGATAACACTGATTGTTGTCTATGTGATGAGAAAGCAATAGAGACCAATGTCCATCTATTTGATAAGTGTAAATGGACATCCATTATATGACAATAGATGATTCAATGGACATGTAAACCACTGTAGAATGCCGGAATCATCAAGACTTTGGATAGCATTAGGAGGAAACATTGGAATAAAGCAAAGAAGGAAATTATGGAAGCTATAGGTGGAACAGTCCTCTATCATACATGGTGTGCTAGGAATTGGAAGAAATTCAAAGGGAAGCAGATACATACAATTGAGGTAGTTCAACTGATAAAGAAGGAGATCACAGAGAGGGTAAATTTACTGTACAGTTCAAAAAAGCACAAAATAGTAGGCAGTTTATTCAACATTTAATATATAATTAGTTTTATAGTTTTGTCGGAGGCATAAGTTCTGTTATCAGAAAAAAAGTGCTCTTTAGGTTATAATTGTTCTTGATGGTTATGGTAATTTTTTACAGTTGTTACCAAGAAAAAAATATTTTATTCAAGAAAATCTCTAAATAATTGGGCATACTTTTTTAAAAATGAATTTGAGTGAACTTGAGGTTGTTACCACCATCTTTGGAGCATAGCAGGATAGTTGAGTGAACGTGAGGTTATACTCTTGTACACCTGTAGACTCCTACTTCAGATTAAGGAACTCTCTTACTTTTTCTTCCCTTATCTCTTGGGGAACGAACCTCCCCAAGAAAGCATCTTCAAACACAACCTAACTCAAAATTGGGGCCCCTCTGCCTTTTTATTCTTCCACTAATCATACTATATCCTGGCAATACCCTTGAGCTGGTATCCAGCCATCTCTACACGCTCAACATCAACAACATGCATGACCTCAAACACCTTCTGAAGTTCATCCACAAAGGTTTATAGATCCTCATTGAGCTTCAACCCAGTGAACTCCGGGAGACTCATTCTTAGAAATTCTCGGACTCTGGATGCATCATTCCAATTCTGATGGCCGACTCCTTGGAGACCAACCTGTATTGTCACAACTTGAATCAACATCTGAATTGCATTCCTGAATTTAGCATTGGTGACATCTCCATGAGGGAGTTGCACTTCTGGTGCATTAGGATCTTTTTGACCTTGAGGATTCACATTCCTTCTAGTAGGACATCCTCAAACAACTCTTCATGGAGAAATGATCTAAAAAGATACGCATAAGCACGAATTAGAAATAACTTTCATAGAGTTAAACTATATCCCACGAAAAGAAGTAAAAATAATGTGAAATATTTCCTAAATGCTGTAGCCTCCTAACTATAGATGTGGCGGGCTTCACATCGATAAGAAAGACTTTACATGCATGGCCTCATAGATACCGCAAGACTCTTGAGTACTGTGTTCTAATACAAAGTTTGTCACCACCCGATCCTACACCCTAGATGTGACCGACACTCAAGTACCATTTCTGATTCCCAAGCGAACCCTTGGCCTAGCTTACTATGACTCACATTATTCTACGTAATACGCGAAAGCTTAAATTGATGAGCATTTAGAAAAGTTTGAAATCACTGTCTTGAAATAATTAACATAAGTCATAAGTTAAACAAACATTTTGAGAAACAAAGGAAACATCTAATTATGCCTTTCTATGAAGCTTCTAGTAGTTCAAGATAGATGTCGGGACAAGACCCATCACACCGCAAATATTACTAAAATTTCATTTAAAATGGAGTCTCTTGAGGCTTTACCAAATATTATCTACGAGTGTAAGGTGATCTCAGCGAAATGCGTGTTGATGATCCTGCACACCTATATTTGCATCATAAAGATGTTGGTCGAATGAGAGTACATTAAATGTATGAGTATATAATACGGCTGAGTAAAAAAGAAACTGAACTAAATGACTGAAATCAACTCAACTGAATCAATATATGAACATGAAGTGTAAACCATTTGGACCTAACAATAAAATATGCAATAAAAGCAATATGAAAATACTATACTTTCCTCAAAGGCACTGAGGAGTTGCATGACGAATCAATGCTATCATATCCTACACTGGCTACGTAGTTTTATGGGAATTTTGAGTTATAAAAGACTCTAACCCAATTCGGTGTTCGATACTACTTCTAAAATAATAAATAATATCAATAATATTGAATCACCACTTGTAAAGAAAACGACTATTACATTACTGAAGTACTTTTCAAAAACATAACTCATACTTACATTTGAACGTATTCTTATGGACTTATCTTTCAAGTCCAAGCTCGATATGCATAGAAACAGAAGACTCTTATATTTTTCTTAAAATAGAGCCCTTAAACTTTTCATGTAAACTCACTTTAGTTTTGAATGCACACTTAGACACGTGATTAGGATACGTAGGGACTTTAGAATGTGAATAGACCTTATAGGAGCTAGTATAGAGGAGGGAAACATAAGCACAACTTATAGGAACATGCGCCTGATGAAACAAAGAAAGGAATCAACCCAACAAATGTTGGCATACTGTTGGCGCAAGGTGTCAGGCCCTGAACTACTAAAGTTAGGCCTTGGCGTACTGCTGACCCGTTGTGCCAGTGCCTAAACTTCAGAAGTCAGGCCTTGACGTACTGATGGTGCGTCACACCTGGGCCTAAACATTAGAAGTCAGGCCTTGGAGTACTGCTGGCGCATCACGCTAGGGCCTGAACTATTGAAGTTAGGCCTTGAGGCTAGCTTGGCGCGCAACCCCAGTCCCCTCCCTAGCAACCCCAATGAATATTTTTGTAAAATTCAAACTTCAAACTACTTAGAATTGAAAAACTTCTCCTCAAGTCTTCTTTATTCTCAAACCAATACGATTACATGAGAACTTTCATACAATCTCTTTGAAAACATAAGATTTACCAAAGATTCACAACACAAAAGAATCGAAGCCTCCATTGTTAAAGCTTTGAACAACAAATCTAGAACTACAAATGAATCCTACAGATATAACGATTTCTTGACAAAATTGAGATGTACGACATGAGAAAAAAAAAGTCCAACACTGTGAGAAACCTTACATACCTGGAAAGAACAATGTTCTTGGCCAAAATAACCATATTTTTGAAGAACGCTTGAAACCTACCTTTTCTCTTCTTGGAATCTCACTCTAATTTCTCTAATTGTTTGGGAACATGAAAAAGTGATTTAAAATTGATTAGAGGTGAAGAAAAACGTGCTAGGCTAAGTAGGAAAAGGAATAGACAAAAATATCCTTCTAAAAATGAAAGAGATGCCTTAAATAAAGAAGCTTCACTCAAACGAGCTTAACTTCTTACTCTGAGCACAAAATTGTGCACACTTCGCGGTGTTAGAAAGAGGACTCAAAGACTTTCAATTTGCTAAGTCATGGGTCACCTAACTATTTATGTGCAAAAAGATATGTTTGCTTGAAGTTGACCCAAAACTAAAACTAATGGATGACTTGTACATATTTCTCTTTAGTTCTTTTCAAAACCTGAGGTGTTACATGTATGCTCAATAAAAAGGGATAAGACTACAATTACGCAAAAATAAGGTAGAAACTTAAAGAAATAAAATATTTTTTGCCATAGGTGATGTTGTTATTATATTAATATTATATATATATAACCGGACTATTCTTTAATTGCATATATATAACACCCCAAAAATTTCAAAGCTAAGGCCCGGACTATTCTTTAATTGCATATAAGGTCTTATCGGGTTATTCTTAAATTGTTCATATATGTAAAGGTAAATTCTTTAGTGTGGGAATGATTTTGGATATCAATTAAGGTCACTACAATCTCCTAGCACAAAGTTGAGTTGAAAGTTTCCATACCGATTAAGTTTTGACATAAGATTTTACTTATGTCAACTTAAAGCGATCATATCTCTTATAATATAAAGAGTCACATATCCCATAGCCTATCAAATTTAAGGTATTTGAATCATCTTTCCAACGCCACCAATTTCGCAACAATCAATTTTTTGAGTAAAAAGTTATGACCATTTTAGTAACCTCATATAGTGCAGTGACGAATTAGCCGACGGGGAAACATTAGAAAGGGCCATTTTTGTCTTTTTACCTCTAAGAAAACCCTAAACGAATTCTTGACTAATTAAAGACCCAAAACAATCAGATTTTCATCTCTTAATTCATTATTCTCTTCTCTCTCAAACCCTAAGGCAAAATCAAAGTAGAAGACTCCATTCAAGATTCTTTCATTTTTTTTCAAGATTCTTCTTCAAGGTAAGTCTTTTTCCAAAATTCCATTCTTTCCAACTCAAATTCCTCCATACAACTATGAATTGCTAATTAAAATCATAATTATTGACCACGGAGATTTCAAGAAACTAATTCAAGAAATCTCAAGAAAGGTTTTCTTGATTTTTCTCCTTCAAGTTAGGGTTTCAAGGCTTCTAATCAAGTTCTTCTTCAAGAACCTTTTTCTTCTAGGTATGTAAGACTAATAGTGTTGGACTAGTTCATCCCCATGCCCTACATCTACTTTCAAATCATTAAAAGAGTAATCTAAGATTCTACCCCTATATTTGAGTATTCTTGAGATGAGTTGATTTTGAGTTCTTGAGTTTTAGATTCTTTTTGAAATTCTATTTCTAATTATTGAATTGCTACATGTTACACATAAAGATTCTTGAGTTGATCCGTTCATGTCTATATTTCAGCATGAACCCTATGAATTATGTATTTTTTAGATGAGTAGTGTTGTTGAGTTCTGAGTACTGAATTTCCATATTGCAATTAAGATCCCTTACTTCAGTCGTTCATTTCCATAATTCCACATGAAACCTATGAGTTGATTTATAAATCTTAAGAAGCTTTTTTATAAAGCCAACAATTGAGTTTTAAACTAAGTTTTTGAGGAAGTAAAGATGAGTTTTACGAAAAGACTTTCTAAAACATGTTTAATATGACAATTGAGTATGCCATCAATGTATGAGCAGCATGGTATCTAGATATACGATCAATGTTTATGCAGTATGACTTCCTGAGTCATCAATGATCATATTAAAATATGATTTTGATATGTTTTTGAAAAAAATAGTTTTCAAGTATGAATTGAGTAAGAGTATAAGGGGACTATGTATTCCTAGAGGTATGAATTTTTACATTGATAAAATAGAAATTGAGATTTCTAAATGAGTTATGAATTCAAAAGATATTTCAAAAGCCGCTACCTCTTTTAAGAGGGTAGTTTGAGCAATTATCTCAAACCAGAGGAAGAGTATATTTTTTTTAAACATTGAGCATGGGTATATATATTGTTAGAGTAGTATTGAGAACCGATATGGGGGAGAGTTTAGATAACTCACAACCCCCATAAACCATGTATTTCAACATGGGTAAAGGATCATACCGTTTAGATGATTCCTTATTGCTTGGTGGATCCACTTAGGTGAGGATGTTCTATACCCCGACAAGGTATAGGACAGTTCTGGCAGAGTGGACGAGATAATGTATCATCACGTAGCTCATAGTGATGGTTGTGGGTTAGAGAATCTCCCGATAGAGTTAAAGTGTATTTTTATATATCACTTATTATGTTGAGTTAAGAGATGAGAAAGTATTTTGTAAAGCTTTGTGTGATTGAACTCTTTTATTTCTTTACATTCAGCTTGAGGTATTGTTATCTATTGCAGTCATTTCTTTCAGTTATTTGTTATTCAGCTATATTACATACTAGTACATTCAATGTACTGATGTCATTCGACCTACATCTTTTAATGATGCACATACAGGTTCTTAGTATCCTTAACAAGTTTTTGTTGAAATCATTTCATCCGCTCGTCTACTTTTGAGTAAGACCTCCTTGCATTCAGAGGACTCCAATTTTATGAGTTGTTAGTATTAGACTTTGTTTATGTTTTAATTTTGGGGTTGCACACCCTTTTCTTACACTTGTTGATTGGTAGAGTTTTGGAACAATGACTTTCAATTTTAGGGGTTGAATTTCTGCGATAGTTGTTTGTTAGACTTTCGGACTTTATGGGAACTCCTTATTTATTTCGTCATTTAAACCTGCTTCCATACTTTTAAATGGCTTAGTTTTCTTTAAGTTGCTTAGTAGGGTGGTTGTAGTGGTTCTCCCACTAGAGGGTTAATGTGGGTTCCCATCACGTCGGTCAGGTTCGCGACATTCTGCGTGACAGATAAACAAGAAGAAAGGTAAATTATTTTTCCTAACATATAATGTATTTATTATATAAATTATGATTAAGAATTTACTTTCACAAATTAAATCTTTGTCATTAAATTGAATTTATTTCATATGTCAATAATCCAAGCAAGAAATTGGAAAAGAGAACTTTGGTCCAAAAGAGAACTTGAAGGTACAAGGCAATTGCACCACATGTCACCTTACTTATTATTTAGAAAAATCATTGATACTAAAGATTACATATGTTGTAACTAGACTAATAAATTTCCCTTTTAGTGATTCACTTACCTTTGAGTATTGTTGATTGGTTATGAACTTATGATTAATGCAAATATTCTTTTTGATAAGTAAACTTTGTGGACCATAAGAAACTTTTCCTAGTCAAAATTCATGGAATCTTAGCTTTTAGCTAACTAGTTAGAGTATTGACTATATATATTATTAGTCAATCATTCAATAATTATTTTTTCAAATGTAATTAATAATTAGTGGACCAAATTAAATGTATCCTTTGAAAAACAGCTATATAAATCAGTCTTCCTCTTCTTTTATTTTCACTTACCGAGTCATCATCATATACAACAGGTGGATGCAGTGGAGGTAATCGTGGATATGGTGGAGGCAACGGTTATGGAGGCGGAAGAGTTGGTGGAGGAAACGATTGTTTTTAGTGTGGAGAGTATCGCCACTTTTCTAGGGAGTGTACCTAGATTGATAGGAAATAACGGTGGAGGTTATAGATACTCCAGTGGTGGCCATGGTGGCGGTGGCCGAGGTGTTGGTGGTGGTTGCTACAAATGTGGTGAGGATGATCACTATGCATGTGAATGCACTAATGGTGGTCACTGATCGTAGCTTGAAGCCCTAACTACTGCTAAAATAAATTAACTGAAGAAACTTGTTGTATATAGAGATGACTTGGTGAGAGAAAAAGAAGAAGAGGAAGAGTGATTTATATAGCCATTTCTCAGAGAAAACCTTTAATTTGGTCCACTAATTATTAATTACATTTGAAAAAAATAATTATTGAATTATTGACTAATAATATATAGAGTCAATACTCTAACTAGTTAGCTAAAAGCTAAGATTCCATGAATTTTGACTAGGGAAATTTTCTTATGGTCCACTAAGTTTACTTATCAAAAAGAATATTTGCATCAATCATAAGTTCATAACCAATCAACAATACTCAAAGGTAAGTGAATCACTAAAAGGAAAATTTATTAGTTTAGTTACAACATATATAATCTTAAGTATCAATGATTTTTTTTTTTATATAAGTAAGGTGACATGTAGTGTAATTACTTTGTACCTTCGAGTTCTCTTTTGGACCAAAGTTCTCTTTTCTCCATTTTTCCAATTTCTTGCTTGGATTATTGACATATGATATAAATTAAATTTAATGACTAAGATTTAATTTATGAAAGTAAATTCTTAATCATAATGTATATAATAAATACATTATATGTTAGGAAAAATAATTTACCTTCCTTCTTGTTTATCTCTCATGCAGAATATTTATCTTTAATTCTCATTTTAAGTTTATTTATATTGTATTTTAATTTGTAACTTTCTCTTTAACATTTATTGTATTTTAATAAGCAAGAACATGGGCCATTTTTTAAGAAAATAAATAAAATATATTGATATAAAATGAGAAAAGAGTTGGACTTATTTTAGTTTGATATCGAGTATTTAGTCACTCTAATTTAGTCACTCTTATTTTCAGAAAAGAGTTGGATTTGTATAGAACCCACAACACATGTGAAAGAATACTGTAAACATGATAGGTGGCAATAAATAGAATACCTTGCCAGCAACAACCTTTGATTCGAATTGCTTGTACCGACGCCAGTTGGGCTCCATTTGATGGTAGATATCTCCTAAAAGGACAAAAGAGTTAGCATCTGATGTATGATTTGCTTAAATGAATCAACAAAGACCACAAAGCAAAAAATAAAAAACAAAAATAGAATACCTTGCGATATTCTCTAAAACCATGCAAGCAAAACATTTTATTTCATGCTCCATATATGCACAAAAACAATGAATTATTGACCAATTATCCTTGTGATATTCTCTGAAATCATACAACCAGACCTTTAATTTTAAACAACACAACAAACAAAATTATCCTTGCAAAGATATGAGGTAAAAGTAAAGCAAAATTAAGGCAGAACAGGGAAAAAAAACACCTCAATGAAATTTAAATTGCTGCATCCATTCGCCAGATTTCACATTCCAAACAACGACAGTTCCATCAACACTACCACTAAGGAGATAGTTAATGTTCTTGTTCCACTTCAAAGATAAGTTTTTCCTTTCATGCTTGTTATGAGTACTAACCAATTGCCTTGGATGAAAGGTCAGTTATAGGATTGGTCATGGTTATCAGTAAGAGAAAACCATACATGACATTATAAAATTATAAAGGTACTATGAACAGTAAATCTCAAGAAACCTAAATAGAAGTTACATGAAACAATCTAGTTTGATGACATGAGGGCAACACAAGTGGTGTGGAGGTATGAATCCTCATGTTTGTTCTTGATATTAATGACTAATTACATACTTGCTTCAGTGATTTTGTCACTTTTTCATGTTGTTTGTTGCTTGTCACCCAATAAGTGCTATAGTTAATTTTATACTATAACATATTGCATATTAGTTTCTATTTTGAGTAGACCAATGATACCTACTTAGTACATGTTTCCCTGTACTGACCCCTACTTGTGTTTTTCTTCATTTTCCTTTTGTGGGGTACAACAAGTATACCTACGAATTTGACTCGCCCTCAGCTCTAGCTAGTCACCAGTACATCAAGTTCCAGGGTAGCCTATTCCTTCTAGCTCGTGTTGGATTCTCTCGGTCATGACATGATGTCCTTAGTACTAAGAGACAAACTATTTTTATTTATTTTGGTGTCATTGATACTCTTAGACTTGGTATTTAAGGATTAGATGTCCTTGTTGTGATGACTTTTAGGTTTTGGGAATAATATGTGATAGACTTTAGTGGATTTGTATTTCTTACACTAATAAGTTTTGAGCTTCCACATTATGGTTGTATTTTGTAAGAAATAAAATTAATATAAGTTGGGATTGAATCCGTTGGTTCGCCCACCTAGGAGGTTAAGTGTGGTTCCATTCATGACTCGTTTTGGATCGTGAAAAACTTTGTATTAGAGTCAGGGTTTGGTGATCTCATCACACAAGGAAATATCTAGTAGAGTCTTGTGAAATGGTGCGAGGACATCTTTACTTTTCTTCGGGAGGCTATAGGACTTTAGGAAGAGTCATTTCACTACAAGAAACTTGATCGTTAACGACTACTTCTTAATGATGGGACCTAAATCGCGTTGTTATAAGTGTATTTGTAGAGACATTTATTTTTTGGACGTTAAAGCTAATTTTATACCAACATTAATGAGGGGATAATATTTAGGTGGTAAAAGTACAATAACAGGTCACTAAGACAAATCTAATCAGTGAAAATTTTTAGAGTTTTTGGCTTAAATCATCCCTGAAGTATGACTTAAACCTAAAGTACATCCTTGTGTTATATCAGTGAGCAAAAAACATCCTTGCACTATCCAAAAAGTTACAAGATTCATCCTTCTGTTTATTTTTTTAAGAAACTCACGACACCAATAAAATAAATGGCAAGTCAAATGAATATATATACACATGGTTAAGCTAATCAAGTTGGGTGATTTTTCTAATATTTAGAAATTGAGGATTTAAATCATATTTAGACAAAAAATGTTGAAATTCTAAATATTCTTTGTCAAAAGTATAGCCAAATACAACTCCAACTTCAAAAAATTTAAAAGCTTAAGGTTCATAATTAGATCGTAAGACTCTCTTCTCTCTCATGCAAAAATCCTAAACTTTATTGAAAAATCCCACCGGAATGGCCAACATGGCTGCCGTCCAACCTTCTTCTAGTCCTGGTCTGTCATGTTTTATTTCTTTTGATAAGTTCTTTCCTATTCTAAAGCATCCCCCAACCCAAATGAATAATAGTTCGTTGATACCGAATACCGTTTTACCTATTGATCATATGAGTTTGCCTAACGAGAAGACCGGTAAGGAGTTTTTACCAGTTCAATATGTTGATATGTTCAATAAAAGTTCAGCTAGTCTTTCACCAATAATTAAGCAAATACCAATCCAAAATCTCAGATACAATGAGGGAATTCCATGAGTAGTTTGTACGAAAGAAGAGGTGAACAAAATGAATATTATTGAGAATCTTAAATATGCAGTAATTGGAAAATTTTCGTACGAATGGTTGGGTATAGAAGAGCTTCGCATTCAAATTCCTAAGCAATGCAACGTGAAAGGGGAGTGCAAGGTTGGTTTATTATGGAATAGGCACATATTAATGAGGTTCTCTAGGAAGGAAGATTTCATCAATATGATGTCTAAGCCTAATTACTATATATTATCAAGGTATTTATTCTTATATGATGTGACCTTTTATGTACGATACTGTGTTTAAGTTTGAGGATGAAACACCTCAGACAATGACACGGATCTCCTTTCTGGACTTTAAAGTAACTTTCTTTGTTAAAGAATCCATTTTTTCATTAGCATTAGCAGTAGGAAAACCTTTACAACTAGACATGTGACGATAATTAAGACTTGACCTAGTTGTGCTAGGAGCAAGATGCAGGTGGATCTACTAGCTAATTTCCCCAAGGTTGTATAGTTAGAAGTCGTGAATGATGAGACTAAGACTTCTAGGGTGGAGAGAATTCAGATTCAATATGACATGGTTCCAAAATACTATAATTAGTGTAAACTGCAAGGGTATGTAGAAAAGAACACATGGTTTTACATCAAGAACTCAAGGCTCACAAACAGGTATAAGGACATGAAGATAATGAAAGGATTGTTGACAATGCATAACAAGAGGTAGCCCTAATAAGAGTGGGCATGTAGTTTAAGAAATGGCATCCTACAAATAAAATAATCCCAGGCATGAAGAGAATAATTGAAAGATAGAAGATGAGGATGTTTTCACATGAAATCCATTTCCAGTCCAAAATAATAAAGTTCATGACAAAGAGAGTAGTACACATGATGCAATCATGGAGGTTCAGATAAATGAAGATAATCAGTACATCAATTCTATAAATGTTATATAGGAAGCGCAAGGAAATAAAAATACTAAACTGATAGACAAGGAGAATACTGATGATAAGAAGGAGAATGTCCCTGCAAAATCAAAGGAAACTCAATCAAAAAATTTTGTTGGCACAAGAAAACACAAGGCTGAAGGGCAGAGTAATAGTGAGGAGGAGTTTATACCTAAATAGCAGAAGATGGTAGACATTTTAGGGCTCAAGGGCAAATAGGGGATCCAGATCTGGATGAGCTACAACATACTCAATTGGGCAGGACTGCAGGAAAAAATTAACAAGATAAAGAAGAGGAAGCAGAAGAACCAAATAGCATAGATGATAAATCATAGGGAAGTAGGATCTGTGCAATTAGTAAGATTAGGGGTTTATAAATTGTAGTTATACAATAAAGTGGAAAGGATATGGTCTTGCAAGGAGTTGGAAAATGTTGAATATCATGTACCTCTACAGACGTCAAGTGCACTAGATGGGGCTCAACATCACCTAGAGTTGTTGGAGTTAGGTCACTCAAATGTTTAAGCATTAGATCCCGTCATCACTAAAAAGTCAACTTCAATAGAAAGGTTGCATGAACTAGTCACACACAATAATTTGATTAAGGAACTTGTAAACATGGAAATTTTAAAGAAGAGAGAAGAAGTGGAGGATAAAAAAAAGAAGAAAATGTCTCTAATATGCAAAACATCAGTAAAGAGGCAGGGCTATCACCCAAGATGTCCTAAGAAATAAGGAAAGTCAAGGGTAAATGAGATAGTAATAGCTTAGTGCCTACAAGAATTCATACTAGGAGGGGGGGGGGGGGTAAAATCAATGTCCAAATGAGTTTAAAAGCTTTATTATGGAACATTAGGTCTGTTAGAACACAACATGCCTTTCATAGGGTACAAACACTACATAAACATCAAAAATTTGTATGATTGCATTTATGGAACCATTTTAAAGTACTAGACAGATTCGAAGATACCAAAGAAGATTTGGGATGCAATAGGCTAATTATAATACTAATGGGAAGATTTGGGTGTTTATCAATCATCATATTCATGTGGGTATTGTAGCAAACTCAGAGCAATAGTTGACTTTACTACTCACATTAGAAGATGGAAATCAGTTCTAACTACAGTGGTTTATGCTAAATGCTCTAATATTGAGTGATTAAGTCTATGGGAAGACATATTCGCAATCAATCAACATTTCAATATGCTTTGGATGGTGGGTGGTAATTTCAATGTGATCCATTCAGATGAGGAAAATATTGGTGGATTGCCTGTTTATCCATAGGAATATGAGGATTTTTCCCTATGTCTTAACTTATGTATTTTGTCTAATGTTTATTTCTCAGGAAATCCTTTTACTTGGTGGAATGGCAGAGTTGATGAGTCATGTATTTTTGAAAGAGAAGATTTCAAAAATGTTGTTCAACAAAATTGGTTGTCTGAAGGCTGAGATTATATTTTCATTCAGTTGAAGAAGAAACAGAAAAGGACCAAGAAGGCCTTGGCATTGGAGTAGAGAGAAGTTTAGAGATATTTTTAAGCAACTAACCATTAGAGAAGATATTGTGAAGATTAGAAAGAGCTTATTCCAAGAAGACCCTTCACAAGTTAATGAAACAATATTGAAAAGAGCATATGTAGAGTTAAAGCTCTATCTTCATTACAAAGAAGAGTTTTGGAGACAAAAGGCTAGTGTACAATGGTTTGAGGAAGGGGATAGAAATACTAAATTTTTCCATGGCCTTGTTAGGGAAAGAAGGAAAAGGCTTACATTGAAAAGAGATCTCAAGGAAGATGAAACATGTAAATAATTTGATGATGAAATCATAAGGGAGGGAGTTTGCTTTTTTGAAAAGCAATTCACTAGTGGAGATATAGCTAAGGAAATGTCTCTGTTATAGGGTATCTAACCACCGATTTTTAGGAAGATAATGAGTTTCTTAAATCTCTACTAGAGGTAGAAGAAATAAAAAAGTGGTGTTTGATTTAAATGCTTATAGTGCCTGAGGTCCTAATGTTTTTACGGGATATTTCTACCAAACATGTTGGGATATTGTACGTCCTGATATTATACAAATTGTACATGCCTTTTTCTAGGGTGTTTCTCTCCAAAAATCTATTACTCACACCAATCTGGTTCTAATACCTAAAAAGGATGTTACCCAATCCTTCTCAAATCTTAGACCAATTAGTCTGAGTAACTTCTTAAACAAGATCATTTCCAGACTGGTTCATAATAGGATTGAAGGTTATCTGCCTAACCTGATATTACAAATCAATCTAGTTTTGTTAAAAGAAGGAATATCACTGAAAATGTGTTGCTGGCCCAGGAGGTTATATTTGATATAAGGCTAAGGGATAAGCATGATAATGTGGTTATAAAGTTGGACATGGAAAAATCATATGATAAGGTAGGTTGGAGTTGTTTAATCAGAGTCTTAAAGAGATGGGTTTTGCTTCTAAGATTCTAAACATGATTTGGAGACCCATTGCTAATAATTGGTATTCTGTTCTTATTAATGGGAAAGCTCATGGATTTTTCCTCTCTACAAGAGGGGTTAAGCAAGGAGATGATTTATCACCTGCACTTTTTATATTATCTGCAGAGGTGTTATTTAGAGCTATGAATCAATTATTTGAGAGATATGATTATATAGTTATGTATTGCCTAAATGGAGTGATAAATTTAATCATTTCCTATGCAGATGATATAATTAGTTTTGCAGTTGCAGACAAAAAATCTTCACAACTTATAATGGGAGTTTTGAAAAAGTAAGAGGAGCAATCAGGACAACTGATTAACAAAGATAACAACTCATATTATGTACATTATAAGGCAGCACATGTTTCTCAAGAGTTGGTAGAGATGATCAATGGTTTTTCAAGAGGTTTATTTCCGTTGACATACCTGGGATGCCCTATTGGTCATGCTAAGAATAAGAAGGTACATCTCTTAGTATTAATGAAGAAGATCCAACACAAGCTACAAATGTGGAAGGGAAAGATTTTGACTTTTGGGGGGTAAACAGTAATCTTGATGTGGATACTTGTAATCATGTTACCAGAATCTTGGGAAGCCTACCACCTTCATAAGGAAGAGACAAACCTTGATGGACACTAAGTGGATCTGGAAAATTTAAGGTTAAATCAGCTTGGGAATTGTGTAGAAATAGAAAGGAGCCTATTAAGAAGATATTGAACATATGGGTGAAAGGATTACCTTTTAAAGTGTCATTCATTTTATGGAGGTTGTGGTTTAGAAGAATTCCTATAAGGGAAGTTCTTATTAGAAAAGGCAATTTCTAATTTAGATATGTTGTTGTTGTAACAACAATATACAAGAAACCTTTGTACATTTATTCATTGAATGTCCTGACTCATATCATATTTTGAGGTTATTCACTGATGCAACATGTGTTCAGTTTCAGGTGGTATAGATCAAACAAACATTGGAGGAATGGCGGAAGACTCATTCTGCTACTAAATTAAAGCAAATATTCAAAAAAGTTCCTGCTATTATAATATGGCAAATTTGGAAGTGAAGGAATGTGATCAAGCATAGGAGTAGCATGAATAGACAAAACATGATACTGGAGATTCACATAAATGTATACATGTTTTCTAAGTACAGATACCCATGGTTAAAAGACATTCCAAAGAATTGGCCACTGATTGTGAAGTTTCTGGAAAATTATACTCCTCTGATCAAAACTAACATTATTAGATGGTTACACCTTCCTGGGGGTAAATTCAAGTGCAATACTGATGGAGCTGTAAAGGATGAAAAATGATCAATTGCTTTCTGTATAAGAGATGAACAAGGGAAAATGATAGATGTTGAATCAGGGGTTATGGTGAATGTGTCTGTTATTGATGTAGAAATAAAGGCCATTATAATTGGTATAACATATTGTATTGAACACACCCTAATACCCCTGATCATTGAAACAAATTCCTTAATGGCTCAGAAAATCCTATGTGGAAGCTGGGAGGTCCCTCGGTTAATATCTTTGGACTTAAGCTACATTACTGGATTGATGATGGATATCAATGTGGAAGTGATGCATACATATCAAGAAGGGAATTCAGTAGCGGATTTTTTTGCTAACATTGCTTTTGATTTTGCAGGTAAACACATGAAACAATTTTTTAACATAAACGAAACACCTCAACAAGTATAAATAACTATTTAGATGGAAATGGACAACATACCAAATCTAAGAATAACAAAAATATAGAACACGGGTTTCAGGATGCTAAGTTAATATTGAGCGAACAACAATTAAAACTACAATTTCTATGCTTCATTCAGTGAGCTACTTTATTCACCCAGTTGGAAATTAATATTTTTAAACTGTGGTATTAACCCTTTTGGAGTTCAATCTGTTGAGAAGATTAAATAAAAGTTGGAAAGTAAGGTAAAAGGCGCAGTAGGTCATAATATTATTTTGATTGATTGGCTATCTCATTTCATTCCTATTTGGGGCAAATTTCACAACCACATACCTTTCTATCTAGCTTGGATCTACCACATTTATGTTGAAAATGTCTTCATTGGTAATGAATCATAACATCAGTGAGATTTTTGACGTTCAAGAAGTGATTACAAGCCGGGCATGATATTGTTTGTAGAAGAAGATGCTTGTATGGGTGAGGTAGTGTTGAGGAAACAATGGTTGCAGAGCTTCGGTGAGTTAGATCGAAGAGGCGACTTGATTTAGGATTTTGGAAACTCCCAGAAGCTCTTGCCCTTTTTGATTGTGTTTATTTCCTTTTTTTTATAATTAGATATTTAATTTGATCCGAGCCACTTCGAGTTTGGTATTTGTATTATTCTTTTTTGTTTAATTAAAAAAAAATTCAAAAAATTCAAATAACATAATTATTTTTTTATTTTCATAACGAAACACCCACGTAATTTCACTATATTTCCAACATTTTTGTATATTGTACAAAATGTGAGTTACATTTTATATAACGTACATACATACAAAATATATTTTGTGTATGCTTTCTCTCTCATGCTCATTAGCATAACTTGCGCTCACCATAGGTAAGCGAGGTCGTATACCAACTCAAAAGGCAATAATGGCTAAGGAAGCTTTACACAGGAAGGCGAAATCTCTGTGAGGATGAAAACCAGGTATGGGGGAAAGGAAATCAATTAATTCGAGTCAAAGAGTAGCTGAATTAAATAGAAAATATGGTGAATCTAAAGAAACGAAGGAATTGAAAATAAAGAGTGATCTAGCTTCAAATCAGCTGAAAAGTAAAGGTAACACTGGGAAAGAGATATTGAGTGAGAAAGGGCAAGCCTAGTTCAATGGAATAGTGTCATGCAACAAGGAAGCAATACAAAGCAGCGAGACCAAGTAACAGCCATCTGGGACAGGGTTATTCAGACCACTGAATATGGAAGCCCTATGGAATCAAGTAACAGTAAGAAATCATGGGAGGATGAAGTGGAAGATGAGGCTAATGCACTGGGTAAGAAGAAATCAATATGGGATGACTTTGATAGCGAAATTGGCAAATGCGGGATACAAATTAGAGTATGTAACTCCAACAAAGAAGTGGGAGATAGTAGAAATCGAAATAGAGGATATAAGGTCTGAAATTACTTACTGGAGCAACGTTGTGGTGTGTTATGAGTTGGGTGCACACCCTCTTTTTACAGTTATACAAGGATACATACAGAGGTTATAGGGGAAGTATGGTATATATAAGGTGGGTATGTTAAGAAAATGGGGTACTAGTGGTGAGATTTGAAACTGTGATTGGAAAACAGGAGGCATTACAGGGTGGAATTTTCCATTTCGATAATAAATCATTCATTGTTAAGGAATGGACAACGGAGTTAGAATTCACCAAGGAGGAACTATAAATAGTCCCAATCTGGGTTAAATTCCCAAGTCTGGATTTCAAGTATTGGAGTAGGGCAGGGCTGAGTAAAATAGGTAGCTTAACAGAAACCTATGATGGTGGACCACAACACAAAGGAAAGGAATGGCCTGAATTTTGTGCGCATTTTGGTTGAAGTTGAGATGGGAACACAACTACTAGAGGTAGTGAAATTTAAGAATGAAAAAGGTAGACTGGTTGAGCAGTATGTATAGTATGACTAGAAGCCAACACTATGCAAACTTTTTTAAAAATATATGCATGAAGAAAAGGTGTACAGACTTAAAAAGAAAGGTCCTAAGCCTGTTCAAATACCTACTAAACAAGGAGATGGACAGAGGGGAGGAAACACTCAAAAGTAGCAAGCAAACGCAGGGGCTCAAGTGGCACAACAACTACAAACTCAATAGAGGGAAAGGTGGAAACGAGTAATAAGGAGGGATGGCAAACACCCGTAAGGATAAGGAAGACACTTCCAAGGAGTCCTCCAGGGCAGACTTCTCAGTTGGAAAGTGCTAACTCTTTTCAGGTACTGCAAAACAAAAGTGGAATGGAAGGAAATAAAGCAAATGTGGGAGGCCAGACTATAAAAAAGTCTGGGAATGATGATTATACTTAGCTGGAAAGTAAGGGGGCTTAACGCTCCAAATAAGCAAATAGAAGTCAAAGTCCTTTGCAATGAAGAAAAGGTAAGTTTGATTGGCTAACTTGAAACAAAAATAAAAAGTAGGAAAATTGAAAAGCTGACTGAGAGTATGTTTGTTGGTTGGAAGTATGTTACTAATTTGGAGAGGAACAAAAGAGGTAGAATATGGCTGACATGGAGGCCAGACTATTATTCTATAAATCTCATAGACAGACTGCTCAACAAGTCACTTGTGAGGTAAAATTCATCCCCTTTCAACTTTTTTTTCAAATTTAATATGTATATGCCTTCAATAGCAGGGAAGATAGAAAGGAGTTGTGGGAGAGTTTATTGATCCAAAGTAAGAGGTGCACTGAACCATAATTGGTGTTAGGTGATTTTAACTCTATCTTGAATGTTGAGGATAGAATAGGGGGAAATCCAATAACATGGGCAGAGATGACAGACTTCAATAAATGTGTGAAGGAAAGCGGATTGCT